>NC_058408.1:152083185-152088987 GCF_002201575.2 Neomonachus schauinslandi
GTGCGCTGCTCCGGGCATGAGTCCTACCTGTGGAGCTGCCCTCACAACGGCTGGAACTCGCACAACTGCAGGCACTCGGAGGATGCGGGCGTCATCTGCTCAGGTGAACCTCAAAATTTTGAGCCTCTATTTTTGTTTGTGATTTTCTCTGAAAAACTATTTTCTTTCACTGTTACCTCATATTCCTGAGTTTTCCTGAAGGGCAGGCATTTTCCCTTATGGCTTGAGCGGAAAGTACATCAGCAATCATTTTGATGTACTTGAATTTTATGGGAGGACTGCAGTATCTTAATAAGCCCGTAGAGCAGTCATGGATTAATGGGCATATAGGTCGTGAGAACAAATTCCTGCAATTGTTTTTTTGTGTGGAATCCTGCCCCTGAGGTTTACTTTTACACTTCAGGTCCTCAGGACCCCTTCCAGAAAGTCTTTCTTAGTGATAGTGGGTGAAGCACTCAGCATTTCTGTTTCTTTGGATCCTGAGAGGCTTCTTTCTGCACATCCTTCACAGAGACTAATAATGTGTCCTCTTTTTTTGCAGCTGTACAAAACACTCCTACTACCCCAGGTGAGTAGCTGCATCCCAGCCCAGCATCATTCCTCACTGGAATTCTACTCTCATGTTTCTAGAAAGTGAAGGAGAAGCCCAGGCTCTTCTCTTTGAGGACTCTGGTATTTGTTACTGTGACCAGCTCAGTCCCCAGGACTTTGGCTCCTACTTAGGTTGCCACTCTCTGCTGCCAGGGTTTGCTCAGAGAAGCTGTAGTGGAAGGATTTTTGTTCCCCTCTGGTCATTTCAGATGAAACTAAGTGTTCAAGTCAGAATTATGATCATTTGAGAAATACAACCAAATAAAACTCCTACCAATGCTTGTCTGTTCAAGAAATCCTTCACGTTGAGAGAGCAATCCCCAAGGTTTTCTTTACCCTACAGTGAAAATATTCAGTGCCAAGTATGTTGGGAAGTGCTAGCTCCATACTCTAGCCCATCTGGGCCATTCGCAGTGCAAACTGGAATTGTCCAGGCTCTGAGAAGTCCTCCAGTCAGGGATAGAATCATCTACAGTAACATTTCCATACCAAACTAATGACTACGGAATGAAACCTTTTCCAATAAAATCCTTAAATCACTTCATTTTCCTTCCAGATTGGTGGCGCCCATCAACTATAACTAGTAATAGTAAGTATCACGGTTTTCCACCTGAGGGCTTGGGGTTCTCATCCCCAAGCAGATGGAGTACATATCTGTAAATGTACAGCCCAGTTCAACCTGTGCATACAACCTACCCAGACCTGCCCCACCCTACACTGCTCCAAAACTGCCCACACACAGCCTGCCTCCACCTTCCAGACACTCAGCCTTTTTTTATCCCCCCTGCCAGGTGGATGACTTTTGTTATAATAAGGAGACCCACTTCCCCTTCTTTTAAGGAAATGAAATAAGTTGTTCTTCAAAGAATAGACTTAAAGGCTTTTATTTCTTGGGGTATCTCCAAAGCTTTGAGAGAAGGAAGGGAGACAATAAATGGATAATTTCACAAGTAATCAATCCTTCGCAAGTAAATTTTTCCTCGTGGCTATTGCTCAATAGCTTTCCATCACTCCTAAGAAATGATATGGCCACTTGTTTATGTCACTGAATATTTTCTTCCCATCATATTAAATGTCTGCTTTGTATTTCATTACACAGCTATGACCATGAATTAGTTTACTAGTCCCCTTGGACGTTTATGTTGTCTATGTTTCCACATTGTTATGAAGGATCCTCTGATGAAGAATATTTTTGTAAGTCTTTGCATATCTCCCCAATTTTTCCTGGAGGAAAGAAATAAATTTACTGGACTAAAGTTAACATAGTCCTTGGTACATAGAATGTACTTAATAAATGCTACCTCTTCTTATGCTAAGTATTTTAAGGTCTTTGCTGTACATATGGTCTAATGGCCATCAAGAATGTTGTAAAATTTCAGAATGTTGAAAAAGAGAAAACAATCTCCTCCCTCAGGTAGCTCACAGTAGTAAATACATACTACTGAATTTATGATGTAATTACAGGTGTGACAGGTGCTTCAGAGAGGAAGTTCGGTGTGCAAAGAGGGCATATTCACAGAGATTTTACTTGATCGAGGGATTAGGGGAAGTTCTTCACTAAGTGCTGCTGATGCAGCAGCACACAAGAGAGGCGGGCTCACTCGCTGACATGCCTTCCAGCCAGAAGGAACACTTTGTAGGCCTGGGTGGGAAGGAGCTTGGCTGTTGCCAGATCATTCGGAGCTTTGTGCACAGGTTAGAACTCCTGACTTTATCCTAAGGACAGTCGGAGCTGTTGACAAGTTTTAAGCTGGAGAATTGCAAAATCAGAAGTCTGTTTGCAAAAGATCATCCTTGACTTTTATGCCAAACTGCGCACTTCCTGAGGGCAGAGAACATATCTGCCTTTTACCCTCTTGCATCCTTATTTCTAGCATTGTGTCTGGCATAACATAAATGTTTTCTAAAAAGAGTAAATGAATACATGAATGAATGGGTGAATACTTAATCATAATTGGCATTTTGATACATACACCAACATGCACACATACACAAATGACAGCAGGCTTTATGCCCTATTTTATAACATTCATTTTCACATGAGTAGAGAATACTTATTTTTATGTCCTTAACATTAGCATTTTTAAGGTATTGAAATTATTTTTACACCATATAGTTTATTGGGCACACAGTTTTTCATTCTATGGATATATCACGATTTAATTAAACCATTACTAATCACAGGACAAAAGAATTAATTCTTTCTAAGTCTATTTTATGTACTTAGGTAATCACATACAGTAACACTTTTATTTTATAATCGTCCTATTATATTTTTAGAAATCTGTAATGCATACCGTTTGCTCTGAAACTTTGGCTTCATCTTTGATTACTTCCCAGTGTAGAAATAGAACTTATGGGTAGGCATATTTTAAAGGCTAAATTATCTTTAAGAAGCACCATTTTTCCACAGAAACAGAGGAAACATTTGCAAATCATAAACCTGATAAGAGACTTGCATCTAGAATACATAAAGAACTTTTTACACGTCAATAATAAAAAGTCCAATAACCCAATGAAAGAATGAGCGCAGGATCTGCATAGATATTTCTCCATGGAAGATGTACAAATGGTCAATAAGCACATGCAAATATGGCCACTTGTTTATGTCATTGAATATTTTCAATGCAAATATGTCAAACATCACTAGCCATCAGGGAAACGCAAAGCAAATCTACAAAGAGATACGACTTCACACCTAGTAGTTTGGCTAGAATAAAAAAGTCAGATAATAGCAAGTGTTGGTGAGGATATGGAGAAGTCATAGCCCTCACACCCTGCTGATGGGAATATAAAATGGTACATCCACTGAGAAACAGTTTGGTGGCTCCTCAAAAAGTTAAACATAGAGTTACCATATGACCCAGCAATTATAGTCCTGGGCATATACTCAGGAGAAAGCATGTATCCACACAGAAACTTACATATGAATGTTCACAGGTGGGCAGCTTTGCTCCTAATAACCCCAAAGTGGAAACCACCTGAATGTTCATCATGGTGAATGGATATACAAAATATGGTCCATCCATACAGCGGAATATTGCTTGGCAATAGAAGGAAGTGAAGTCCTGGTGCTTGTTCGTATACGCTACAACAGGGACATACTTTGAAAACATGATGCTAAGCAAAAGAAGCCAGTCACAAAAGACCACATATTGTAAGACTGTATGGATATGATATGTCCAGAATAGACAAATCTGTAGAGACAGAAAGTAGATTAGCAATTGCCTTGGGCTGGGGGCAAACGAAGAGTGACTACTGTTGGGGACAGGGTTTCTCTCTGGAGTAACAAAAATCTTTTCGAATTGACTGCAGTGATGGTTGCAGCATTCTGAATATACTAAAAGCCATGAAGCACTCACTGGGTGTTATATGAAAACAATGAATCATGGATCACTACAGCAAAAACTAATGATGTATTGTATGGTGACATAACATAATAAAATAAAATTCAAAAAAAAATACTAAAAACCATTGAATTGTACACTGTAGCAAAAATAAACAAAAAGAGCTGTGAATAAGGGAAGAGCCAGTTTCAATTTCTATCACCACTGAGTATCTAGATATTTTTTAACGGTCTATTAAACAGACTAACAAAAGTTTGAATGCTTAATATTATTTATCATTCTGGATAAATTATATCAGCTGATACTGTTGGGGGCTTACTATGTGCCAGGCCCTGCTCTCAGGGTTCACGTGTATTATCTCATTTAATTCACCCAGGAATCTGATGAGGCAGACGTTATTAGCACTCCCATTTTTCAGATGAGGAAACTGAGGCAGAGAGTTTCAGTAACTTGCTCGAGATCATGGATCTGATAAAGGCAGAGCCAAGATGCAAGCCCAGGCCTTCTGTGGCAGAAACTGTGCTGTCGACCCCACTTCCCACTACTGCTTGTCAACTGGCCGGAAACCCTAGGGAATAAGTTATATTGCAGAGTGCTCTCCACGGGCCAGCACTCCCGCTCAGCCAAGATGATCCCTGTGCTCCACCGAACAATGACAATAATAACTTTGTTGCTTTCTTGGCGTTTTTGCGACAAGGTGACTCATGTTCTCTCTGAAGCTTGGGTCACCTCTTGGCAGAGAGTCACTTTTCTAGGCCCCATGAGGGAGGCAGATCCTTAGATCAAGGCCCCTAATGTGGGGCAGCCCACGACCAGGCCCAAGAGAGGAAAAACCGAGTCATGGTGTAAGGTCGGGGGATGAAGCCCGAGGACTCTTACCCAGAAGACAATTGCTTGTACAACACACTTGAAACCTGCCATGTTGGTGTGTCGCTCTCTGTCTCCTTCCTCTATAGGACCCTTTCTAGATTGTGGCGGCTTCTTATTCAATGCCAGTGGGGCATTTTCCAGCCCATCCTACCCTGGATACTACCCCAACAACGCCGAATGTGTCTGGGAAATAGAAGTGAACTCTGGCTACCGCATCAATCTGGGCTTCAGTCATCTGCAGTAAGTAACACTCAGATCACCTGGTGAAGGATGGGCCTCTACGGTCTGCGTTGTGTGCTGGGCTGAGATGCTTTTCACTCTCAGGTGCCACAGGCTAGACATTATGTTGCTCTGATCCTACCATGAAGCATTAGGCAACATAGGGAAGTCCTTTGATATGATTGAAGAAGAGCAAGAAGAAAATCTTAGGTTCAGTAACATGGCTCGTGAAAGTCTGAACTATCTGTAAAAGACAGGAGCAATAGAAATTTCAATGTTGACATGAGTGCATTTTTTTCATACAGGCTGGAGACGCATAGAAATTGCAATTTTGATTATGTTGAAATCTCTGATGGATCACTGAATAGCAGTAACTTGCTGGGGAAAATTTGTAATGACACCAGGCAAATATTCACATCTTCTTACAACCGAATGATTGTTCGATTTCGAAGTGATGTCAGTGTCCCAAACACCGGCTTTTCTGCTTGGTATAACTCCTTTCCTAGAGGTGCGTTCAAACTAAATCCAACAGAACTGACTTTCGGGGCTCAGTGTGTTTAGGCGGACCCTGCTTCCGTGCGTGTCATGGTTCCTATGTGAATGCAAAGAAGGACCTCAGCCATATATTGCCCCTCCTCCTCCTTATCTCACAGCTGACTCTGATAAGCCAAGGCCAAGAGATGTGGGGAATCGCGGACACACCTTGGCCTTGGGTTTGCCACTTCCTGGGAGACCTGGTGACTGACCTTGCTGAGCCAACGTGTCCCCATCTGGA
>NC_058408.1:152089487-152344888 GCF_002201575.2 Neomonachus schauinslandi
TGACTGCCTTTCAGTCAGATCTGGGGACAACCTTGTCGCCAGTCTCCTGGCGACCCTCTCTTTTGCATCTGCTTTGGAGCAGCATTTGGTTTGAGGGGAAGGAGAGGATGTAGGTATGGCCGGTAATCAGAAATAGAGCCTCCTGAACACCTGGCCCTGAGGTTCTACCTGGAACACTCTGGGTACGGGGCACAGGCTGGTCTCCCCCCACCAGGTGAGTACGTGTTCACTGTGTAAGTGGCCTCCTACACCCCGTAAAGTCCTCTCCTCTCACTCCTGGGGCCGTAGGAGCCTCAAGAGCTCTGATTCCTCTGAGACCAAATTAAATGTGTTTACAGCGCTTCGGAGTGGGTTTGGAGCTTGGTGCACACCCAGCTCTAAGAGGGCAATGATACTGGTAAAATAGTTTGTCATGCTCAGACCTTGCTCTAATAAAGTGCTTGTTACAGCTTATTACTTGTTTCAGTGGGGAGCCCCCCCACCCCATTCTGTCCCTTCTAGTCCTCACCCAGGAGCTGCCTGGGTAATCGAGCGTTGGTTCTCCCTGAAGGAAATGTCACTGTGTAGAAGGAGGACCTCGACAGTCAGGATGTGGCATCTTTCCATCTGAGTTTATGGGTCTCAACATGGGCATTCCAACCAACAGAGCTGACTTTCTTATTAAAACTCAGGGCAAAGCATTACCTGGTAATATCCTGTTTGTGTCATGCTCTTTCCTGAAACCAAGGCAGTAATTTATTTTAACCTCCAATGAAAGGGCTTCCTGGAAATGGCAGTACATTGGAGGCAGAAGGGTTTGCAGCCTTATGGGGTGCTCCGAGGTAAGAGCCTCATGGTTCTGTTGGAAGATTTAATATGGTTCTTATCTCTTTCATTGACGCCATCCTAAAGAGGCTTAGGTATTTGCAGTGAAAGAATTAGCTACTTTGGGCACTAAACCATTTTGTACTAAAATGTTGCTATCCACAGAATTACTGTTTTATATTTGGAGACTCATATACTCCACTCTGCTGAGGATGGATTCTGATCAGAATTTAGAATTGGTTGGTCACTGACTGACAGCCTCTTCTGGGTTCCAATGGCCCATGTATTTGCCTTTGTAGAAAAGATCTTAGCTGTGCATTTGCATGATAGTGTGTGACTTCCTCAGATGATGTTTGTTTCTTCCCCATCTGTAAGTTCTGCAAGGGCAGAAGTCATATATGTTTTTCACTCAGAATCATGCACCCAGTGTCCACCATGGTGTCCAACTGTGGGAGATGCTTAAGAACTTCTGTGAATAAATAAAAACTTTCCCCACAGTTCTCTAATCCAGAGAGAGCTCCTGGGGCTGATCATTTGTCCGGTGGTTTTACAAAAAGCCCCATGAAGGACTAATTCTAGCAAATGACTGAGTGACCTAACTGCAAAACTACTTGATACAGGTGAGCATCAGAGTAAAAGTGTTAAACAGGTCCTGTTAGACTCTAAGGAAATTATGGGAAAAATTATTGTAGTTTTAATTCTTCCAAAAGCTTATTTTCTCATCTTAACAAGAGCTTTTTCTTCCTTTTCTTAAAAAAGAAAAAAACCAACCTACTAAATGTAGCTATGTAAAAATTGCTTGTTCAGAACTTTACAAGCTACAAAATGTATTATTGCAATCTGTAGTTATACAATAAACAGGCATGGAACTATGTAACAATTCCCAGTATGAAATAATCATAAAATCCAATATTACTTTTTCCCCGGTACAGCCTATATTTTTTAATAATCTGTCACTTCTTCTGCTCTCAGCAAACACCAAGTTTCCTTTGCAGCCTGAATTTTGTGCTTTGTCTCATCTTGAACATAACAAGCACGTGCTGCATCTTATCTTCCCTTGTGAATTGTCCAGGGATTTGCAGCTATAAACAAGTTTGCTTTTAAATCAGCTGGAACCTTTAGGAGCTGTCCAAATGCTGACTGCCTCTGGGGTGGGGAGGATGCATGGTTATGGCTGCACAGGTAGATCCAGCTACCTTTGAAGGGGTCACATGCTGCCTTTTGAAAGCGAACCCGCCTGTCAGTGGCTGGGGTTGTATCCATGGTTGGGACACCCTCCTGGCTGGAGCCCCCACTATTTCCAGCACTGTCACCTGAGGCTGCCCCAGCATGCCACAGTGCAGGACTGCCTTTCCAACTTCTCATTTTCTCTGCACCAATTTAGAAAAATAGTTAGGGGTTGAAAAAGGTATTAAGAAGGGGTTTTCCTGAGATCCCCAAGGCAAGAATGGGTTGATCTTTTGAGGAGGGTGAACTCATCCTAATAGTGAACCCACCCCCTTGGCTTTTCTCCTAGCCCCGGTGTTTATCCTCAGACAGTGGAACAGCAACGATTTCCCCACCTGGGGGCAGCAGGAGTTTAGGATGGAAACTGGCTTCATCTTTTAGGTTTCAATTTTAAATCTCCGCCCCCCCCCCCCAAGTCTAAATGTTTGCTTTGCCCTGGGGAGGTATGTTTTCTTGCCAAGAGCCTCCCAATTTGTGCCAAGTGCAATTTCTGATGAGACTGGTGGGCTATGGGCTGGTTTTTGATGGAGGGTGATAGTGATGTTAATAATAATAGTAATAAAAGTAATAGCTTGAGCCCTGCCCTCAGTGGAGACAGTGGTTGACCAGGAAGCCTGGCCTGGGTGGGAGGCACCTACTTGTGATGTTTGGGATCAGGAAGCTGGCTGGTGCAGACACCTGAGCCACATTCTCCAAGAGGGACAAGGTAGACATTTGATCTCCCTGCTCACTTCTTTGCCTCCAGATCAGCTCAGGACTCTAGTGGGGCAAATGGGGATTAGTCCCTCAACCCCTAAGTTGAGGGGCCTTCTGGAGACAGTCTCTGAGTCCTCAGTTCGATAGGGGGGGTGGGGGGGGCAGGAAAACGAGAGTCCTGGGTGGCTGGTGGGGGTCCTGGGGGCTTTGTGGGGAGAGCAGAGTGGATGGATCCTGCAGGACTGGTGTGACCACAGGCAGAGAGCAGACCAGGTGAACTTACCCACCCTTTAGAGTGGGAGAAAAATCAAACTCTTGAAAGCTTGAGGCAACAAAACTACAGATTTGCCATGAGATAACTGTCGCAAACTGTGCACATCTTTATACACTTACACATTATAACATCTCATCAATGGCAGATTTAAACTTTTTTCTCTAAATATGCATTACTTCAGAGATAAAGCCATATGCACTTTTTCCCTTGCTAGTGAGAGAAGAATGGAATTCTCTGGATTTTGTCTTTATTCATTTTCCTGACTGGATTTATGCCTCTTGGCTGGCCCTGCTTCCAGCACATAGGGCTGGCTGGGGAGGGGACTGTGTTGGTGGGGGCCTTGTTCCCACTAGCCAAATAGCAGTAAGGTTCTTAGAACTTTGGAAACAGGAATAATGTCACAGATGAAATATGGAGTTCTGGTTTGGAAAGACTGGCCACCACTAGGTCCCCTGTGAGGGGGAGGCAGCTCCAAGCCCTGGTGTCTTTAGTACATGCACTGTTTTAAACACAAGAAGTTGTAGGGGCCTGCACAGTGACCTTTCCTGGGAAGGTGGTGAGTCTCCAGAACCACTCCCTGCATCCCAGTGTGGCAAATCCCCATGAGAAGTGCACCAGCCAGCAACTACAAAATAGCAACTTCCCAGGCCCTTTCTGTGGACCAGGGGCTGTAGCCACCAGATCTCATGCCGAGCCCCTGATCTTTTTTTTTTTTTTAAGATTTTTTTTTTTTTTTTTATTTGAGACAGAGAGAATGAGAGACAGAGAGCATGAGAGGGAGGAGGGTCAGGGGGAGAAGCAGACCCCCTGCTGAGCAGGGAGCCCGATGCGGGACTCAATCCCGGGACTCCAGGGATCATGACCTGAGCCGAAGGCAGTCGCTTAACCAACTGAGCCACCCAGGCGCCCCCCGAGCCCCTGATCTTAGCTCCCGACTGTAGTTCACATTTTGTGCATCATAAGCACTCAGTAATATTTGTTAAACCAATTAATGGCTTTTTAATGTATTTTCTCCAGATTGGTAAACAATTCCACAGCTGTCAATTTAGGAGTAGAATATAAAGTGTGCTTCCCTCCCTCCTATCGCAGACGCTGTCCTCCCCAGAGGCAACCCCGGCCTTTGGTTCTTGGGGTGCCATTGCAGAGGAGAGCCTGCAGATGCATGCACGCCCATGTGCGCATGCGCAGAGCTCACCGAAACCACGGGCATGCGCGTCCGGTGCTGCCTCTGGACCATTCACCCAATGTGTCTTGGAAATTGTTGCACGTTAGCTCAGAGATCTACCCCATTCTATTAACAGGCTGCCTGCAATCACAGTGGAGGAGGGCCTGTAATTTGTTTAATGAGTCCCGCAGGGGTGATTTCCAGTTCCTTGCTGTGTTTTAAACCATCTCGAAGTCAACACGGGGGGACACACATCGTGGTGCCCATACGCTAGCATTTCTGTGACCTTCACTGCTGGAACTGACATTTCTGAGTCAAAGGGCAGATGCGCTGAAAGTACTGAATGATGTCGCCCAAGTGCTCTGCACGGAGGACGGCCCGGTGTGTGGGTGCTGGCTTTCACCGCTGCAGACGTCCTGCTCGCGAGAACAAAGCCCCCGCCTCCGCGGCCACCTCCGCCAGGCCGGCTGCCCAGGCCAGGCCGGTTGCTGTGCCTCCTTGCAGGACCACAGTAATTAGTTGGTGCTTTCCATGATGGTATGAAAAGTGAGTTTTAAAGACAGTTTGTCTCTGGAAATTCAAAGTACCTCCAACTACTCGTTTTGTGTGTGGTATGTGACATTTCAGATGAAATTGCCAGTAAGCCCCATGGCTGCTGACTAGCACATAATAAGTATTCAGTAAGTGTTGCTCCTTGTCCCCTTGAAGGATAATTGTCTGTGGCTGTTTTCCGGAAAAAGGGAAAAATTTGATTGAGGGTGTGTTGGGAAGAGGGGATAGGGTTTGGCTCTAGCTGAGAGCCTACTTGGTGGGGGTGCCACGGCCTCGGTCCAGGTGACTTTTCCAGCAACGCTTTGGGGGAGGTGGTACCCATGTTTACAGATGAGCAGTGGGGGCCCAGAGAGGTCAAAGTGCTTTCTCAAGGTCACCTGGTCAGGGAGCAGCACGACCAGATTAGGCCCCTGAGCCTGTGGATTTAGCCTGCTCCATCGACTGTCAGAATCAACTCAGGAGCAGCACACTTTTATTTGAAGCTAGGGTCATGTGGCAGAATGTTTGGAAGCCTCTTTGTACACATGTGTGCATGTGCGTGTATACACGTATATAGATGGTGCTTGTACATGCATAACCTCTCAGTCTGAAATCCGCCCCGTGGAGACGCTGGGAGACACGCGTGGCTTTGTTAGCCGCTACTTACATGTCACTTTTGGAGTGTCCAGCCAGAAGGCTCCAGTGTTATGTCCGAATTATTCAAGTCAGGAAATAAAACTGGGAGGGAAGTCATGTATTTGCCTGATGCATTATTAATAAAGCAGAGGAGAACCAAAAATGCAGTAAGATCTTTGGAAAAGTAATTTTAACTTTGATGTGGCCGCATAGATTTTAGAGGGGAAATAGGGTCATTTATAACAAGTTCCCTGAGCCTTCAAATGAAGCAGAGAAATTTATAATGAAGCCCAAAGGAAATAATTTCGACAGACACAAGCCTGTAGTTTCCCATTATTAAGTGGACGTCTTCCCGAAGAATAAAATATTTGGTGAAGTATTTTCCTTGTAAGTGTTCTCAGCAGCGTGGGGAATACTTGAATGACAGCCTCGGCCGTGCCCTCCGTGCCGCAGGACACGGGAGGAAGGCCGGCTCCTGCTGTCCCAGGCACAGCTGGGGGATGTGCTGGCTGTCTGTTCCTAAAGAGGATTGGCTTTTGAGGTGCCCACTCTTAGAGCGCAGTTAATGGTTTGCTTGCTTAATGTAGATCATGTGGCAAGTTTATAGAAGCCTGGTTCGTCCCTTTTGTGTGTACGTGAAATACATATACAGCTTCTCTTTCTGGGGCTGCGGTAACAACGCACCACAAATGGGGCGGGGCGCTGGAAACACCCATCTTTATCCTGTCACAGTCTGGAGACCAGAAGTCCCAAGTCAAGGTGTCGGGGGGGCTGCATTTCCTCCAGAAGCTCTAGGGGAGGATCCTCCCTGACTCTTCAGTTTCTGGTGGCTCTCGGTGTTCCTTGACTTGTGGCCACATCACCCCTTCCCTGCCTCTGTTGTCACGTGGCCACCTTCCCTGTGTGTGTCCTGTTCTCTTTTTTTTTTTTTTAAAGATTTTATTTATTTATTTGTCAGAGACAGAGATAGCGAGAGCAGGAACACAAGCAGCGGGAGTGGGAGAGGGAGAGCAGGCTTCCCGCCGAGGAGGGAACCCGATGTGGGACTCGATCCCAGGACCCTGGGATCATGACCTGAGCCGAAGGCAGACGCTTAACGACTGAGCCACCCAGGCGCCCTCCTGTTCTCTTCTTATAATCTAGTACGACCTCACCTTAGCTGAATATCTGCAAAGACCCTATTTCCAGATAATGTCACATTCTGCAGTTTCAGGTGGACATAAATTTGGGGGGGGGGGCATTTTTCAATCCACTACACCCAATAAATAAAATATTTAGCTTAAAGATGGATTAATTAGGAAAAACATTTTGTATGCAAAATTCCGTGAAATAAAGAATTATTAATGTGTTGAGTGGGGACCTACCACCTAACTGGGGTATTGCAACCCAGCTCTGGCAGACATTGCAAATACATGCAAATGAGGAAGTAGACAGGTTTGGGGGTTGTGAGCACGGAGTCCCATAAATTCCCAATTTCTCTGGTCATTAGAGGCTGCCATGACTTTATGCCAATGGACACAATATTAGACAGGGCCATGGGCATTGGCCCTGTATTGACTTTCTCCTTACCTTATGTTTTTGATTGTTTTTAGTAAGTCTCAAGTATTACCCATTTGAGTCCATTGTGACTATTGAGTCCCTAACAGGGAACAGCTTCCAACAGCCTGGGGTCTGGTGGGTGGAGTCAGTCCCCTGTTCACCTTCAGCACCTGGGCATGGTTCTCACAGAGCCCCCAGCCCTGCACCTGCAGGGGGCCTGCTCCTAGCACAGCCCCTCAGTGAGAGCTCCCTGTGTTTTTGGGGTGCCTGAATGGAAGTGTGTCTTAGGAATACAGATTGCTATCAGTATTTAATCCTCGAAGTCCAGAGTTAAGGATTTTTTTGCTATTTCCCTTTCCTGGTATCTTCTCAATATTATTTTATTTGTTTGTCTTTATAACCAACTAGGCCTTTTTCTTCAACCAGAGTTTAATAATACAGAATTGTGATGGTGTGAATAATATGAAATAGCACATGCCCCAAAGACTATAAAAATAAAAGCCACGTTTATGAAGACAGGTGGGCAGGAAGCTGGCTCTAGTTTAAAGCTTTGTCCAGGGAGTACACAGAAGAAATGGATTCGGTCACTGTGGATTTGGGTTTCCACGAGTCCCTCCAGCTCTTGAAGCGATGCCTGCAGGACTTCTCAAAGCTCTCCCTCTGGACTCACACTCTCTTCCCTCCTGGAAGCAGGGCCGTATTGGCTCCTGTTGCCCCCAGGCAGTGGGCCGGGCTGCTCTCATTTCCCACTGTCACTCGAAGCCCCCGAACAACCCAGGGTCTGGGGAGGCTTTGCTTTTGGGGTCCATGAGTGAGAATGTTCCAGTATCCTGTAGCTCCATTGGAGATTAAACAGTGATGCATCAATTGTGTACAAGTTAAATAAAAATAGTAACAGCTTCTGTTGGTGCTCATATATAAGCATGAAACCAGGAAAAGACTTTCCTTAGGAAAGGGAACTTTAGATTTATCTGTAATGTTTCATTTTTTCAATAATTTTTGATTTTTTAGCCGACGTAGTAAATGTATGCAGTGTGGAAGTCAGTAGCACTACCCTTCTAAGATTCTTGTCCCTAGAGAAAACCACTGTCACCTTCTAGCTCTTTCTTCTGAAATGTAAGCTGATGTATCTAAACAATGGCATATATCGCTACTTTCGATTGTGCCATTTTGGGTTATTTTTGAATTTCCCTTAACTTATGCTATTTGATAATTTTTCTTTATTTTTTTTTCTGTTCTCTCTTTCTGGAATTCCTATTGTTCAAATATTGGGCCTCTTGGATGAATCACCCTGTTTCTCATTTTTTATCTCCTATTTTCTGTCTCTGCTTTTTTGTGGTGGTTCGCCTTCTGGGAGTATGTCCTTAATTTCATCTCTCAAAACTATGGGGATTTCCCCTTAATTCTGCTCTTATGCTTGTAATTTCTAAGCGTGCTCTCTCGTTATCCAAATGTTCTTGTTTTGTGCGCACCTGCTCTTTTGTGGATGCACCATCTCCTCCCTTCTGAGGATACTGTTCCTGGGTTATCCCCAACAATATGTCTCTTTGGATCCCCTGCATTGTGCCTGCCGCCTCTGAGTTTACTTTTCTTTCGCTGGGCTGGTGCCCAGAGCCTTTTCTCATTGGCCTGGTTTGTGACCGCCTGCCAGCATTGAAGAGAGAGGCCCCAAGCAGGTGGCACTTTCCAGCTGGAAACGTGGACCATTGCTGGGAGCTGCTCATTTTCCCGGGAATCCGCAGTTGTCAGTGTCTGTGGGTCTTCACTACTGAGCAGATGTTTTCCTAGAGAGGAACCCGTTGTCTCCTGCTTACAGGGTATATGAGTTTGCTAGAGCTGCTGTAACAAAACATCACAGATGGGCCCAACAACAGACGTTTCTTTCCGTGCAGTCCTAGAGGCTGGAAGTCCAAGATCAAGGTGTCGGTGGGTGGGTTTCTCCTGGCGACCCTCTCCTCAGCTTGTAGACATTTCCCTGTGTCCTCACGTGGCCTTTTCTCTGTGTGCCCACATTTCCAGGGTCGTTTCCTCCTCTTATGAGGACACAAGTCCTGTCATGTCAGAGCCCCACTCTCACGAGTTCATTTAACCACAGTCGCCCCCGTAAAGGCCCCTTTCCAAATGGTCATACTGAGGATCAGGCTTTGGCGTATGAATTTTGGTGGGACACAGTTCAGTCCATAACATGGGGTGTAAGCTGGTTATCTGTGTTCTGTGAGCCCGGGTAGGGGTGCTGGGGGACCTCGCGCTGAATGTTGACTTTTACTTAAAGCCCTGGTTTTGGGTGCCTCATCCCACCCCTGTTTCCAGCTGGGCCGCAAATCCTGCAGTCTGGAGCCTATCTGAGTCTTCCTTCCCAAGAGGCATTTCTTGTTTTCTCTTGGATCGGGGCTGGGCATTGTTTGAATCTGGGCCTGGAGGGGTCTGGGCTGCTCCTCAGGATGCCTGTCACAACCCCTGCCTTCTGCAGGCCCCCCTGTGCTCCTCAGAGTAGTGGGTCTTCCCATTCCCTTTCTCTGGAATTCCTGACTCTGCACCCCCCCCCCTCCCCAAAAAGGCTTTGACTTCAGCTTCCTCCAGTCTGCAGAGTGCGTTAGCTCTTGCCAGCCTGCCTTTCAGCTCCTCAGTGCTGCTGGCCTCGCCCTTCTGCGGGGGTTTCTGCCTCGTATTCGTCCTTGTGGGGCTATTCCTTTTATTTTATTGCCATTGTCGTGGGCTTGGGGCAGGAACAGAGGGAGCAGTGAGTGTTTGATCTGCTGTGTCCAAGCAGAAGTCCCGTGTACCTGGGAAGTGACTCCTTATATGTTCAGCGTGTGGTGAGCTCGCCAAAGGGCAGGCCTGTGGACACGGTGCATGTCTCCATCTTAACCTCCACGCACTTGGAGAGGGGGATGGCATGCGTGTGACTTTATCACAGCACAAAGTTCAGGGAGTGACACTGTGTGTGCCTTTTTTCTTGCAGAAAACCCGGAACATTGGGCTCTCAGGACAGGAACTGATGTTCCAGCAGCATCGTGGGCTGATTTCATTGGGGCCTGGGGAAGACTTTGTGGAAATGAGCACTGCAAGGAGGTAAGGAGCCTGCTGAGGGGACAGCGTGGCCTCCGCTTAGTTTCCGAGTGAGCGCACCCCAGACAGATCGCTCGGAGTTCGCATCACCATCTGCTTGCGTTTTGAGTCTCAAGTCAAAATGTTTTTCCCTTCCTCATATGCATTTCCAAGGGTTTGTCATTATCTGATACGATATTCAAGTCGATATTCTGTTTTGCCTAAAATTCAACAACACCTCTCTTCTTCCTGTTCCTTCCTGTTGTTTCAACTCATATTTTGACCTTAATACCTTGTCTTATCAATTCTTAAATAATAAAACAACCCAAGTGGGAATCATCCTAATTACTTCCTTAAACTTCTATGGGTAACGTGTATGAATTTAGCGAAGCCCCATGGGTGAATACCCTTCACTGTTTCATGTGCTCTGTCCTATGATGAGCAAAATTAATGCCAGAGTCCATAAAAGAGCCATGTCGTGTGCCTCATAAAACTTGGAGGAGGCATAAAATCCCTCTCGTGATGTTCGTTGTCATGGTTACTATTTGGGGAACGCTTTATTATCAAATCCCAACCCCTTCTTTTTCTTACCAGGATAATAATCTGTAGATTTGTGACTCTCCGTTTGCCCCTGGTGTGTATCTCTCTCTCACCCTATTAAATGCCTGGCCCCGGCATGGGAGTCGGACTCAGGGATGCCGGGGTGGGGGGTGTGTGGCGGTGGCTCACCCCGTGGCCGTGGGGACGTGGGGGGATCAGGCTTGACAGGTGAATGACAGTGCTTGGGGGAGCCAGTGTTAGACCACAGGCTAGGGATGACTCACCCGAGCAAAAGAGGGAAAGGAGGATTTATGCATAGTCTGAGGCAACATGTAGCAGACAGGGTGCTGGGGAAGGGTGAAGGGGCATGCTTTGTGCCCCCAAGAGACCGAGGGCCCTGGTGGACCCTGGGGTGGGGTGTGGGGAGCCTGACGCCACCCTGCCCCAGGAGACCATTTCTAGCTCTCTGAGCTTCTCTGTGAGGAGACAGCCTCCAGTGCAGGGAAGGGGCGAAGCAAGGCTGGCACCGCGAGTGCCTCCTGGCTTGTGAGCGCCTCCTCTGTGCCTTCCCCCTCTGCCTCCCTCTCTTCTCCGCGGCTGTGCTTTCTCCCTGGCTGGCCTCTGCCCAGTGTCCCTCGGGGCCTCTGCTTGGGCACAACTCAGCTTCATGACCAGCCCCCAATTTGGACCTCGCCCTGATCCCCAAACTCAGAGTCAAGGCAGGGCTGCTGTCATCTGGGGACCGCCATGCCTCAGGCTTATCCCACTGTGTGACTGGAGCTGCTGGCTATGGGGACCCTCAGCTAGGACCTCCCAGCGCCTGGTCTCCCACTGTTGCCCACCCTCCCCTTCTTCCCCAGCCGCCATGTGGCTGAGGGGCTTGGATTTCTCACCTTTCTTCTTTATCATCTGCCCTGTGCTGGTCACGTTGAGGTTTTGTGCATGTGATCCATAAGCAGAAACACTGGAAATCTTTAAAAAAGCCAGGTAGAATGGGAAATTTGTCACTGAAGACTAAGCTTGAGGATGGAACCCAGTTTCTGGCTGTGGGGCCGAACCTCAGAGCCAGCTCCCAAGGTGCATGTGCATGCCGACTTGGTCCCGGGGAGCCGGGTGCCCACTGACACTAGTGCTCTGTTCCCGGTTGGTGTCCCGGCCTAGGTCAGTGGCCTGCCCGAAGGCGGGCAGAACCAGGGGCTGCTGCTTGGCCACAGCCACGGGGGAAGGAAAGCACAGGCTGGGTGGGTTCACAGATCGGAGCTCGGATCCTGGCTCCAGCCCTTGGCAACGCCGGGACCTTGGGCTGGTCCCACTGCCTCTCTGAGCCTCAGGTCGCCAGTCCGATGGAGGTCACCATGTGCTGTGGTCAGAGACAAACAGGGTGACCCATGGCACCATGCCTGATACACGGCCGGCTCCCAGTATTATTTGCTGTCGTAACTATTACCGGTTTTAACTTTGGGCTTGCCCCGTAACTGTGAACTTGACTTTGCTCTGTGAGTTTGGGCGACGTCAACGCTGACGTGTCTTCAGTGTTCCGGAGCAGGAGAGGAGAATAAGGAGGCATCATCGCCGTCCTCCTCCGAGGTGTCAGGGACGGTTAAAGAGACGGGTTTGGAAAGAGCTTCGAGGTCTCTGACATAAAACATCCCCGTGGAAGGCAAACGCTTCTCGTAGTTAACTGGTTCTCGGGGGGCGGTGAGGCTGGAGTCTTCTCTGGAGCCATGCCCATCGCCGTGAGGCTGACACGTCTGTAGGGCAGTCAGCAAGAGGTGAGCACACCCTCTATGCCCGACTCTCGGATGCATAGCAGGTCCCCGCGGTCACCGCCGGGGCAGAGACCCGGAGGGACTCTGCGTTGAGGACGCCTCTCAGCCAGAGGGGTTGGGAGGAGAAATGACGAGAAGAGGAAGCTGCCCAGGCCATGGCCTCGGGGCTCTAGCCGGACACTCCAGAGGCAGTGCATGGGCACCTGGTTTGTGCCAGGCACGGCCAGGCCTTGTGCAGTAATGCCCGAGCGTCAGGTGCAGGCCCTTTACCTTTTAACACTGGGCAGTGTGGCCATTCTATGTCCTCCTGATCCATTCTGCTGTGTGTGCGGTTCTTTCTTCTCACAGTAGAGCGGAGTGAAACAGAACAGAGACCGTGCACAGCAAGGCTGGAATGGAGTGCCCGGTTTCTCAAGACAAGTTTTTGAGTCTCTGGGTATTTGCAGCCTAGTGCAGTGCTGATCAGTACATTCGACTCGGTAGTGTTACCTGGGGGCATTGCAAGTCCTGACGGTGCCGTGGACTGAATGTTTGTGTCCCCCCTCCCCCACCCCCATGTTCCTGTGTGGAAATCCTAATTCCCAAGGTGAGGGTGGTAGCAGGTGGGGCTTTGGGGGGTGATTAGGTCATGAGGGTGGAGCCCTCGTGGATGGGGTTAATGTCCTTATAAAAGAGAGCTCCCTTACCTTCCCCCTGCCATTCAAAGCTACAGCAAGAAGGTGGTCCTCAGCAACCCAGAAAAGGCCCCTCAGAACCTGACCATGCTGGCTGCCGGATCTTGGATTTCCAGCCTCCAGAAGTGTGAGAAATAAATGTCTGTTATTTTTTTTTTTTTTAAGATTTTATTTATTTATTTGACAGAGAGAGATAGCGAGAGCAGGAACACAAGCAGGGGGAGTGGGAGAGGGAGAAGCAGGCTTCCCGCCGAGCAGGGAGCCCGATGTGGGACTCGATCCCAGGACCCTGGGATCATGACCTGAGCCGAAGGCAGACGCTTAACGACTGAGCCACCCAGGCGCCCTAAATGTCTGTTATTTATGAGCCCCCCAGTCTGGGGTAGTTTGTTGTAGTTGCCTGAACTGAGACAGTGATTTCTGAATCATGGAAAGGAGAGTTGGTTGTAATCATGGTAGCTGCCATGTTTTATTGTATTTGATTTTTAAGCACTGTACTTAGAATTTTATGGAGATTATCTGTAATCCTCCCAACGATCTTGAGGTAGGCGATGTTTTTCCCAGTGGATAAGAAAACCCTTCAAGATGGCTCCATATGCGGTAAGGGGCGGAGCCACCGTAAGCTGCTCATCAGCTCAACCCCAACAACTCGCTGGAGATTGCACCAGACAAAAGTTCCCCAGTTCTGTGAGTCTGAACTTCTTCTGCTGAATAACCTGCCCTGCCCATTAGCTGCCAGGCACATGTGGCCACTTAGATCAGTATGGCTTCTCCAGAGAAACAGAACCAGTAGAACATACATATATCTCTATCTCTGTAGGTATGGATAGAAAGCAGAAGAGATTTATGACAGGAATTGGCTCACGTGGTTATGGAGGCTGAGAAGTCCTGGGATCTGCCGTCTGTAAGCTGATGGGGGGACTCCGTCGGAGTTGGAAGGCTGAGAACCAGGATCACCGAAGTCCGGGGGCAGAAGATGGACATCCAGCTCTAGAAGAGAGAGCGAACTCATCCTTCCTCTGCCTTTCTATTCTATTTGGGCACTCACCAGATTGCATGATGCAGCTTACATGGATGAGGGCAGGTCACTTGACTCGGTGACTGAAGTAAATGTTAATCTCAGGCAGGAACACCCGCCCAGACGCGCCCAGAAGGAGTGTTTGACCGGCGATCTGGGCGTCCCAGAGCCCAGTCAAGTTGATACATAAAACTAACCGTCACACCATTCAAACTTAAATTAATAAAATTGAGTAAAATATAAAAACCCAGTTCCTCAGTCACACGGGCTACCTGTCGGGGGATGAAAAGCCACGTGTGGTGAGCAGCTGCTGTTTTGAATGGTGCGGAGGTAGAACATTTCCTCCGGGGCAGAAAGTTCCACCAGGCAGCACCAGACGAATTTACATCATTATCTTAAATGGGTCTGTGGGTTTTCAGAGACCCCTCCATTCTTAGAGATGGAAGCTCTTTAAAGTAAGTTGGCCGAGGATGTCTGAGTGGCACGGACTGGGCCAGTTCTCGGTGGCCGACTCTTCCTGAGGCCTCTGCCCTGGGCTGGCTGTGTGCACAGCCCCCTGTGCTCATCTTAGCGTCCAGGCCTTGGGGTCAGTCCCTCGCAGACTGGAAAGCAGTGTAAACTTCTATTTAAAATCTGGTTTCACGAAATGCAGTCCAACACCAATAAAAGCAGGGTTAGTATTTCTGTGTCCCTAAAGTTGATGTATGTATGAGTTTCCTATGGTTGCTCTAACAAAAGCCCACGGGCTTGGTGGCTCGAAGCAGCACATGTTTATTGTCTTGTAGTTCGGGTCAGAAGTCTGAAATCAGCTTTACTGGACTGAAACAAGGTGTTGGCAGGGCCTCACGGTCCCCAGAGCCCCTAGGGGAGAATGCTTTCCAGCTTCTAGAACTGCACTCCTTACTCCTGTTGCATGTCTCTTCCTTCCTCTTCCAAACCAGCGGCATAGTGTTTTGCTTCATATGACACCTGGCCCTCTTCTGTGTCAAATCTCCTCAGTTTCCCACTTATAAGGACCCTGGTGATTGTATTTACGGCCCACCTGGATGATCCTGATGATCACTCCATCTCAGGGTCTCTAACTTAATCATGTCTGCAGAGCCTCTTTTGCCATATGAAGAAATATTCACAGGTTCTGGAGAATAAGACCTGGACATCTTTGGGGACCATTATTCAGCTGACCACAGGTCATAAAAAGAGCTCCCTGGTGGGCAGTTTAGAGTGGCAGGTAGGAGCTCTATTGCTCTCTAACAAACCATCCCAAACGCGGTAGCTCAACAAAACTATTTTTTATTTCTCATGTGTCTGCAGGTCAGTGGGGTCGTTTTGCTTCCCCTGGGCCAGGTTTGGCTGGTCTTGGTTGGGATGCTCATGTGTCTGTGATCAGCTGGAGGGTTGGTGGGACTAAAATGGCCTTGGCCAGGACTGCCAACCCCTCTGTGATTCTAGCTCACACCCCTTCAGTTCACCAGCCCACACATCCTCAGGCTGATGTGGCCTTGAGCTCATGGTGATTGTAGGGAAGCAAGAGAGGGAGGAGGGTCACATGAGCCCTTTGTGACCTTCTTTCTGATGTTAAGTTTGTTACTATCCCTGCAGTCTGAGCAAGTCACGTGGCCCAGAATCGGAATGGAGGAGACTACAATGTTATGGGGCAAAGGTGAGGATCCATGGAGACCCTTAATGAGAGCCATCAATTCAATCAACCTGCCACTTTGGACGTTGGAGTTAGGGGGGTGGCTTTCAGTTGATTGCTGTGTGACTGCAGACAAGTTACCTATCCTCCCAAGTCTCCATTTTATCATTTAACAGGGTACTAAATGCGTATAATAGAGGTGTCATGAGGATTGTGTGAAATCACGTATTCAGAATGCAGAGCCAGATTCTAGGAGTGTGGTTAAGTCAATATTAGCTACTGTTTTCTCCTGAGGTAATTGTTGTGGTAAGAGTAGCAATTATTATTTTATTTGTTGTCACCATTGGGGCCGTTTTGTGTCCCATGTGACAGCTCTCTGTCCCGTCTCCGTATGAGGGCAGAGGGCACATCAGACTCTGAACTCGGGAAGCCTTCCACCTTAAATTTTCATGCAATCCAACCCCAAGCAGAAGCGAACGGAGATTTGTGTACAGAGCAGTGTAAATGAGTTTGTGCAGCTCTAAGAAGATGTGAGTGTACTTTGTCTTTAAAATGAAATCTAATTTTGTTCTTCATGCTTCGAAGTGGAATTAGTGTGATTTTAATAGCAAATTTGTAATTGGCTTTAACTATTATTTTTTAAAAGTGATCATTTTTCATGTTGACATGTAAAATGGGAATGCATAAAGTCAGGCTTGAAGAGTTACAGGACTTTACTTTCTTGTTCTTGGGCAGGCAGCTGCCAGTTAAAAACAGAAGGGGAGGTGTGATGAAGTTGGAAGCTGCCCAGAGTTTAAATGAGCAGAACAAAAACCTTGTGATTCATGAAGGTTTTTGAACTTCAATTTAGCATTAAATTACTCAGATGAAATATCCAAAATAAAGAGGCCTTTTTGGGGGCGGGGGGATTTCTATTGTTTCCAAACTCAGAGAAAAGTAGGATGAATATGCATGAAACTGATGAGGGAGCCACAGTTCGGATTTTAATTTCCCAACCACTGCGTGTTTTCAAAATAGTATTTCTGAAAACTGATTTTAGTTTAATGGTATTGTTGCTGGGATAGCTGCTGTTGCAAGAACACCCCATATTTTGGAATTGCCTATGGATTCAATTTGCTCCGGACTCTGATGTATTGCTGAGCAGAAGCATCTCCTTTCTCTTGACATCTCTCCCCTTACCCTCAGGGGCTTCCTCGAGAAAGCCTGAAAGTACTACTTGACAACCTTAAATCACTTTTATTTCCGTCACATATGGGCTTGATCGTTTCCAAGAGAAATACTTGGAAATACAAATGCTTTCCCCAAATCCCCCAAATCCATGGTTTTGCCATGTATTTACAAAGAGTGACAGGCAATGCAATTGTGCTCAGGCTCTCAGATATCGGGGTGCTTGACTCTTGGGGTCATCCCTGGAAAAATAGGAATCCTAATGTCAAGATGGTTTATTTTTAAAAATGACAAGTGTTGGCTACTTTTCATGCAGTTATTCTGATCATTTAAGTCTCGAAGGCTGAGTGGCTGCCAATTGATACTGAACATGGACACCTGTTCATGTCCCAGCTTTATTGAGATATAATTGACACATAACACTGTGTAAATTTAAGGTGTGCAGTGTATTGATTGACACATACATATCGCAGGACGATTGCCACTTAGCTTTAGCTAATGCCTGCGTCACATCACATAGGTACCATTTTCTTTTGTTGTGAGAACACTTCACATCTCTCGTAGCAATTTCCAAGTAGATAATACAATATTTTAAACTATAATCGCCATGCTGTACATGAGATCCCCAGTGCTTAGGCATCTTATAGCTGGAAGTTTGTACCAGCGTTCCCCACCACCAGCCCCTGATAAGCACCATTCTACTTGCTGCTTCTATGATTTCAGCTTTTTAAGGTTCTACGTATAAGTGACATTGTCCAGTATTGTCTTCCTCTGTCTGACTCATGCTGGGCTGGTTCCTCAACCTCTGAGCCTTGGTCTTCTGGGCTGGAAGGTGGTGGGGAGAATGGTGCCGGCTCCGTAGGCGTGTCAGGGTTGGCCAGGTGAGCCCTTAGGAATGCTGAAACGTGTTCTGCTTTTAAAGCCAGTTGCTTGATGGGGTGCCTGGGTGGTTCAGTTGGTTAAGCATCTGCCCCACATCGGGTTCCATGCTCAGTAGGGAACCTGCTTCTCCCTCTCCCTCTACCTGCCTCTCCCCCTGCTTGTGCTCTCTCTCTTTCTCTCTCTGACTCTATCAAATAAATTAATAAAATCTTAAAAAAATAAAGCCAGTTGCTTGATATTCTGTATTTGTTAATGAATACACAAATTCGGACTTCCATTTAACATTAACTCTACTTTAAGCAAAAGCAGAATGTGTCTATTTTCCTAACGCTGCATACATTACATCTCATTTTCTAATAGATTGGGTGTTCTGAACATATTTTACGCTGTTACACATTTTATACTTTTATGTAATTAGGAAGGTGATTGCTCTGTTAATTTAAAGCAAATTTAGTAGGAGACAACTGCACAGTTTGCCGGAGCACCTCCCGCCCCGCTTGAGTCCCCAAGGTTACCTGTTGCAAGTGGGTGGGACCCAGTCTGGCATGCAGTGTCCAGCCCTGTGTCTGTCACATAGAAATTGCTTAATATGTGTCTGCTGATTGGCTGAAAAAGAAGCTGCAAATTGAATCCTTCAGTGATGAGAATGAACCCTCTGGACCCTGTCAGTGAGGATGCACTTTGGGTACGGTGCACATTCCATGAGGGACCATGTGGAGGGTCCTGCGCTCCTGATGCGGGTGCTAACAGTTTAATGTGCTGGAAGGGGAAGCAGGTTTGGGCAGAGGGTGGAGTGGGGCTGCGCCTGAGTCCTCCTGGCAGGGAGCACTGAAGCAGTATCACCCATCAGAGGTGTCCTGCTTCCGGCTGACATGGCCCAGACTCTTATGCTGGCTTCTCCAGGAAGGCTGTCCTGGGAAATATGTAACTGTGTGGGGAAAAAAAGCCAGCCATGATTGTGGCATTTGCCAAATCCCATGGTGTAAATACTGCCAGGGCTGATTTCTGGCTACTAGTGTGCCTGTCACTGACCACAGATTTGGGAAGAGATGTATACATTTGATTCCCATGAGCCAGAGCGAGCTTGCTCTGGCATGCAACCGGATGGGCCGGGCCTCAGGCAGGTGGCTCTCTGCAGCTGAGGCAGGCTCAGGGGAGCCGGCAGCTGGAGCCTGGGTGCTGACCTCAGTCTCCACAGCTGGGCAAGTCCTTCCAGAAGGGGAATCGGCACATCACCACGACTACTGTAGTTTCCCCCCTTGTGTGTCTTGGATGCACTTCTCCACATGTATGGGGGAGCAGCTACTGTGGGATTTCAGATGGCCTTTTTTCTTGAAAGAGGGAGGTGGGTGGGATCAATGACTGCCCAGCATTGCACTTGGTCTCAGGGCCATGACGAGCTCATTGTCTCCCTTGTTTGGTGCCCGTTCTAGAAGGTTCTGGTCCTCAGTGGGCATGTATGCTTGCTTTCGGGGCTTGCACAGTGCACGCCAGACCTCCGTCCCGAGGAGTCTGGGCCCTGGTCACCACACGCTCCCCGGCCATGGGAGCTGCATTTGTCCATTTACTATGACAGTCCTTCCATTGTGGTGGAGACTCCCAGGGGTCCGCAGGAGGGGACACATGTGGATCTCCTTATCCGTGAGGACATTCAGTGTCAGGACTCCCCTCTGCCCTCTAAAGCGGTGATGTCACTGCTCTTTCCCTGCGACCTGCCAGACTACCATTCCTTCCGTTCTTTTGCCCTCCCGGCTCATTGCCTCCTGCAACGAATAATGATACCTGTTCTCCAACTTCTGATTCCCCCTCCAGATTTCAAGAGTTTTCTATCACTTTAGAACAATTTGTTACACCATCTTGAAAGCAGCCGGCAAAGAGGTTTTTCCAAGAACGGAATAAAAACAGGTCCTTTTTTGGATGGGCAAATTTGACCTGTTTGGTGAAATACCAGTCACACGGTCTAGAATTACATGTCATGTGTGACCTTTTTCTTCCAAAGGAGACTTTTGGAAATCACATTGAGTTTTCATAAGAAATATGATTTTTCTCCACAAGAGCTTTTCTTTTGTATTTGACAAAAAAAATCCACCCATCCTTGTGTGGGCAGAAGAAGCTGCACCATTGTGCAGAACCCCTGGAAAAAGCACTGAACTCATGAAATCAGAATTCCAGGGACCACATTCTCCACACCTGGATCTGCAAGAGCATGTGGAACCTTTAAATGCAAATGTAGCAGAATCGATGGTTTTTTGAAAATGTATAATACGGCGAGTGAGTGCTGTCAATGCAGCATGATTACCCGAGTCCTGTGGGAGCAGGAATCCCTTTGACGAGAACTGACGGTGGCCGAATGAAAGGAAGCCCACCTGTGAACACGCCGTGGAGGGACACTTGCACATTCTTGCCTGGCTTTTCATGATGTTGGCAGTCCTTCAACCAAAACTCCCAGAATTGTTCTCCCTCCCAAACACAGAGAGTGTGACCATGGGCCATCGCCCAAGAATCATATCGAATTTCATTATTTTCACTTTGGATTCTTACTTGGAAACCAAGCTTAAGAGTGGTTTGGGCTCAAGTATATTTCTTTGTGATTCCTTCATTTTATGGATAATTTGGACTATCATCTGAAAGATGCATGTTTTCATGGGGGGGAGATAGTGTTGTTTTTAGATCATTCAAATTCAACAAAACATGACTTCTAAAGAGATGTTGGTGAACTTGAGCCTTTGGGAGCTCATGTTCAAACTGCTTTACATTCTGTTTTCCATTCCCTTGAAGGGTTCAAGGAAGTCCTTGCTCTTTGTAGATGCACTGACCAGTGGAGATAAAAGTTAGGACTCGCAGGAATGGTTTTCCCAGTGTGGCGTCTGGTACCCCAGGAGCCCCTGGCACCCAGATGGACCACACTGCCCCTGGCTTCATGATCATGGGATTGGTTGTGATGCTGCTATGTGTCCACCATCCTTACTCGCCATGCCTGTTGGTCCACTCGTGGCTTTCATGTGCCATTACCATGTCTTCTTTCTCTGAAACAAAAATATATCCCCTGGTATAGAAGAACTCATTCCCCATGCCCCCTTGTTCTTCAGGAAGGAGGCTTCACATTTTCAAATGATCTCCATGCTAGGAGCTGGGTTAGAGGCATCTCAAAGACAGATTCCAACTGCTACACGGTCCCTGGGCCCAGCTGTTTTCCCAAACCAAAACTCTCTGCCCTTTGAGCCTTCAGGGTCTTTAGTTGATAGGAAAAGGATTTTGCCAAACATGCCTTTTTTCTTAAAATCCTGGGGTTTTCAATTTAATAGCTCCTTGTTTATAACTCTGTCAGCTCCTGAAGAAAGAGGTCAATCACTGAGCCATGCAACTCCATCTTTTAGTCAATAACAAAATCCATATATATTGGGTTTTCCAGAGTCCAAAAGGGAATCATTATTGGAATAATCATTTAAAGGCATTTCTTTGCAGCATTTTCCCAGAAATGGAATGTTAGAGCTCTACCTCCTGTATTGGTTTTCTGGGGCTGCTGTCACAAGTGACCACATACGGGGGGGGGGGGGCTGAAGCCACAGAAATGTTTTCTCTTACAATTCTGGAGGCCATAAGTCCAAAATCAAGGTGTCTGCGTGGCTGTGCTCACTCCAGAGGCTCCAATGGGGAACCCTTCCTTGCCTCTTCTGCTTCTGGTGGTTCCAGGCAATCCTCGGCATTTCTTGGTTTGTAGACGCATCACCTCAGCCTCTGTCTCTGTCTTCACGTGGTCTTCCTCCCTGTGTCTGTGCCCTCTCTTCCTCTGTCTCTTATAAGGACACTCATCATAGACCTAAGGCCCACCCTAAATCCAGAATGATCTCATCTTCAGATCTTTAATCCTTTATATCAGCAAAGATCCTTCTTCTAAATAAGGTCACAATCACGGGTTCTGGGGTTAGGACATGGGCACATCTTCTTGGGGTCACCATTCAACCTCGTAGACCTCCTTTGTGTTTTGTGATGGGAACGTATACCCTGTGAATGGTGTAGGCCACCCAGGAGCTTCCTTCATCTGTAGCTGCTCTTCCTGCTTTTCCAGGGACTCCCCATAATCTGGGTTTCCAGGGCCACTGTGCCCTCTGCTCAAGCTCTTGCCTCCATTTCATCAAGCGATGTTTAATCTCCGGTCCTTTAAGGGGCCCATTTCCTTTTTAAAGTAGACCTCCAAACTTGAAAGTAACAGCCACATGAATACATGGCAGATACTGAGCACGCTCTACTCTCCCCGACAGATGCCAGCTCACCTTGTGAAGCTTGGAACAGAGAAACAAAAACAGCCAGAAAGCATCTGGATGAGAACTAGAGACATGGGTTTGGATATGGAGCTAAAGCTCTTTTCGCAGATATTAGGCTAATATTTACTTTAAATTATAAGGATGGGATAACCATGTAATATGTTTGCCCATGCTTGAAGAGGGGCTGGGGATCAACCTTCTCCTTTTGGGGTGTGTTTGCTCATCGGCACTAATTTCGTGATCCAAATAGAGACTGCTTTCTTCTACAGTAACTCACTGCTGCTTGAAAGGCAAACCCCTGACACAGTTGGGCCAGTCCTTGCACACGTCCAGCCAGTGTCTAAGCATTGGGATGCACCCCATTTCCAGTCACCATGCCCGACACCTTCCATTGTGAGGCATCCTCCGAGGTGGAGAGCTGTGGACAGAGATATAGGTTGTAAGGCTGTGTCTGATCTCCCTGGTCTTGCCAGACCGCTAGATGGATGTGTGGCACATGCTGTGGGTGGCTCTGCCTCCCTGATTCAGGCTGGACCAGTGACTCTCCTCTCAGGGACTTCCCTGTAGAAAAACCTGCATGTAGCTCTGGGAAGCTCTCATTTTTCATTGCGTTTAAGGGGGTTTTTTTTTTTTTTTTTTTTTTTTTTTATTTTTTTTTAAAGGTTTTATTTATTTATTTGACAGAGACAGAGACAGCGAGAGCAGGAACACAAGCAGGGGGAGTGGGAGAGGGAGAAGCAGGCTTCCCGCTGAGCCGGGAGCCCGATGTGGGACTCGATCCCAGGACCCTGGGATCATGACCTGAGCCGAAGGCAGTCGCTTAACCAACTGAGCCACCCAGGCGCCCAAGGGGGGTTTTTAAGGCAATAATCCTGCTTCTAGGAATTCATCCTAGGGAATATTTATATTTAAAAAAGCATATAGACGTATGCACAAAGTTATTCATTTGCTGTAATCTGGATGTCCCTCAGCAGGACAGGGGTGTTGTAAGTTAGCACACACACATACCGAGAACAGGTCCACAGCCCTTAGGAGGATGGAGCTGGTTCTTGAAGGACCCTCTCTGGCCCCGAGCGGCAGGGGAGGGCGGTGGCCAAGAGTCCTGGCTGTGGGGCCTGAGCACCTGCTCTCACACCTGAGCGCCATCACTTGCTGCCCATGGCCTTGGGTGAATTACCAGGTACTCCGGGCTCCCCTTCCTCCTCCATGAAGTGGGAGGGTCACACAGCGTGGCTCATAGGGTGGCGTGGGGTTAAATGAGTTCATGAGGGCAGAGCACTCAGAACAGGCAAGAACTCATGAGGGTTAGCCATTATTTAGGACGTGCCCTTAAGTGAATAAAACACTGTGCAGACGAGGATCCTAATTTCTGTTCTATACGTGCTGCGATTGGTGCTGGTGCGTTAACACATCTGTTGGAAGAGCTTGGGATTTCGGGTGATTTTATGAAATCATTTGTTCAATCAAGGGCTTGATTTTGCTGTTCCACTTCAGATTCTTTCACTCCTTCACTGAACAAATATCCACTGGGCGGGCCGTGGCAGTGGAGAGCAGGTTGGGCAGTCAGGTCCCAGACACGATGCCTCCTGGAGGGAGGAGCTAGAACCCCACAGGCGCAGAATTAATCTCTCCATCCCAAGTGTGGTGAGAGCCAGAGAGGGTGGTCCAGCTGCCTCCTCGGGGGGCCTGGCCTGGTGTCCAGGCCTGGAGGCCCCTGGAAGACGTCCTGCCGGGGCTAATCTCTGGAGGATGAGCCGGATTCCCAGAGGAAAGGGGGGGATTCTGGTAAAGGTGACAGCAGGGAGGAAGGCCTCGGAGCTGGGAGGGGAACTGGTGGCAGGGGAAATCCTTTCTGGAAGCGAAGAGCCTTGTGGAAAACAACCAGCCAGGTAAGGGACTAAGCAGGACTTAGACAGTGGGGAGATGTGATTGAATGCGGGGTTTAAAAACATCCCCCCAGCTGCCCAGCGGAGAGTGGGCTAGTTGCCTTCCCTGCCACAGAGACATCCTGGGGAGAGGGGAGGGTGGCTGGGATTGGGGGGCTCTGGACGCGGGGATGGATTGATTGCCCTGAAAGAGGATCTAATTTAAATTCAGAGAATCTCTGAGTTTAACCTCATTAAAGAGGAATGCAGTTCGACAGGGGAGAGCTTGGTAAATTAACACATGAATTGCTGGGAACACAAGCAGCCTGGATTAAAACCTTTTAAAAGCAAATAAATATCCCGTGGGACAGGACACACTGCCTAGCTCATTTAGCTGTACGTGGGGGGCCCAGGGCCAGGGAGCGGCCGGGGGCTGTGTGCTCTGCTCTGCCAGCTAGGCTGGGCACCCCTCCGTGCTCTGTTGCCTGGGACACCGGGGTGGGCTCAGAGGCCCAGGTCTGAGACAAAGGCCGGCCGCCTTTCCAGTCTGTTCCCAGATTTCCTGCGGCACTGCCAGCAGGGAGGGCTGGCTGGATTTGAAGGGAATGAAAAACAGGGAGATTGGCAGGCTCTTCGAAGGCTGGGCCTTGTCACCGTGCTAGGGACAGGCCAAGGCCACTGGCGACCCCACCGTCTGTCCGCGGGGGACAGACAGCTGCCCGAAGCAAGGCTCTGGCAGGGCCACCTCCCCAGGACATCCCCTCAGTGACCACTGATTAGCGACGGGAAGGAGGGGCAGTGAGGTCATTTCCTCTGGCCCTTCAGCCTGCCCCTGAAGGGAGACCCAGGCGCTTTGGCGAGCAGGGTGTTTGGCAGAGCAGGGTGGCCTTGTCCATATGAGGCTTTTAGAATGCTCGAAGGAAGTGTTTTGGGTCCTGTGCATTGCACCCCTGGCTTTCAGCCTGAGGGGTCTGCAGCATGGAAAGGCTTCTGGGCCCTTGGCCGGGTGCCCGGTTTTCTCGGCATGGGACAGCAGAGGCTCCGAGCTCAGCCGCTGTGCTGCAGAGCGTGGTGGCTCCTGGGCGCCTGGCCTGGGCTGTGGGACTGGAACAGGAAACCGGCCTCTGCGGAGACATCCTCCACAGGGCAGAGACATGGAGGCCTCTGGGCCTCCAATAGCACACGCTCAGCAGGACATCAGAAAGCTCCAGGACCCAAGCTGTCTCTACAACCCACGGACTCAGACAAAATTGGGCTCTTTCCCAGTGACCATGGTGAAAACAGGGTGTGACACCAGCTAATTCTGGAACGTGGGAAGAGGGCGGATGCATGGATCTGCTGAGCATCACGGAGGATGGCAGGGCCTGGAGATGCTGGAAACCCAAGTCTGGTTTTGGACTTGAAGTTTCTGTGGGGAAACCACCACTGCAGAGGGCAAGTGTGGGAGCTCAGAATCAGGAGGGGGCCACGGTTGGGCGGTCACTCTGCGTAGCCGTGGGCAGGCTTCCCTGCCGCAGTTTGAACATTGTCTGTCTCGGGTGGTGGATGACCAGATTCCAGCCAGCCCCAGCAGTAGAAAGATGTACGGGCTCCCATGTCCGGACAGTCCTGGGGGCCAAGCTGCTGTGACAGTTCCAGGATCAGAGTTCCTGCTCACACTCTCAGCTCTGCTTCTGGCGCGGCCTTCCCTCCTTGGGGCAGAAAGGGCTACTTCACCTTCTTGTTCTCCTTTCCCTGGAGACCAAGGAACTGAGTCTCCTTGGCCATGATCAACCTGTCCCGTGACCTGGGCTGACTGAGCCCTACACCGAGCACCACAACCAAAAAAGTGGGCTCCGAGGAGGAGTTCCAGGCCTGGGTTTGGAGTCCCTTGCAAGTATGTGGGGTGGGAATGGGAATGGGGGACAGTCTGCTCATCGCCCCCACCATATCACCTGCATTTGGGTATTTTAAATCCCATCTTTCTAGGTACCTCTTCTTTTTCCCCAAAGTACATTTTCATTTCTGAGATTTCTGAATAGAGTCATTTACAGCATAGAGGCTTACAGCTGTAATTGCCAAAAAAAAACAAAAAACAAAAAAAACCAAACCCTGTGCAGAAAAGGGGATTTGGGGATTTGTTGGCTCGTGTAAATGGACCTGCAGAATGAGAATGTTGTTTTCCTGTCGGTGATGAACGTGATGCTGTCACACTGTAGTGACCGGTGGCCCCGTGGCCACGGTTTTGGGTTTAGGAGATGCTTCCCTCTGCACGGTCCTCACTCCCAGCTGGGCCGCTGTGGCCCTTTTCCTCCCCAGATGTCCCACGTGGAGATCTCTGGGACAGGGGCCAGTGGAAGGGCTCACTGGGCGTTGGAGAGGACCCCCTCCATAGGGGAGGGACCAGAGGTGCGTCCCACTCTCGGCAGGTCTGCACACGGGCATGGCAAACAAATAGCCCCACTGCTCAGCAAGTCCCGTGCAGAGCACCTTCTCGTGCTCCTGCTGCTGACGGCACAGAGCCACAATCCCATCGTGTGGTTGCGGGGATTCAGTTTCTTTCTTTTCTTTCTTTCTTTTTTTTTTTAGCAGCTTTATTTCTAATAGCCAAAAACTAGAAACTCAAATGTCTGTCAAATCATGGTATATCCATATAGTGGACTACCACTCAGCAATAAAAAAGAAATGAGTGACACACACAGGGATGAGTCTCCAAATAATCATGATGAGTGAAAGAAGACAGTTGCAGTTTCTGGACGTAATATTTAGTTCTAGTGACCGTCCTTCCCCTGAGTGAATCCGGCACCTAACATGAATGCATCTCGTGAGAAGGGCCAAGGGCTCTGTTTTCCTACGGACATGGAGTTGTTCAACACAGGTTCTTGTAAAGACTCCTTCTTATGTTTCGTTGCTTCTGCGCCTTTGTCGAATCCGTTCTGCCACCTGCTCTGTTGCACTGATATATTTGTTGGGACTTTATGCCGATGTCACGCTGCCTTGATGACCGTAGCTTTGTAGTGAGTCTTGAAGTCAGGGACTCTATTCCTCCGCATTATTCTTCTTTTCTAAAATTGTTTTGGCAGTTTTAGGTAGTTTGCATTTCCATACAAATTTTAGAACCAGCTTGTGAATTTCTACATAAAAGCCAGCTGTGCTTTTGATTCGGATTGTGTTAAATTTATAGAGAAATTTTGGGGGAATTGACATCCTAACAATATTGAGTCTTCAAAGCCAGTAGTGTGGGATGTCTCTTCATTTATTTAGGTCTAATTTAATGTCTCTCAGTAATATTTTATGGTTTCTAGTGAACAGGTATTACATGTGTTTATTGAATTTTTACTAAGTATTTTATTTTTTGATTCTACTGCAAGAGGAATTCTAAAACTTTCATTTTCCAATTGTTGCTAGGATGTAAAATTACAATCTATTGTTGTATTTTAAACTGTGTTCTGTGACCTTATTAGTTCTAATAGTTGTTTCATAAGTTCCTTAGGATTTTCTATGTAAACAGTGGTGTTATCTGCACATGGATAATATTACTGCTTTTCTCATCTCTGTTCTGTTTGTTGCTTTTTCTTGCCGTATTATAATGGTGAGGACTTCCAGTGTAATATGGAATATAAGTAAGGAGAGTAGACATCATCACATCAGTCTTTTTTTAATTTAATTTAATTTAATTTAATTTATTTATTTGACAGAGAGAGACACAGCGAGAGAGGGAACGCAAGCAGGGGGAGTGGGAGAGGGAGAAGCAGGCTTCCCGCAGAGCAGGGAGCCCGATGCGGGACTCGATCCCAGGACCCTGGTATCATGACCTGAGCCAAAGGCAGACGTGTAACCCACTGAGCCACCCAGGCACCCCCTCCCTTATTTTCTGAAAGAGTTTGTAGAAGAGGGATGTTATTTTCTTCTTTAACAGATACAGGGCTGTTCAGAGTTTCTGTTTCATTTTGTGACAAATTTGGTAAGCTGTGTATTTTTCATGAAATCTGTCCATATAAGTTGCTATATTTGTTGGTGCATAGTTATATTTAAATACTCCCTTATTTTCCTTTTAAAATCTGTAGGTCCTTTGGCGATAATCCCTCCTTCATTTCTGATAGTGATAATTATCTTCCTTTTCTTTTTTTCTTTTCTTTACCAATACAGCTAGGGATTTATAAATTTTGTTGTTCTTTTTTCCCCCCCATTTCATTGATTTGTGTCTTATCTTCATCATTTCCTTCCTTTGTTTAATTTAGGTTTACTTTGCTCTTTTTTTACTGGGTTTTTGAGTCATACACTAGTTCATTATTTTTGAACTGCCTTTTTTCTAATATAAATATTTAAAGTTGTAAATTTCATCTGAAGCAAATCCCAAAGTGATATTAGAAGTATTTTTATTATCATTCAATTAGAATATTTTCTAAATTTCCCTTGCGTTTTCTTTTATGAGACATGGATTATTTACAAGTAGGTTGTTTAATTTTCACACATTAACAGTGTTTTGATATATCGTATTGTTAATTCCTAATTTAATTCCACTTTGGTCAGAGAATATACTTTGCATGGTTTTATTCCTTTTATATTTAATAAGTCTTATTTTATTGGCGTGTATACAGCATATCTTGGTGAACATGCTCTGTGGACTTGCCAGGAATGTCTATTATGCAGCTTTTGGATGGAGTAAAGAGCAAATCTATAGCTTTACTCATTTTTAATCTGTTTATTTTGTTAATTTATGAGGGATGCTTGTAGAATAGTCTATCCTTTTATGTTTATTTATTTTAAAAAAATATTTATTTGAGAAAAAGAGAGAGAGCATGAGCAGGGGGAGGGGCAGAGGGACAAGCAGACTCCCTGCCGAGCAGAGTAGTCTCATGTGGGGCTTGATCCCAGGACCCCGAAATCATGACCTGAGCCGAAGGCAGACGCTTAACTGACTGAGCCACCCAGGTGCTCTTGTCTATCCTTTAATTCAATTTTTGCTTTATAGAGTTTGAAGTTCTGTTGGGTGTATGCGTGTATGTGATTGTTTAGTTTTGTTGTTGTTCAAATATCATGCATGGGTGACCCTCAAACAACACGAGTTTGAATTGCATGATCCACCTATATGAGGATTTTTTTAGATAAATACAGTACAGTGCTGTAAATGGGTTTTCTCTTCTTTATGATTTCCTTAATAACATTTTCTTTTCTCTAGCTTACTTTACTGTAAGAATACAGTATGTGATACTTATACAAAATATGCATTAATCGACTGTTTATGTTATCGGTAGGGCTTCGGGTCAACAGTAGGTTTTTTGTAGTTATATTTTTGGGGAGTCAGGCCATACATGGAATTTTGACTGCACTGGAGGCCGGTGCCCCTAGCCCCTGCATTGTCCCTGGGTCAACTGTGATTTCTTCATGTATTCAATACCTTACGAATGATATGTTGTAGAGACTCTGGGGTCTGTTCTGTGCCTCCAGAGACTACTGATTTTCTTTTTTAAGCAGGCAGTATATGTGGCTTTGAATTCAAACTTGAGATCCCTTCTCTTGCAGTGAATAGCTCATGTCTAATTAAGTTCTTTTAGCCTTCGGGCTGCGAGGAGCCTGCCCTGCATAAGTGTTGTTGAGTGGCCAGCCAGATACTTGGGTTGAGTTCATATGCAGTCCCATCTCTTGTTCTGGCTCTCCCCTCTCCAGTGGCCCCCGTTTCCTCCCCAGCGGTGTAGTTTCCCTGAACTCTCTCCTCTGGTGCTAGAAGCAAGAGAGACTGACGGTTTGCTCTCGAAGTTTAGCTGCTCTGGATGTCTCAGATGTGGGTCTGTTCTTAGACTCAAAGTCATGACGGTGGGAAAATTGCCCCACGCTTGTCCCTTCTTCCGAATGTCTACTCCCCTCCAGCGTCTGCCTTCTATTGGTCATTCTCCAGTGACCTCAGCCTTAAAAAAAACAGACTGAAGATTTTAGTTGTTATCTGTAGGAGGGTTGACCCAACAGGAGCTATTTGTCCATCACCAGAAGTGAAATGGTCCACCTGCTTTTTATTTTCCAGACGTTGTTGCTGTTGATGTATATACTTTGATTCTGTCCTCCTGAACTTACGTTATTTTATCCTTTTGCTTTTATTCCAATAGGGGCTTTTGTAGGCAGCAACTGTACATGAGGTTATTCAAGCTACCATGTTTAATCCAAAATCTAGAGTGTTTTCTTTATTTGAATTATTTCCAAAAAATTTCTGGGTTGAAGGACATAAACACTTGCAAAGCTTATGGTAAGTTGACATGTCTTAAGTTGTGGTTTTATCCATTTGCTCCCTGTCCAGCAGGAATGGACCTGGTCTGCAGGAACCCTCCCCCCCGCCGCCGCCAACTTCTCTTTGTTCTGACAGTAGGAGAAACCCATAGTTACGCTTGGAGCTGCAACCGAGACCAGAGGGTTGCTGGGCAGAACACCCAGAGGGAAGGCTTTTTCCAACCCAAGAAACAAATCCCTAACTTTGTTGACTGATCTAAGGCGGTATATCCTTGGGAATAATTAAATTCTCACTGGGTTGGGTTTACATTTTTACCATCTCTACCTCTGCTCATCTAATCATCTTGCCCCAAGTTAGGATTGTTGGTTTATCATGAAATTAACTCCTGGCCAGTTAGAGAACCAGGGTGGCAGTGAGCCGTAGAGGAAACTCTTAGGAGGTCTTATGTCAGGTGGTGTTTGACTCGACCCTGGAGACTCTGCAGTAGTTAGGCCGGTTCTCAGAGGCAGACATAAACCAGCAGCTTCATGGTTGACCAGGGGAGAAGCCGGCAGCTTGATGATGTTATCGACCTCGTGCTGTCCCAGTGCACAGGGTCGTCTCCTCTGTAGCCACGGTCAGAATCTCGGGGGCTCAACCATGGCTGCCTTGTCTTCTTATCTTTTCTTTGGCTGCTTTATCACACTCTCTGTGGACAGGGAGTCTCAGTTCTGCTCAGCTTCTCAAACTGCTGGAGACGGAGGACAGATTTGCCGCAGAGAGAATGTCAGTGTCGGCCCGGCAGAGAACAGCCATGGTTTCAGGAGGGCTCCCCTGGCTGGCGGAAAGCTGATGGTTCAAAAAGTCCTAGGTGAGCTGTTCTTGCAGGAATGCACCTGAGCCTTGAACTGTGGGTCTAGGGGGGAAGGGAGGCAGTGAGGAGGACACTGTCTACTCAAAATGTGATCCGTGGCCCAGAAGCATCAGGATCACCTGGGAACCTGCTGGTCCCATCCCAGAGCTGCGGATCTGCATTTTAAACAGACCCCCACCCCGGCTGATTGCTATGCACCTTAATATTGGGGAGGTACTGATCTAGGAAGGCACGTCACGTGTCAGGATGCTCACCCAAGAAATGCGCTCAGGCTTTCTTAGGCTGAAAGGAACGTTCCAGGGTAGAGGCTGACCTGGTGAAGCAAAGATGGAGAGCATTTCCCAGCCAGAAAACTCGCACTTGGGGCAGCTCTGCGTCTGCTCCATAACATCGGGAAGCACTGACGTCACATTACTTGATTTTTCTGGGTTGGTTTAAAGCCCACCTGTAAGCCCCTGTTCAGCATCATCGCAACATGACCAGCATGGACACTTACCAGCACACCTCTCCCGTGTCTGGGGCCCGTGCCCCCCGCAGGGCCCTGCTGCCTGCTCCCCTGCTGGGGATCATCAGGAGAGACGTCTGAGCTTCACGAGAGAACCCCGCACTTGCTGGCATTCCTTTTCTTCATGGAGGGAAAAGGGACTCCTTGCTCAGATGAAGCATGTTTACAGATCATCTATGCTGTACTAGGAAATGCTTTTAGAATCTATTTCTGAATTTCATTTTGATCTCACCAAGAACAGTCTCTCTGATGACACAGGACTTACAGGATGGGCCCGCTCTCTCCAGGTCATCACCACCAGTGCCATGGGGCAGACGGGGTGGGGGGCTCCGAGGTATCAGTGCGGACAGCCTACCAGGGGGTTTGTGATCACACTGGATCTGAGAACCTCTGAGACCCATGGAATTCTCCTGACTTATATGCCGGTGTGATAAAGACTTGGGTCTTTCTGGGGAAGTCGGAGGGAGACTGAGCTGAGTGCTTAGGTACAGTTAGAAGCACTTTACAATTTTCATCGAGTTGCACATTTCAGAGACTTTTCAGCCGAGGCTGGCCTCCAGGCGGGGCAGCACCCCGAGTTGGTTTCCCAGGGGCCTTCCCTGTTTTTTGACCACATTTCCCTATCAGAACCTGGACTAGGAAGAACCCGTTGGGGGATGGGCTTTTCTTTTCCAGGCAAGCCTTGGGTACTGGGCTTGCGGCAGAAGCTTCTTCCCAAGCATGTGGAGAGACAGGATTCTGAAGGTGATGAAGAGGCTTACCATAATAGTGGGGTGACAGCATCCCCCAAGAGATATGGCCAGGTCCTAACACCTGGTATTTGTGAATGTGACCTTATTTGGAAATAGGGACTTTCCTTTGTAGATGAAATTAAGGTAAGGATCTCGAGATGAGATCATCCTGCGTTAGGGTGGCCAAAGTCCAATGACAGATGTCCTCAGAGGGGCAGGAGTGGAGAGGAAACACAGAGACACCAGGAGAGGCCACGTGAAGGGATGATGTGGTTGCAAGCCAAGGGATGCCTGGGGCCATCAGGAGCAGGACGAGGCAAAGAAAGATTCTCCCCAGAGTCCCTGGAGTGAGCACAGCCCTGCTGACACCTTGTGTCCTGACTTCTGGCCTCCAGAACCATGAGAGAATGCATCCCATTGTTTGAAGTCACCCCGTTTGTGGTCATTGGTTTCAACAGCTCCAGGACACCAACACCCCTCCCTTCTCAGAAACCAGCAGCCCAGCCCGGTCCTGGCAGCCCTCTGCCCTTGGCAGTGATCTCTCCTCTTGACAGTCTCACTCCCCTGTCCAGCAGGGCCAGTCTGGGCTCTGATGAGCTGTGTCCCCCTGGTTGGTCTTTTTGGCTGTAGCCCCAGTTTTTTTGATGTTCACAAATGGGGAGGATGTTTCTGCTGCCAGGGCTTCAAGTCTTTGCCAGGTGTCCCGCAGTTTGTCTGGTTCTTTTCATATTTTTACAGCTTTTACTCCAAAGGAACTGGGTACAAATCGTTCTCTGCAGTTTGGGTCAGAAAGAGGTGGGCGTCCACTGTGAAAGGTCTGGCTGTCCCCCGCAGATGCTCGAATGTCAGAGTGGGCTCAGTCCTTGGCTCTTTTCTACCTTGCGCCGAGTTCCTGGCAGGGGTGGACGCTTGTCACTTCTGCTGCCCTGCATTCAGTCCGTGGTTTTTCTTTCGGGGAAGGAGGCTTTCCCAGCCCCCCGTCCACTTAGCAGGGCCCAGTGAGAGGACATCCTGACATTTCTGCGTGGACTACTAGGGAAGGAGACTTCTGTCACCATGAGGGGAAAGCCTGCCTAAGCATGGAGGCAACACTGGGGGAGGGAGAGGCCAGTGGGGCAGATGGGGGACAGAATTTTTTTTAAAAAAGATTTTATTTATTTATTAGAGAGGGGAGAAACTGAGGGGAGGGGCAGAGGGAAAGCATCTTCAAGCAGACTCTCCACTGATCAGGGAGCCTGCTGCAGGGTTCCATCCCGTGACCCGTGAGCTGAAATCAGAGTCAGATGCTGAACCGACTGAGCCAGGGCTACGGAATTTAAGGAGCTGTCACTCAGGGTGGTGAAGGACAGGTTGGCCCTGGACACACCACTGAAAGCAGAGCTGAGATAGGGAATTCAAGAATTCCTCATGACACCGTCTGAACGTCAGGATCCAACTCTGCCTGAAGCTGTTGACCCCTGAGTTCTTCAGAGCGTGAGCCTTTATGTTTTCTTTTGCTCAAGCGATTTTGCGTTACATTTCCTATCTCTAGCAACCAGCTGAGTCCTTATAATAAACGTCCCCCTCCCGCCCCGTGTTACTCCCCACCAAGGTTGCAAGCGGGCTCTGGATCCTTTCCCAGGGTCTGCCTGAGGATCTACCACGATGTCCCAGCATCAGAACACAAATCTCCAAGATCTCTCTTTGGTTCTTCCAAGAGGCTTACTATATCTCTGTGCAAACAGACCTTCTTTCACTCTCCTTTGAGATTCCCACCCCCCAAAGAGGGGGACTCTCCTGTGAGCGGGCTTATCCTGGGACCCTCCCCCCTATGAACAGCCAGCAGAAAGAGCTGGGAGATTCTAGAAGAGGCATTGGGTCAAGGAGTGCTGTTTTAATTTCAGAGAAACCTTGAGCAGTGAGTGGTGAAAGGTGGTTGTCAGGAAAATGGGTCTGATGGTCTCAAGCCCTAGATGGGCAGACGGTCCAGGACTATAAAAGGAAATTAAGTTTTCAGAGAGCTGAGGTGGCTCTCGGGGGGCACATCCTCATAAATATTAGTGGGATCTCTGGGCGAGGATATCAGGGCCCAGCCTCGCTGCCTGTCCTGCCTCAGACGCTCTGCTCCCAGATGACGCAAGCCTGGGGTGGCCTTGGTGGAGGACACTTCCCATAGTTAGTCTGCCCTTTCCCTGTTCTCTCTTCTGTGCTCACAGCCAATACATTTAAAATGAAAGGTTGTGACTTGACAAATATGCAAGAGCATTCATAAACCATCCCATATGGTAGAATTACAGAGAAAACCAGAGTTTTGTGTTAGACACGATTATGGCCCTTGAAGATGTCCATGTCTCCATCCCCCAGGCTGTTAATGTGTGACCTTGCCCAGCAAAGGGAACTTTGCAGATGTGATTAAATTAAGGACCTGGGATGGGGGATGACCCTGGCTTATCTGCGTGGATCTGGTGTCATCGCAAGGGTCCTTATAGGAGGGGGGCAGGAGGACCAGAGTCTGATGACAGGCAGAGATTGGAGCGGGGTCAGGATGGGCCCAGCAGCCAAGAGTGCAGGAGGCCTCTAGAAGCTGGAAAAGCCAAGACACGGGTGTCTGCCTGAAGACTCCAGAAGAACGCAGCGCTGCTAGCGACTTGCGTGGAGGGCTTCTGGCTCCAGGACTATAGAAGAATACACTTGCTGTGAGCCACCAGGCTTGTGGTATCTGGTTGCCACAGGAAGCTCAGACCTTTGCCTGGAGGCTGAGAGGTGCAAGAGATGCTCGGCACCAGGGGCCTCGGGGGCTGGGACCCGGCCACGGTCCGTCCTGCAGAGGCCACTGGGGGCTACTGGGGGGCCACTGGCAGAAGGGGCTGCACAGGCTGGCGGGAGGAAGGCTCAAGGCCCCTCCTGGCTCTGAATCGGGGTTTGAGACATCACACGGGCGGACTCTCCCTCTTCGGACGAAGCGGTCTCTGATGCTTCGGGAGCCTTCTGGTTAAAATACTACATTCGAAATGCAAAAGATCTCTGAGGCACATTACAGATAACACTGGGAGTCCTGACTTGCAATTGAGAACGTGGAGGGCGGCAGCCCAGCCTCTGGGGCCTAAAATTCCACTTCACTGCCTTGCTCTTGACGCATCCCCCTGTGCTGACTTAAACTGGCAGGACTTACTTCTCCTTGCTCAATCCTCCCTGAGAAGGAGGAACCCTCTGCCGATGCCCTCTGCCATCCCAGAGACGTGGGAATAGCAATGAACAGGTTTTGTGCAATCTCTTTATGCAGAACACTGAGTTTATTGCTCACGGAGATTGAAATCTGCAACAAACACTTGCTTTCTGGTCTGCTGAGCAGCACGTGGGGAAAATGCGCATTTAATGATACAGTATAAACTATAGAGAGCTCAGCTCTTATAATAATTTTGTTATGGTCAATCTAAGCCTAATATCCTCTTCCATAGCGTTTGCTGCCATTCTGAATCTTTTCTCTGAAAAGCAATAATAGGAAGGCCATCAGCAGAGCTTATGAGAAAATGATCGTGCTTAAAATAACCCCGGCTGCTGGCCGACAGCGCCACAGTCTCGTCGGGAATGACCCCTGGTCTGCAGCCCGGGAGGGACCTGCCCAGCGCCATCTGTGAGGCTGGCCAGCACCGACCTGCTGCCCTCCCGGCATCCCTGATGCTCCTGTCCTGTCTGCACGAAAGGCCACTGGCTTCTGGGAGTGAATAGCAGCTTGGCCACGCCCGCCCGCTTCTCCCTTGGCTGCCAGGACGAGCTCCCAAGGGGGCAGAGTGCCCCTCCCAGAAGCCTTTGCTGGAGGTCAGGCTTGTGGCCGGGTGGGACGTGAGGCACCTGCCATGTGGCGGCTTCCACAAAACACCTGGCACTTGCCTGTCCATCCCGTGAAGTTTCCAGAGTGGCAACAGAGGCCTGGGCCTGTGCTCCCTAGCACGCTGGACTCTGCGGGCCTGATCTTCCAGAACCTTCCAGCAGCTGACCAAGTAAGGAGCTCCACCTGTGCCATGTGCAGGTGGACAGGTTCCCTTTGCCTGAGGACCAGCCAGAGGTCTCGGGACCCTGCTGTTCGAGGGGCGTAACGATGGAAAGCCTGCTTGCACGCTAGTTCTGTTTTCCAGTAGCCCTGGTAGAACTCCACCATGGAGAAAGGCATCCTGCGATGGTCTTGTGCCCACTGAAAAGTGATGCTCCGAGAAAGTGACCGTGGGACCCACAGATGCTCCCCCACTCTCAGCCCCTCCCCCTTTGGAAAAGTGACTTTACAAGCCCTGCAGGCTGCGTTCCCCGGATGCCATGGTCCTCTTTCCTGTCGGCTCCTCTGTATCCAGACTCTCTCTCTGATACACGATGTCGGCTTTCCTTCTCTCGAGCCAGTGTTCATTTCTCTGACACTGAGACTCAAGACCCCGGTGTTGGGCGTCTGGTGACCTGTGGGGGCTGCTGCAGTTCGTGGGGCCAGTGTCCGCGCCGTGGCGCACAGGACGGCCCCTGTCCCCCAGGCTTCCCAGGGCGCGTGACTCCCTTGCCTGCCGCTCTGTGCCTTCCTCACAGACCACGTGTGGACACAGGGGCTGTGAGCCTGCCTCTGAGACGCTTGGGGCCAGGGAGGTGACAAAGGGCGGAAGGTAACAGGAGCCTCGGCACAAAGCACCCTATGCAGGGCCTTAACTGGTGGTGTTCGTCCTCTCACGGTCCAGAGGCCCCAAGCCCAACATCCACGTGTGGGCGGGGGTTTCTCCAGAGGCCTCCCTCCTTGGCTTGTTGACGGCACCTTCCCCCTGTGTCCTCATGGGGTGTGTGCGCACCCCCCAGTGTCCAAATTCCCTGTTGTAGGGACACGGGTCCTGTTGCATCAGGGCCCACCCTAACGGCCTCATTTTACCTTAATCACCTCTCTGAAGGCCCTGTCTTTAAATGCAGTCACATTCGGAGGTACTGGGGGTTGGAATTTCAACTCACAAATCTTGGGGGGACATAATTCAGCCCATAGCGTCCATATCTGTCGGCTATTATTATAACAATGTGGAGCAAACCACCTCAAAGTGACGCCCAGCATTCTTTTTTCCTTGACACCTGCAGGCTGTGGCAATAGGGCTCCTTTGGGGCGGATCGGGGCCAGGGAGGAGGGGGAGCAGCACCAGGCTGGCTGGGTCCTACCCCCCAGTCCCCACTGGCCAAGGCCAGTCTCAGGCCAAGATTGTAGGATGTTATTTAAAAAAACCTGCAATCTTTTCATTTCTATCACATGATACTCGTTTTTGTTAAACTTCTCTTAACTCAAATCACAGCTCATCACGGGAGTCTTTTGTCTTATTTTCCAGTTGGCCTGTTGTGTTCCCCATGAAACTCTCCCCTGTTCTGGTTCCCACTGCAGTCCCACCCACACGTGGATCTAACGTGTGATGCCGGAGGGGGCCCGTTCGATTCTGCAGGTGCGACAGAGAACTGATTAGTGAACAGGGAAAACGTGTGAACCGATGATGTCACACACGAACGCTGACTTTTCGATTGCCATTAAATTCAGCAAAACACAACATAGTGGATCATTGGGTTTTGTTAGCATTATGGAATCCACACTCTGAGTTTAAGATTTAGTGTGTAGATATGTGCTTAATTAGCATTTTTATTGTTAGTAAAACTGAATCCAGTGTATTTTCTAGGAATGCACACTTTCTCCTTAAGCCGCCTTTAGTTTTAAGAGTAAATCTTATATCGTATTATGGTTTGTTACATGGTTCAAAAGCAGATGCAGTTTTTCTTCCTAAGCCATCCTGGGTACCCAGAATTTTCCAGCTCCCCAGTTGGTGTCCTGCTGGCATTTTAGGGACACTTGAGTCTGGAGTTGGTCTCACTTCACTAGTCCTTGGATCCAAGATTAGAGTGAGTCATCTTTCTATTTATTTATTTTATCTTGGCAAAGTATATGTAACACAAAATTTTACCATCTTAACCATTTTTAAGTGTCCAGTTCAGTGGCATTAAATATACTCCCAATGTTGTGTTCATCTCCAAAACTTTTCATCTTTCCAAAGATGAAAGAGAAACTGAGGCATATTAAACATTTTGAGTTTATCTGAGCAAAAATTGATTCAATTCAGGCAGCATCCAGTCTAGCAGATAGAGAGGAACTGAGGAGCTGGACAAAATGAGCAACTTCCATGGGTGGGAGGGAGCGGGCAGTAAAGCGGGTCAGCTCTTGGATGGTCCCTTTCCTTCAGGGATGGATGGAGGACCTTCTTAGGTGCCGATCACATGATTCTGGTCTGAAAGGTTTAAGATTCTATTTCTGGGAGAGCTGAAACTGAAGCCAACTTAAGTCTTGGTTTGGTGATGCAGGGCTTAGCATAGACGGCTCGATTTTGGACCTGCCATCTTGTTTTTAATACCATCAAACAGTAATTCCCTATTCCCCTGCATCGTCTTTTTAGGCTAAAAGGCCACAAATCATTTGCCTGTCACAGGTCCTTTGTACGGTTGGTAGTGTGAACACGTGCATGATTGTCCGGGGGCATGAGGACACCAGCGGGCTGAGCTGTGAGGCTGGGCAAGGCTCCGGAGCAGACGCTGGGGCCGCCCCTGTCCCCCAGTGGTGCCTAGCTCCTCTGTACTCTGGGCAGTGGAGCTGCTGATAAGAATCTTCCCCCTGGGGAGAGTGGAGATCAAACTGTCTCGCCATCTGGGTTTGCATACAGTAAGAGCTCAGTACCTGAGTAAGGAAGTGTATGCAAAAGGCAGAGCTGTGCAGATTGAGAAGGTGTGTTCTTCACTGGCATGTTGGGGCCCAGTCCCTGAGCACTCAGGGCGGTGACTGTCCCCAGGATGACTCCTGGGCACTGTCCTTCAGGCACGGGGGACTGGGGCGTCCACTCAGCTCTTTTCTTGCTCCTCCTGTCAGCAGACTACCGGCTCCCACCTTCAAGACCCGGGGATGAAGCTGCCTCCTTCCCACGCGGGTCCCTGCTGACCCAGATGATGAATGGGGTAGGCTGGCCCTGAGCCAGGGCAGGTAATGGGCAGGCGACCCGCCCAGCTTTGCTGCGCTGGGAGCAAATGAATCTTTAAATTGAGGTTTTTAAAAAAACTTAAAATCAGGTGCTTTGACCTTTGGTTCTAGAATTTGCTGCCATAACCTTTACTATCCTCCGAGGCAGCTGCGCTCTGGGCTGGCCCTGTCTGACGGATGGGATGGAGGGAATGAGAGATTGGTCTCCACCAAGGCACAGGACGTGCAGAAACAGTGGGTCTGACCTGGGCCATTAAACATGCTGTCCTCAGACAGCAGGGGTGGGTGAAGAACAACTATGGATTCCAATGAAATGGATGAAGAGGCCCTGATACAAAGACCTTTTCAGGGAGCATTAGCGTGTGGACTTCAGGCTCCTGACTGCCAAATGCAGGGTCTCTGACCTTTTCATACGAAAGCTCCCTGCTTACTTACCCATTCCACGTGATTCACACTCTGGACGGTTTTACTGGCCACCTGCCCTGCAAGTGCACACTCACACACACACACAGTCGGGGGCCCCTCGGACTTCCAGCCCCCATCGCCGTCGGCCACAACCAGCCTGCCGGTCACTGGCGTTTCGTCAAAGGAGCTGCGGGGTTTCTGTGCCCACAGGGCTGCGTGGGCTCTCCGCACCCCTGAAGGGGACATGTCAGCCCTGTTCTTCTGTTTAGGAGCTGAGGACCCCAGGCAGGAACCTGGGTTAGGTGGTCTCCATGCTTGAGTGGCAGATTTAGCAGATAAAAATCGAAGACTCAATCTTTGCAAGGGCATGCTTACACTAAAAGATTATTTGTTGTTGGGGCGCCTGGGTGGCTCAGTCGGTTGGGCGACTGCCTTCGGCTCAGGTCATGGTCCCGGAGTCCCGGGATCGAGTCCCGCGTCGGGCTCCCTGCTCGGCGGGGAGTCTGCTTCTCCCTCTGACCCTCCTCCCTCTCCTGCTCTCTGTCTCTCATTCTCTCTCTCTCAAATAAATAAATAAAATCTTTAAAAAAAAAAAAGATTATTTGTTGCTTATCTAAAATTCAGATTCAAGTGGGTGTCCTGCATTTTATCTGGTGACCCTACGCTGAGCCCCGCCTACGTGTCAACCCGTGATACCTTGGTCTGTGCAGAAGCTAAGGGAAAAGGCTGGGGACGCTGTGAGTGATAAATGGCACAAAGGCCCAAGCCGAGGAGGGGCTGGGAATGGGTATCCTCTCTGTCGCAGCCTGGACGGGCATGGCTAGCGAGGACTGGGGGCCCGCAGCCCTTCCCTGCAGAGTGCCGGGGGCTCCCCTGCTTGTGGGATCCTCGGGCCTAATCAGGAGACCCAGGAAGAGGCTGACGCTGGGGCATGAGCAGGATCACACAGGAGGCGGGAAGACAGGACCGGTGTGAAAGGGCATCGAGGGAGGGTGGGGCCTCCGCTAGTCCCCCCCGCCATGTTGTGCTTTGTCCCCCTCTGTTCATGCCTGATCACCTGTTCTCATGGGCTTCTGGGCTCTGGGTGAATTCTCCAGACAAAAGTCATTGCCCTTCCAATTGGCTGTGCCCCTAAGCAGGTCACACAGACTCTGTGGACCACAGTGTGCCCATCTGGGAAATGGCCCAACCACAGGACGTACTCTGCCTTGTAATTTGCCCACAAAAATAAAAAGCAAACAACAAAGAGATGGCACTGTGCACCTCTTAGAATGGCCCAAATCCAGAACACTGGCAACACCAAGTGCTGGCGAGGATATGTTGCAAAATGAGTGCTTGTCTGTCACTGGTGGGGATGCAGAATGGTGCAGCCACTTTGGAAGACAGTTTGGTGATAACTTGTTTATTGTGATTTATTATTGATCGGTATTTGGTCTTGGTCTCCACTTCTAGCACAGAGCTCCTAAGTGCTGAGAGCCACAGAGGTCTCTTGTTACATTAATAAGGTGACCTTTGGAAGGATGGGGCAGGTGGCCAAGAGAGTCAGTGCCGGGACTTTCATTCCCACCTCCTGACCTCTGGGGAGGGGAAAGGGTTGGGAGGTGAATCAGTGAATGCTAACGATTCTATCAACTGTGTCTACGGAATGAAGCCTCCCTAAAAACCCACAAGGATGGGATTCGGAAGCTTCTGGGTTGGTGAACGCGTAGAGCCTGGGGGAGAGTGGCCCCCGGGAGAGGGCGTGGAAGCTCCTCACCGCTCCCCACACCTCGCCCGTGGATCTCTTACATCTGGCTGTTCCCACGTTGTATCCTTTTATCACAAACCAGTAATCTAGTAAGGAGAATGTTTCTTAGAGTTCTGTGAGCCGCTCTAGCAGAGGATGGGGTGAGTCATGAGAACCTCTGATCTAGGGCCGGTGGGACAGAAGCGCAGGGGACAGCCTAGACTTGCCATCGGCATCTGCAGTGGGGGAGGGGCAGTCAGGGGTCTGATGGCGCCTCCGGGTAGATAATGTCAGAATAGAGTTAAATTGTAGGACACCCAGCGGGTGTCAGAGACTTGCCTGGTGCCGTGGGAACCCCTCTGCCCCCACACACTGGAACTGACCATACAGGGCACGTTTACTCTCAGCGTACGATTCAGCAATCACACTGTTTGGTATTTACCCAAAGGAATTGAAAACTTACGTCTACACACAACCTGGATGTATTTTGTTTCTTTTTAAAGATATTTATTTATTTACTTACTTACTTATTTATTTAGTGACAGAACGTGAGCAGGGTGGGCAGGGAGGAGCAGAAGGAGAGGGAGAATCTCAAGCGGACTCCCTGCTGAGTGTGGAGCCCGAGGTGGGCTCGATCTCACGACCCTGAGATCACGACCTGAGCTGAAATCAAGAGTCGGACGCTCACCTGACTGAGCCACCCAGGCATCCCCACAACCTGGACGTTAAAAACAAGGATGTTTATAGCAGTTGTATTTGTAATTGTCAAAACTTAGATGTAACCAAGATGTCCTTCAGTACCTGAATGGGTAAATACACCGTGGGCCATCCAGACAATGAGATATTATTCATTCTGAAAAGAATTGAGCTTTTAAGCTATGAAAAAACAAGTAGGAAGCTTAAATGCATTATTCTAAAGTGAAAGAAACCAATCTGAAAGGCTGCATGATTGTAGGATTCCAACTACATGACGTTCTGGAAAAGGCAAAACCATGGAGACAGTAAAGAGATCAGCAGTTGCCCGGGATTAAGGGGGAAGGAGGGGCGAGTAGAGGAGCACGGATGATTTTAGGGCACATTCATCCAAACCCACAGAACGTACACCACCAGGAGTGAACCTCACAGAAGCTCCGTGCTTTAGGTGACAGTGATGTGTTCATGGAGGTTCGTCAGGTGTCATGAACGCACAGCTCTGGTGGGGATTGTGCATGTGTGGGGGCCGGGGACCTCTCTGTACCTTCCAGTCAGTTTTGCTGTGAAGCTAAAACTGCTCTAAAAAACAAAGTTTATTTAAAACAAAGTTAAAAGCAGTTGCATTTTAGTCAGGATCCTGGAGACACAGAACTGCTAGGACCTATACGTGAAGAAAGAGATTAATTTGAAGGAACTGTCTCACATGATTGTGGGGGCTGCAGGCTGGAGACCCCGGGAAGTGCTGACTCTGCAGCTCGAGTCTGAAGGCCGTCTGCGTCTGCGGGCAGAGCTCCCTCGGGCTCCAGGCACCTAGTCTTTTTCTCTTAAGGCCTGTTTGGATGAGGCCCACCCACAGGATGGAGGGTCATTTGCTTTTATGCAAAGTCTGCTGATTTAAAATGTTAATCTCATCTAGAAAATACCTTCACGGTGACCTCCACTGGCATTTGACCCAGTATCTGGGTCCATAGCCCAGCCAGGTTGACACAGAAAGTGAACCATAACAGAAGGTTACAAATATACTGTCATCTCCAAGTTATGGCTTGAGTTCCAAAAGGTAAGGAAGTTACCTTTGTGATTTTTTTCAGTGAAAACTTCTTTTTTATGATCTTAAAGATAATGCACCCTCATGTTTTGAACCGTGAAGTACAGTAAAGAGTAGAGAGTAAGTAAAAAGCCAGTCCCGTATTTCTGCCTCCAGAGGAGCGGCTATTCACACCTGTCCTAAGCAACTGCATGCACGCCCACATACTCACATATCTCACATATGCACGCATGCTCACATATGCACAGCACATGCCCCCCACTCACATATGCACACACGCTCACATATGCACACGTGCCCCCCCACTCACATATGCACACGTGCCCCCACTCACATATGCACACACGCTCACATATGCACACGTGCCCCCCACTCACATATGCACGCACGCTCACATATGCACACGTGCCCCCCCACACTCTCGCACACGTGCACAACACTCAGACATGCACAGTGCATACACATGCACAGGTCACACACACATGTGCAACACAGCCATGCATGCTCACATGCACACACATGCTCACAATGCACATGCTCGCACATGCACATACTTAACATGCACACACGTGTATACAGGTGCACAACTTTATTTTTTTATTTTATTTTTTAAAGATTTTATTTATTTATTTCACAGAGAGAGACACAGTGAGAGAGGGAACACAAGCAGGGGGAGTGGGAGAGGGAGAAGCAGGCTTCCCGCGGAGCAGGGAACCCGATGCGGGGCTCGATCCCAGGACTCTGGGATCACGACCTGAGCCGAAGGCAGACGCTTAACGACTGAGCCACCCAGGCGCCCCCAGGTGCACAAATTTATAGAAACAGGACAGTGTTGCACACATTGTAAGCTCCTGTCTTCACTCAGCAGCACCATGAACCCACGTGAAGGACTGTGGGTGTAGGTCATTCTCATTAACAGCTGCATTAGTTCCCATTAAATCCATGTATCATCACCATGTAACCGACAGCATGATCGTGGGTGTTGGGTTGTTTCACTGTGATTTAAATATATGTATTTTGCACGGTTGTATAGTGATCTGCTTGGGACAGATTCCCAGGACAGGAGTTTCTGAGCTCAAGGGAACACGGTTAGATTTGGATTCCTGTTGTTCTCCTGGCCTGTGGTGTGCGTGTCAAATTCCTAGTCCTGCTAGTTGCATGCTCTCAAATATTTGCCCATCTCATATGTGGGAAGGGATCTCCACCCTTGTTTTTGCACTTGAGTCCTTGAAACATACCTGTTATTCTCTGCATGATTTTAAACCCATCTCCTCTGTCCTGTTGACTGTCATGGGTAGAACAGAAGGTATTCCTTTATCAGAATCAAGGGAACACATTCCTTCGATACTCATGGCTCTACATTCAGAAACATAGGCCTTGCTGACGGTGACTCAGGCACCCCAAGGAAGGTGTAGAGAGAATCACAGTGATGGGATCTTTAATTGTCAACACCAAGATGTGGGAAATCATTGCAGAAATGAAAATGGGACGATTAATAATCCCTCTTCAATCAAGAGTGTGTCTGCAATATGGTGCAAAGAAATATGAAGAATGGCCAGCAGTGGATCTTGATGATAAATGGGCAGAAAAGATTTATGATCTCTCAGTCCTGAGGAGAGCAAGGAGGCCATGAATAAGGGAGTGAAGGGCATTTAATTTAAAAAGAATTCTCCTTGCCAGTTGTGAGTTCCCTGTGTGCTGAGAAGTCCCTGGTCCCACAGAGAGAAAGCCCCTGTGCAAGCCTGAATCTTGTATTGGCAAATTTGCTTCCTTCGGATCCTCTTCTTAAACCATCCTCACATCAGCGGGGATGGAAGTACTCTGCAGAGGGATGCAAGCAGGCCTGGACACCCCTTGGAAGAGTGGATGGGAGGCCACGTCTGCCTCCTGCACACGGGGCCTGGGTCACCCTGGACAGCTGCTCCCCTTGATGGGGAGGCTCACTCACTCCTGTCCCCTCTCTGCTTTTTGCCTCTTTTCTCCGGCCAGCTTCATCCTGCTGGCGGTCAGTGTCGATAGAGGTCTGCCCTGCTGGAGACTTGCCCTCAGGTTTGCTGAGCACATTTTCCCTCTGATGGGGTCTGCATGGGGTCACTGGTGGGGACAAGGCAGGGCAACTGTCCATTCAGACGACACATGAGCCCCTGACCCTTGGTGGACACTGGCTACAATGGAAGGTTACCAGCTGCGTTCCAGATTTCCAAGGGAGGCGAGTGGGCAGGACTGCAAGGGGGCTGGGGCTCCACTCTGCCCTTTCAGGAGGGCAACACCATGCACACCTCTCTCCACACCAACGGCTGAACTCCACCAGGACACCCCTGGAACAGGCTTGGCCCACTGTCCCTTGGTGCCTCTGGGGCCAGCCCAGAGGACTCTCTGCCCTCTCCCTTCTTGTGGCCCCTCCGTACCTGGCTACTGGGGCGCAGAGCCTTCTTACTGTCGTGGCAGCAGCCTGATCAGATAAGAAGGGGGTGTTTCCTAAGAGAATCATCCTCAGGGTGCACATTAGATGGATGGGCCTTGCAGGTGCCCAGGCCCTCGGTAACTATCAAGGCCTTCCCTCTTACCTTCACGAAGGGTTTGGGATCCGCTACCGCTGGGGTATTTGTTGTTTGAACATACTGATGCGGGTCCCATCCCCCAGATCTGGAGTCTGACCGGTGGGGATGCAGCTCCCTGGAAGCAGGCCCCCCAGCGTCTAGCCCAGCATCCCAGTCCTGCTGAGGGAGCCAGCCCTGGGCTCCAGCTGCCAGAGGACTGCGTCCCTATCTGTTCTGCGGTCAGATTTGTGGAGGCAGGTGAAGGAATAGTCTCCTGCATGGCTCGGTATCCAAAAGAACTGTGGAATCATTAAGGTCCAATAGGACCACGATGGCCATGGAAGAGAGCCATCTTTCATGCTGGGAGAGAAGGTGAACTAGTTTCTCTGATGAGCTGGAGGTTGGAGGAGGTTGGACGAGGGTGGTGTAGTGGTGACGGAGGCAGAAAAATGCCCCCACACCCCGGGGGGCTGTGAGCCATGTGTGCAGAGGAATGCCAACAGCCGACCTCTGATTCCAGAGCCGCGTTCTGGGCATTTCACCCATCTCCAAAGCCCAGCTTCCTGCTCCTTACCCAGCACGTCCAGGCTTGCCTTTTGCTCCAGGCTGCGTTTGTCATCATTCGCTGCCTGTACCTGCAGGAAATGAGCAAGGCTGTGCCGTTTCTCAGACTGGGGTTCTAATTCTGGTTCTGCTACGGTACAGTATGTGATCCGGGGCAAGCTGCTCCTTCTGTCTGAGCCTCAGTTTTCCAGATCTGTTGAATGGGACAGTGCCTTGTAGATCTACAATCAGGTTCATGGGCTGAATTGTGTTCCTCCAAATTCAAATGTTGAGTCCTAACCCCCAGTCTCTCACACTCTGACCTTATTTGGAGATAGGATCTTCACAGGGGTAGTCAAGTGACAGTGAGGTGATTAGGGTGGGTCCTAATCCCATAATACTGTGTGTTTATAAAAGGGGAGATTTGGACACAGGCATGCTTGCAAGGAGAATGTTGTATGCATGTGAGGATGGCCATCCCTGAGCTAGGGAGAGAGGCCTGGACAGATCCTTCCCTCATGACCTTAGAAAGAATCAACCACATTGACACCTTAGCGTCAGACTTCTGGACTCCAGGGCCGTGAGACAATAGCTTTTTGGGATTTAAGCCATCCAGTTTACAGTGCTTTGTATGGCAGCCGGAGAGAACTAATACAAGCAGTAAATGGAATAATTTTGTAAGTACCCTGGCACACAGTAAGAGCTCGGTAAATGTTGGTGAATTAGCTTGGTGGTTCAGGAAATGTAGCTATGGCCCCCACCCCTTTCCCTCCTCTCCCACCTCCCTTCCCTCTACCCACTTCCACCCACCTCCCTCTCCCCCCTCTCCCCTTCCCACCTCCCCCTCCCTCTCCCCTCTGCCCCTTCTTCCCCCCTCCCTACCTCCCCTCCCTCCATTTCTCTCTCCCCCTCTCTCTCAACTCCGGGGTTGGTGAGCCTGGGCAATGCAGTGCAGAATGTACATGACTCAACGATGCTGTATTGCTGTGGCTTCCCAGGAAGGAGGCTCTGGGATATGGGATTGGAAGAAAGCAAAGCCAATGGTGACCCGAACTGCAACTCACTTAACCTAATTGACTGATGTGGATTTCAGCATTTTATCACAGGCGGATCCAGCGGCCTGATGTGTTTTCACTATAACACTGACCAGAACATTGATAGGAGAGTCATCATTCTTGGAGGGCACTGTTTTTGCACAAAATTAAGCCCTGCTCCCACTTCCTGCACAGAGCCTCCCCCTGTCCTCCTGGGGTTCTTTCAACTCTGCCCACACACGCCATTGCTGTTCTTGTGGGCACCTCATTGTTTCCCCCCCACACCCCCATCCCTTGCCTTCCCATGCCCGTTCCCTCGAGACTTGGATCCAAGATCACCTCCTCCATGCTGCCCTCCCAGATCGTCATGCCCAGGCTTTCAGAGGTTCTGGTGGAGGTTTGTCTGCTCTACAAGGCTTAAAGCAGGACCAGCCTCTGGTTCATCTCGTCCCACATTCCGGGCTACACCTAGCAGAACTTTTTGCATGTGTTTGTGCTCAATTTCTACTTTCTCCATGGATGCTGTGTTAAGAGTATTGCGAATGCAATGTATGCAGCTCATAATTTTAACTCGCATCTAACTTGCTCCCTGCAACGTGCGACCATTCACCCATCCTGGGAGACTTGGGCAGGCTTCAAGGTCGGCCCATGGCCGCCCCCACTCCTGGCACTGGTCACCCATTTTGTGATTATTTTTAGCCCTCCTGATAGCCTGGTGTCCATGTAGGCAGGGAATGTGGCTTTTTACCAGAGCAGTGAACAGATGAGCGTGTCCTGTAACATATTTTCTCTTAATATTCTCTCAGAGGCATTTTACACGAATTTATAAATTCTTCCCTGATGTCATTTTTAGTGGTCACATAATATCTTACCTTATGGATGTACCATGATGGAGTCCACGATTTCCTTTTTCTTGTGGATATTTAATATGTTTCCAGGCGTTTGACATTTACGGCACACTATGGTAGGTCCGGGCGTGTCCACCTATCCCTTTGCAGCCCGGGCTCCCCAGGAAAGAGTCACGGAGGTCACATTGCTGGGTCGGCCCTGAGACTCCCTGTCCGTCCTCACAGCAGGCGGGGTCGCTGTCCGGAAGTCAGAGCGGTTGACATTGCGCCTGACCCACTGAGCTGGCCGTGGTGCTGAGATGTGAGTCTCATTAGCTTCGGGAACTGTGGGGCTGGCTGCTGACATGTCTGCTTGTCATACCAGCTCTTTACTCGTCCTGGCCCAGCGCCATCAGCAGATCTAATAGAGGTCAAGAAGCAGGTCATGCCGCCGGCGTGGACCTCTCTCCACAAAGCCCACAGCACATAGCTCTTCTTTGGACTGTCCTCACCTGATGTCGTACAGGTGTGGTTCACCGGCCGCTGGGGCCCGCATGGCGTCTGTGTCCTCGATGGACATATTAAGCATGAGGCTCCCGGCTTCCCAGAACGGCAGACCCCAACCTGAGGGCAGGCTTGGGCTGGGCTGGTCAGTCCGGGCTGCTCCCCGTGTGCGGCCTGACTGGGCAGCGATTGGCTGGATCTGAGCTCAGCCCTGACCCATGGCCCCGCCCTGGCGCAGGATGCCTGGGGCGAGGGGTCTGTCTGGGAGTCACTCTCTGTGCCAGACAGAGAGCCTAGTGCCAGCCCCCGGCATGTGAGTCCCAGTGTGTAAGGTGCGTGTGAATGTGAGCACGCGTGCGTGCATGTGCGTGTGTGTTGGGGGGTCTGCTGTAGCCTCTGTGTGCATGGTCCCAGTGTGTAAGGTGCGTGTGAATGCGAGCATGCGTGCGTGCGTGTGCGTGTGTGTTGTGGGGGGTCTGCTGTACATGGTACAGCCAAGAGCAGCCTCGCTCTTCCCTTGACCTGGTTGGTCACTTAGACCCCAACAGCCCTCCCCGAACTAGGATGGGGCCAGATGGGTTTGGAAGCCCCTTGATTCCTGGTGGCCCCGGGCGTATCCAGATTCTGACCCCAGCAAAGAAACCTGCCCACAGTTCTGGAAGAAGAGAAACCCAAGACTCTGAGAGCACTTAGTGTCCCAGCTGTGTTGGGGTGCATGAGGCCCCCAGGGCAGCCCCGACTCAGGAGGACCAAGAGTCAAGGATTTGGCCAGAGAAGGGCATCCTGGAGTCCACGGCTAGTCCAAGGTCAAGGGCCTGGCCCTTAACCCACAACTCAGTGGCCCCCCAACCCCGTAGAGTTACCAGCAGAAGTCATGGGATACAGACTGGGGGTGAGTGGTGGAGTGAGACTGGGGTGTCCGAGTGGGTATATGTTGGGAGCACTTTGAAAATTCCCTCTTTGCGCATCAGATATGCTAACATGTCTGATGAAGACACATCTCCTCCCGCCCTGAGGGTGTCAGCAGGGGCAGGGGTCCCCACCGTCCCCTGAGGTTGAGCCACCTGCACGGGGAGACAGGATGGGCGCTGAGAGGGAAGGGGCTGGGGGAATCGTGGACCCTGCCGTGGATGCTGTCCACATGGGTCTCCATCTGCTGGAGTTCAGCCTTTGTGCAGAGCTCAATGTTGGAGATTTTCCACAGTGCTGACTGTGGCAGAAATCACCTTGCCTTTTAATGATGGATTATTCCTCAGGAACGTGACCTTCCTTGTTGGTTAACTGAGTGTCACTGGTTTTTCGGAAAAATAACTTAAAAAAAAAATGTGGTGTTCTGTTTAGTTTGTCAACAGATTGCCTGAAATTTTTTTCAAATGTGTTTTATTGTTAATAGATTGAAAATGTTGGCACCTGGATGATCTCTTTTCTGCAGATATGATTTTAATTACCCTGGAAAACTTAGAAACCCTCCCACATGGAGGTTATGTTAATGTTTTTGTCTTACTGTGTGTGATGCATGTCAGTAGGGACTGGCACAAGTGACAGGCTGGGGTTGGCATCCTTCCCATGGACGCACACGTTGGAGAGTGGGTTCTGCCCAGTCAGCACAGCTGTATCGCCCAAACCCGGGGGCCCAGCCATGGCGGAAGCCAGGAGTAGGCACGGGACTCCCAAACCTGTCTGGACTCACCTCGATGCAGCCCCTAATAATAATGATGCACTCAAAATAAAAAATGCGACAAAAGTCAAACTGTATGGGACTTGGGGGTATAGCTCAGGGGTAGAGCATTTGACTGCAAACTGTATGGGACTGGGTTAGCGGCTATGGCTGGGCTCTCCAGGGTAGAGCGGGACGTGGGCTGGGAGCCCCACAGTGCCCCCGAGTCACCTGCCTGCAGGCAGTTGGAACTGGCGCAGGCCTGCCAAGGCTCCACCGGGGGAGGGTCCTCCTGCGGGTGTGAGATGGGGGGAGGCCACGCGTCCTTCGTTTGCTGCTCCACACGCAGTACAGCGGAGTCCCTGTTCATCGGGCATTGCGAACATGTCCAGTTGTGTCCTTGGACTTCCTAGAAATGAAGTGGCTGCTGCAAGAGCAGGCCCAGGGAGGCAGGGGACGCGCCTGCCCAGGGCCTTTCCGGTGTGTCCTTCACTGGCAGCTGGCTCTAGCACGGCCCGATCCAGAGGTGGGATCCAGTGCACACTTCATGTTCCACGTGGTCCCCATTCGAACCTGTGTTAGCTTCTCAGGGCTACCCCAACAGGTTGCCACAACTGGTGGCTTCTATGCACAGGGACGCCTTCTCCTCCTACTGGGGAGGCTGAGACTCCCTGCCCCAGTCCCCGCCCCCCTCCCCCTAAGCCCTGCCCAGGGCGCCGTGGTCCAGCCTGTTGGCCGGGGTTCTGTCTGAGTACCTTCATCCGCGGGGACAGTTTTCTAGGATGGGGGACAAACACACAACAGCTGAGCAGAGCCGTTTTTTGTCCTTGTTTCTAGATGTGACATCAGCAAAAATGAGAAAGTTAAACCGCAGCCTGCATGGGGCGGGGCTGGTGACAGGGCTTTGTGCGTCTGCGGGGCTGGACGGCCTGGTTTAGCTCCACACCGAGGCTGCTCCGCAGTCTGGGCCCCTGCCATCAGCAAGCGCCACTCCATCCGCTAGGAGGCCCTCTGGCTTTGTTAACATCCACCCCGAAGGGGCCAGGAAGCCAACTAGGAATACCCCTGAGGAGCACAGCGTCTCCCAAGGATCTTTCTGTGGTGTTCTCTTGGACACACAATGGAAACTTACAGGCCATAGGATTCCCCTTCATCACCCCACCCTCATCATCTACTTTGCAAAGTAGAGCTCACAGCGAAGCCAGATGCAGCCGTGTGCTGGGGCTTTCTCTCTAAAGTGCGCTCCAGGTTGCTGGGGGCGAGGACGCAGTGACAGTGGATGGCAGGCCTCCATGATGAGGGTGGGGTGACGTGGGGTTCTCAGAAAAACGTGGGCTTCCTGCTGGAGTCTTGCTTGTTCTCTGCAGGATTCCCTTTTCTGTGCCCAGCACCCCTCTGGCTTCCAGAATGAGGTTCTGTTGGAATAGAAAGTTGGACAAAACAATAGAGGCAAACCTCTGCCTGTTCCAGGCGTCCCTGCCCCTGCCTGTGGGTGTATAAGGACCAAACTGAGGTCGAAGCTCTCCTGGCTTCCTCCTGCAGGCTGCTGCAAGGAGGAGAATCAGGTGTCCCCAAGAGGGGACAGGAGCTGGGGGCTGCCGAGCTCTGATGGAGGAGTCCAGGCTACACTCGTCTAGGCTACAGACACAGCAGGGGTGTGACTGTGGTGTGTGCGCGTGAGGACAGCAGAGGAGAGGAGAATGGGCAAGAACATTGCAGGCCCTCCTTTCTCACCTGGCTCCTTCCTAGCTCCAGGGGCTCACCTGCAAATAAAAATCATATTTGTTCTCCTGCCTTCCTCCTATGGCTGAGGGAAGGTGAGTGCATAAAGTAATGCTGGTGAAGGTGCTCGGACAACTGAACGTCTCGTGCAGAATCGCAGAGGTGCTCTGAGCTGAGGTTCCCTGATGCTCGTCATTCAGAGCCAGACTGTCTGGCAACACCCCACCACGTCACCGTGGGCTTGGTGTATGTCTTGACTATCTCGAGACCAAGTCGCCTTCCAGTTAATGAAATAGCCGAGCAGCCGAGCTTTCTCCTGCCACTGGGCGTGGCCTCATTTTCACCCTCTGTCCTACTCTGCCTCCCTGAGTCTGTTCACCCTCCAAGTCTGAGGTCTGCAGGGCGGGGACTGGGAAGAAAATGTGGATGATCACATCTTAGATCAGTGAAGTGTAATTATTTTCTGTTTAAAATAAGAAAATGAATTAATATTTATCAACAAGGATCGAGACGGACCCCCGCCCTGGTCTCTAGGTCAGACAATGATGCTTTACTCACACTTCCAAGGTGGGAGTGCCCTGACCCAGAGAGCGAGGCAGGGGGACCCTCAGCTGAGGTTTGCTCCCTGCAGACTGGGGAGTAGTGTGTTTACATGGACCAGGTCAGTGGACTTATTGATCACTTCATCTAGATCTAAGGAGCTCATCCCCCTCAAAAAAGGGGGGGTGTACACAGTCCTGAAAATAAATGTTGGATGGAAGATGTTACCAATAACCCAAACACAAGCTAGCAGCAAAAAGTGACAGACCTTGCGTGTCCGGGACAAGCTTTCACCAGGTGCATTAAGTAGTGAAACAACCAACGAAATCAGAGAGGATCTAATTGGGTTTGATAAGCAGCTGGGCAAAAAGATTCACAATGAGTAAGAAGGCTGTATGAGATACAGGTTTACATTCCCTATGATTTTTTAAAAATTAATTAAATTCCGAGATCATCTCCATAGAAGGGTACGCACCTATTTTAGTGATCAGTAGATGTGTTTGACAGCAGTTCACCCTATAATCACCACTGAGATCAAGATCCTGGATTCATGGGCGCCTGGGTGGCTCAGTTGGTTAAGCGACTGCCTTCGGCTCAGGTCATGATCCTGGAGTCCCAGGATCGAGTCCCACATCGGGCTCCCTGCTCAGCAGGGAGCCTGCTTCTGCCTCTGACCCTCCCCCCTCTCATGTGCTCTCTCTCTCTCTCTCATTCTCTCTGTGTCAAATAAATAAATAAAATCTTTAAAAAAAAAAAAAAAAAAAAAAAAAAAGATCCTGGATTCAGTCACCCTGGACAGTTCCCACCGCCTCCTTGTCTTTCCCACTTTGGGCTCCAGGCAAACACTCACCTGCTTTCTGTTACTACAGATGAAGTTCCTACAAAATGGAATTACTCAATTTGTCCTCCTTAGTGTCTGGCTTCTTTGCTCAGCATAATGACTCTGACAGTTGCTCATGTTGTATATATATAAGTAGATAAATTATATTTTCATTGTTAAATAGTATTCCAGTGTATGACTGCCACAATTTTCATCTATTCATCTGTTGGTACAAATTTGGGTTGTATCCATGTAAAGAAAGATGCCTCTGTTTTCCTCTGCCACAACACTCTGTTTCCTTCTGCCATGACCTGCTGTGGGTCTTCCCGCCCCAAGCCTTCTGCGACACCAGCTGGGTGCCCTGCAGGTGAACTCTGACCCTGTCTACCTGGAGACGGCTCAGACCCCGCACACAGGTCGAGGGCTCCGTGCCCGAGACCAGCCCCTCCCCGCTGGAGACACTAATCTCAAGTCCAGGCTGTCCCCACTGCTTGCGTCTGACTGGCTGTAGATCCAAGGTTCCCATGACCCCCTCCTCCGGCTGGATTAATTTGCTAGAGCGGCTCATGGAAAACATTTCATTTACTAGATTACCGGTTTATTATAAAAGGATACAACGTGGGAACAGCCAGTTGGAAGAGATGCATGGGCGAGGTGTGGGGAGTGGGTGAGGAGCTTCCACGCCCTCTCCTGGGGGCCACTCTCCCCCAGGCTCCATGGGATCACCAACTGAGAAGCTCTCTGATCCCCCCTCCTTTTGGGTTTTCATGGAGGCTTCATCGTGTAGGCACGAGTGACAAAATCATTGGCTGCTGTTGTTGATGGATTCAACCCCCAGCCCCCACTCCCATCCCAAGAGGTGAGGGGGGGTGCGGGGGTTGAAATTTCCAACCCTCTAGTCACATGGCTGGTTTTCCTGGCCATCTGCCCCTATCCTGAGGCTATCCAGGAGCCCCCAGCCACCAGTCATCTCATTAGCCTACAAAAAGACAATTATTACTCCAGAGATTACAAGGATTTTCGAATGGCTGCGTGTCTTTCTAAGAATTAAAGTTGAATCTCTGAGGAAATTCAGTTTTCATCTCTTTTTGGTTCATGCTTTTGAAAACTTTGCATATCCCAAGATCTCAAAGATTTTCACCTAGAGGGTTTAAAATTCTGGCTTTTACATTTATGACCATCTTCTTTGTATATCTTTCTTTCATTTTTTGAGGTTTGTGGTTTATTAAAACATGAAGATCTCCAAGGAAGAGTAAAAAAAAATTGTAGGATATTTTACATGTTGACGTTAAAGAAAGTAATGCTGTAACAGAGAGAAAAGTAATAACATTCTTCTGTTCCCCACATAATTACAAGACTTATAAAAAAATATATATGTTAAGTAATAGTTTGCTCCAGGCAGTATAGATTGGGAAAGAGACACAAATTTAAAATTATTCTGATTATCTTCTAACAATACTGCTATTGTGTCTCTCTGACAGTTTGTGTAACCCTGGGGATTATCAAAACTTACTACGTGCAACGGAAGTCTAGGGTATAAACCATAGGTTTGCTACTCCCACTCCTGCCCCCACCTTTTTCTTTTAGACAGAAGCTTCCCAGGGCCTGATAAGATTGTTGGTGGAGGGGTTTTGTTTGTTTGTTTGATTTGGTTTGGTTTTTATTTTTAAATTAAGTTTTTACTTTGAGGTGATTACTGCAGAGAAATAATGCAGAGAGGCCTCATGTACCTTTTACCCAAAGCTAACATCTTACAGAGGTATAGTACGGTATCACAACTGGAAATACTGACATGATACAGCCAAGATACACAACACTCCCGTTTCCCCCAGAGATCTCTGTTCTTTTCAAAGCCACACCCACCTCCCTCCTGCAGGTCCCTGCTTAACCCCTGGCGACCACTAGTCCGTTCTCCAGCTCCATAGTTTTGTCATCTGAAGAATATTATATAAATGGAATCTTACATCATGAAATGTTCTGGGATTTGATTTTTCAATGAGCTTAACTCTCTGGGGATTGATGCAGGTTTTAGCATGCATCAGCGGGCTGTTCCCGTGTACTGCTAAGTAGTATTCTGTGGGAGGTACCACATTTCTCGTTTGTTTGTTTTTCACACCATTCACCCATTGAAGGATGATCTGAGTTGTTTCCAGTGTTTGTCTATTATGAGTAAAGGTGCTATAAACATTCATGTACAGGTTTCCATCTGAACATAAGTCTTCGTTTCTCTGGGATAGTGACCGGGAGTTCAATTGCCGGGTTGTGTTGAGTTTCCATGGAAACTGCCAGACTGTTTGCCAGAGTGGCTGTGCCATGATCCAGTTTCTCTGAGTTCTGGCCAGCATTTGGTGGTTTCATTATTTTTAATTTTAGCCATTCCAGTACGTATGCAGGAACACCAAATTGTGGTTTTCGTTTGCATTCCTCCAGAGGCTAGTGATGGGGAGCATCACGTGCTTATGCGCCATCTATATATCCCCTTAGGTAAAACGCCTCTTCATGTCTTTTGCTCATTTTCTAATTAGATTGTTTGCTTTGTTATTGTTGGGTCTGATGGTTCTTTATATATTCTAAATGTCTCAGTCCTTTGTCAGATACCCTCTCCCGGTCTGTAGCTTGTCTTTTCATCCTGGGAATAGGATCTTACGCAGGGCAGCAGTTTTAATTCTGCTGAAGTCCAATTTGTCAGTTGTTATTTTTGTGGATTGTGTTTTTGGTATCAAGTCTAAGACCTCTGCCTAGTCTTAGATTATGAAGATTTTCTCACATGCTTCATTTTCTAACCTTTTATTGTTTTACATTTTATGTTTAAGTTTGTGATCTATTGCAGTTAATTTTTGTATAAGGTGCAAGACACAGGTCAGAGTCCCTCTTTAACGTTTTTGTCTCTGTGTTCAGCTGCACTAGCCCCATTTGTTGAAGAGGCCATCTTTCCTTCACTGAATTGTTTTTTGCATACTTGTCAAAAATCAGTGCTGGCTAAAATGTCCAGCACTGTGTTGAGGAGTGGTGAGAGCAGGCATCCTGGCCTGCTTCTCTGATCCTCCTGAGAAACTGCTCCCACTTTCATCATTAGGTGTAATGTTAACAGGAGGCTTATTGTAAGTACTCTCATCAGGTCGAGGGAAATCCCCTCTTTTCCTGTTTATCTGGGAGTTTTAAATAATTACAGAGAGGTGTTGAATTTTGTCAATTTTTTTTTCTGTATTGATTGATAGGGTCATGAGCATTTTCTTTAGTCTGTTAACATGGTGGATTACATTGTTCGAGTTTCAAATGCATCCTGGAAGAAACCTTATTTGGTCATGGTGGATAATTGTTTTTATATATAGTTGAGTTCTATGTGATGATATTTTGTTAAGGATCTCTGCATCTATATTCATGAGGGGCATTGGTCTGTAGGTTTCTTTTTAAAAATTTTCTTTGTCTGGTTTTGGTATCAGGGGTAATGTTAACATCCTGTAACAGAGTTTGAGATTTTCCTGTTATGGTGAATGGCTTTCTATTGAAAAATGGACACATTTTTAATGTTACGAGTCTTTGTATCGTATTAAACTTTCTGTTTTAACTGTCCTTTTAAAAAAAATCCTGGGGCGCCTGGGTGGCTCAGTCGTTAAGCGTCTGCCTTCGGCTCAGGTCATGATCCCAGGATCCTGGGATCGAGCCCCGCATCGGGCTCCCTGCTCAGCTGGAAGTCTGCTTCTCCCTCTCCCCCTGCTTGTGTTCCCTCTTTCGCTGTGTCTCTCTCTGTCAAATAAATAAATAAAAATTAAAAAAATAAATAAATAAAAATAAAAATAAAAAAAATCCTGCTCCCACAGAGTAAGGAAGGGGCGCTGCCTCATTACTGCCAGATGAATGTAGAAATCCCAGTTCCCCACTTGGCTTCCCTTGACATCCGAGGGGTGTGGTGGGGGTGACCTGGGTATGCTGTGCCATGGTGGAAGTCCTCACTGTCCTCCAAGCCTCCTGTGACTGCCCCATGGAGGGACACCTCATTACTGCTCAGTGGGGTGGAGGTCCAGGCTCCACACAGGGTCTCCACTGACGCTGCACGGAGGTTCAGGTGCCTGTTTCCAGCTGGGAAGAGTGGAAGCTCTGGTCTGAACCATCCCAGGAGGAGTTTTTAGATGCTTTGTCACAACATCATAAGGGTTGAAGTACAGGGTCCCCATGTGGCCTTTGGTGATGTGGGTGAGTTTTTCCAGTGGTGTTTGGTTGGCGTAGAACAGTTATTGTCTGGGTTTTTTTCTATCTTGCTAGGATACTCCTTTCTTCATCCCTTGCATAGAAAGAGTAGGTTTTGGTTGGCCGTTTTGTTTGTTTGTTTGCACCCTTTGGCATTTCTAGGCTGCTGGCTTTGTCAGCTTTTGGGATATATGAAACCAAAAGAAAACCCAGGGGACTCACCACCCTGTCACTCCTTGGGTCCAAGATCCCTGGCTGGTCTGCATCCTTCTTTCCACCTGTTGGAGTCCTCATACATTTGTTTTATGTATCATGTCCTGCGTGTTTGGTTGGACTCAGCAGGAGGAGTAGGGAAAATGACATCTCTATTCTCTTGGAAGCATAAGTCCCTCATGAGCTATTTTTTAGATAATTTTATGTATGATCTGAGGGAGAAGTTGAGGTTCATTTTTTTCCCCGTGTGAGTATATGTGTATGTCCCCAGCATCATTTCTTTTCCTGTCGTATTACTTTGGCATCTATGTTGTCTTTTTTTCCTGACACCAGCTGGGTGTCCACCAGTGCAGTTCAGTTCTAACACTAGCTCCTACTTCCGATGCCAGGAGCAGTGGGGACGCCTAGGCTAACCACACTTCTGCCTGGCTGACTCCAAATTTGAAAGTTCCCACCACTTCCTCTCAGGTTCTAACTTCTATAAGATCTCACATTCTTCAGGAGAGCACTTTACTTATGCTTACCAGTTTATTATGAAGGATACAACCCAGGAACAGCCAAATGGAAAAGATGTGTATAGCAATGTCTAGGAGGTTGGGAAGATGCATGGAGTTTCCATTCCCTTTCTGTATATGCCACCCTCCTAGTCCATGATGTCTTCACCAACCCAGAGGCTCTCTGCACCTCATTGTTTAAGGGTGTTTGTAGACAACATTGATCAAATCATTGACCAATCATTGATGAACTCAATCCCCAGCCCCTCTCTCTTCCCTAGAGTTTGGGGTCTGGAGCTCAAACTTCCAACCCTCTAATCATAGCTTGATGTTTCTGGTGACCGGCCTCCATCCTGAAGCTACCTAGGGGAGACATGAGTCACCTCAGTAGCTTAAACTCAGACATAGACCAAAGGGGCTTGTTATGAATTACGAAAGATGCTCTATATCTTGTCACCCAGGAAATGCCAAGAGTTTTAAGAGTTCTCTGCTCCAGGAGCAAAGACCAAATATCTGTTTCCCATTATACAACACATTTTTATCAAAGATCAAGTGACCTTTTATAAGAGGGTCTATTTCTTTTTAAAAAATTTTTATTGCTATTTATTTCAATTCCAGTAGAGTTAACATACAGCGTTATATTAGTTTCAGGTGTACAATATAGTGATTCAATGATTCTATATTTCTAGGTTCTCTATTCAGTTCTACTGACTTATATGTATATCACACCAATATCACACTCTTTTTTTTTTAAAAGATTTTATTTATTTGAGAGAGAGAGAATGAGAGAGAGAGAGAGAGCACATGAGAGGGGGGAGGGTCAGAGGGAGAAGCAGATACCCTGCTGAGCAGGGAGACTGATGCGGGACTCCATCCAGGGACTCCAGGATCATGACCTGAGCTGAAGGCAGTCGCTTAACCAACTGAGCCACCCAGGCGCCCCCAATATCACACTCTTAATTATAGTACCTTTATAGTAAGTTTTGGAATCAGGTGCTGTAAGTTCTATTTTGTTCTTTAAAAAAAAAAATGTGTGTGTGTGTGTGGTTATTTTAGGTCCCTTACACTTCCATATATATTCAGAACTAGCTTTTCAGTTTTTACAGAAAATCCTGTTGGAATTTTGGTTTTGATTGCATTGGATCTATAGATCAATTTGGGAGAAATTAAGGTCTTAATAATATTGAGTCTTCCAATCTATGAACATAGATTCATTCTCATGTTCATATCTCAAAGATTAAAAATAATCTTTAATCTGTCAGCATGTTTTATTGGTTTTAGTGTATAGGGCTCACACATATTAAATTATCTCTACATATTTCATAACAATAAATAAAATAAGACAATATATTTTAAAAATTCTATTGTAAATGGTATTTTTCAATTTCCAGTTTCAAAGGTTTATTGCTATTATATTGAAATATAATTGATTTTTGCATACTGACCTTGTATCCTGTGATTCTGCTAAATTTACATATAAGTTCTAGTAGCTTTTTTGCAGCTTCCTTAGGATTTTCTGTGTCAGTTTCATTCAGCATCTGCTTCATGGATCCCTGGTGGGTCCTGAGGTGCATTCAGGGTGTCTTTGAGGTCACACTGCTTTTTAAAGATGTACTAACATATTATTTTCCCTTTTTTATTGTGTTGGTATTTCCATGGGTGTGCAAAGCAATGATGGGTAAACATGCTTGTGCCTTTGCATGAACCGGGGTAGTGATACCACAGTGCCTTTGCAGACACTCTGTTCTTCATTTCCTTGAACTCACAGTAAAACACCCCAAATCCAGTTTCATGTAATGTGGCAGTAGGAATTAATGATTTTTATCAATTTTAATTCCCAAGAGCAAAATTAAAAATTCTGTGTGATGACATGGTAAGTAGACATAAAGCATGTCTGTTGATTACTAAAGTATGATCATTGGCTTGAAGAAAGGCATTTGAGTTGTAACCTGAAAAGCAACTTTTCCATGAAGCACAATATAAAACTGACACAAATCTATGATTATTTTGACTTGGGTTTTGACATTATTTTCTTGAAAATGGAGAATGTGAGTCTGTCAGTTCAAGGAAAGTAACTGATGGCATTGGGTGGTACTGATAAAATTTTGAGTGTTCAAGCAAAAAATAGAATTTGGGAAACTTTATATCCACCTCTGTGGTGAGCTCAGTGGTGATATTAACAAATGTGATATATTAGTTTTGGATAAGAAATGTGCCAACAAAATAAAGATTTGCATAAATTAGTAAAGCAATATTTTCCAAATCATCAATGAAGGATGGTCCATCAGTGAAAAGTACTTTCAATGTGGAAAATAGACTAATGGGTTTTGTAATAACGGATGGCTTTAGACTGCACATAACAGACAACATTTAAGAAACTGTTGCTTGCCAAGTTTTGGTATAGTATCAAATTATCTGAAAGAGCGATTAAAATTCTCTTTTTTCACGTTGGTGTGAGATCTGATTTTCTTCATATGCTTCAACTGAAACTACATATAACAGATAGAATGCAAAAGCAGATATGGGATAAAACCTTACTTGTTTATACTATTCTCATCTTTTGTGCAGATTGCTATGTTTGGTTTGCTGATCTTTTGTTGAGAAAATATTAACAGCTTTATTGAAGTATGATTGACATATAATACATTGTACCTGTTTAAGTGTGTATTTGCTAAGTTTCCACATGTGTACCCATCTGTGGAAACATCATTGTAACCAAGATAATAAACATATAGATCATCATATCCCTAGACCTCACCTTCCTGACTTCCTCTACTTACATCTCCAGACAATTGCTGATTTGCTTTCTGTCACTATAGATCATATTTTCTAGAATTTTATATTAATAGAAACACATAGTAGATTTTTTTGGGGGGGGGGGAGCTCTGGCTTCTTTCATTAGGTACAATCATTTTGCCATTCATCCTGGTTGTGTAGATCAGGGGTTCATTCCTTATTATTAGTTAGTAGTATTCTACTGCATGGATGTACCATTGTTTGTTTATCCATTGGCCTGTTGGTAGACATTTGGGTTGTTTCCAGTTTGGGGCTATTACGAGTAAAGCTTCTAGGAACATTCATGTACAAGTATTTTTCATTTCTTCTTGGTGAAAATCTAGCACTGGAAAGGCTAGGTCATATATTAGCTTGATCCTAACATGCTCAGTTGTTCCTCTGGCTCCTTTAAGATACGTAATGCTGTCAATCACTCATTTGATATCCTTGTTTACTAATTATACCATCTGTGTCAATTCTGGATCAGTTTTGATTGATTTTTCTTCCCTCACTAAAGTGTGTATTTTCCTACTTCTTTGCATGTTTGGTAATTTTTGGTTGGTTGCCAGACAATGTAAATTTTAGCTTGTAGGATGAGGAATATTTTTATATCCTATAAATACATTTGAATTTTGCTCTTGGACATGATTAGTTTGCTTACAGGTAGTTTGATCTTTTGAGTCTTGCTGTTATGCTTTGTTAACTGGGACTATATCTGCGTTTAGTCTAGTGTTAATTTTCCCACACTACTGCGTCAAGATGCCTCTTAGTAGCCTAATCAGTGCCTCCTGAATATAGGGTTTTCAACTCTGACTGTTGGGAACAGGTACTATTGCAGGACCTGTGTGTGCACTGGGCACATGCACTGATCAGTATTCAACTGAATATTTGACAGGGCCCTTTGCTGATCTCCAGAGTTTTCTCTTTGTGAAACTCTCCTCTGTGTTAGTCTGCCCTGTGAACTCTAGCTGCCTTGGTTTTCCCAGACTTTCAGCTACACGTCCTCAATTCAGGAAGACCACCTTGCTCTGGCTGGGTTTCCATTTCCTTGGAGGTCTGGAAACTTCCTCCAGGAAGTATCTGGGGCATTTAGAGGGCTTACCTCATTTGTTTCTTCTCTCTGTGGGTCACTGTTCTTTGTCATCTAATGCCCAATGTCTTGTGTACCACTGTTTCATATATTTGGCCCATTTATTTTTTTTTAAGATTTTTTATTTATTTGACAGAGAGAGAGATAGTGAGAGCAGGAACACAGCAGGGAGAGTGGGAGAGGGAGGAGCAGGCCTCCCACTGAGCAGGGAGCCCGACATGGGGCTCGATCCCAGGACCCTGGGATCATGACCTGAGCCAAAGGCAGACGCTTAATGACTGAGCCACTCAGGCACCCCACGGTCCATTTTTTTAATTAAGTTGTTTCAGGCAGGTGAATAAATCTGGTCCCTGTTAGTCCATCTTGACTTGAATTAGAATTTTCTCTGTTAAAGATTTTGCATTGGGTGATACTGATATTGGGTAGGGTTTTCTTCTATCTTTGTTTGGTTTTGGTATCATAGTATTGCTAGTTTCACAAAATGGTTTAGGAAGGGGTCTCCTTTTCTATTTTCCCCAACTTTTTTGGGCAAGGTTTGTGTTCTTTTCCTTACCATGTTTGATAGAACTCTTTAACGGAGGTGTCTAATACTAGCATTTTCTTTATGGGAGATATTCTTGTATGAGTTGAATTTCTTTAATATATATAGGACTACTGACATTTTCCATTATTTCTTGAGCCAGTTTGGTAATTTTTATCTTTTAAGGAACTTGTCTATTTTGTCTAAGTTTTTGGCGTTTTGGCATAAAGTGGTTAGTATAATTACTTTATTGTCCTTACAATATTTACAGGCTTTTTGGTGACGGCTATGTACCCTCTTTTACTCCTGCTAATGGTAATGCACGTCCTTTTAAGTGGTTCTTTTTAAAAGATTTTCTTTTTTATCTCCAGTTTATTTGTTTGTTTGTTTGTTTCTTTTGCAATCTGAATATTGTGTGTTTTGGCTTATTTTTGTGTGTGTGTGTTTATCCTTTTTTTTGAAGAGAGGTTTTCATTGAGATCCATGCATTTGTTGTTTTCATCAAATTTCGACACTATTCAACCACTTTTTCTTTAAATAATCTTTTCTGCCTTTGGTCTTAGACCTCCTGATATCGTCCCAAAAGTTCCTAAGGCTCCGTTTATTTTGTTTGCTTGATTTTTTTTCTCCTGCTTCAGTTTGTACGGTTTGTACTGGTGTATCTTCAAGTTTACTGGTATTTTCCTCAGTACTTAACCAATTTGCTCCAGCTAATCAATATTTATTTATTTATTTATTTAACTTACTGTATGTTTTAGCTTGGAATTTTTATTTTGTTCCCTTTTATATCTTACTATGTTTATATTTTCTCCTTTTTATGTCTATATTTTCATTTCAGTGCCTGATCCTATTTATAATAGGATTTATAGGTTTTACTGATAATTCTACCATCTCTGTCCTTTCTTGGTCTGTGTCTATTCACTGATCTCCACTTAGAAATGGAGTAGATTTTTCTGCTTCTTCACTGTGTAGTAACTCTTTGAATACTTGGCAATTTATGTATCACATTGTTGAGTGCTGATTTTGTTGTTTTCCTTTAAAGAGTGTTGGGCTATTTTCTGGCAAGCAATTAAGTTACTTTTCAGTAAGCATTATTCTTTCAAGGCTCATGTTAAAGCATGTTGGGGTGGGTTTAGAGTAGCCTTGACTGTGGGGCCAGGGCAGCCCTGCAACTGAGGCATGACCCATATTTGAATTCACCAGGTGTCCAATGAGGTCTCTCTACTCTGGCTCTTTAGAACTTGAGTGGCTCCTAGCTCCATGAGGACTCTGAGAAGACTTCATCTTACAGCTGTCCTGCCTTTCTTTTCCCAGCCTTGTGGAGTTTTACTGTGTCTATGCTGTTTGTTATTCTGCACCAGGCTCAAGGAGCTCAGGCCTATGGTCCAGAAGAGCCTGGCCTGTGGTTCAGAAAACTGTTGTTCCATATATCGTGTCCAGTTTTCTAGCTGGGTGTGGGAGGGCAGCTGTCGTATCTGTTTCCCCATCATGGCAACAAGTGCAGGTCTACATCTGCTATTCTTAGTGATATTTTCTCAACTGAAATGAATTTTATGTATTCATACATCAATAATTGTTGGAATAAAGCACAAGACACACAAGCAATTTAAAAACTAAGCTTTAAGAATAGGAAGGAATTCTAGAAAATTAAAGATTTTCAAATAATACAACACTCTTATATTTACATAATTTTACTAAACTTATTTCTTTAAAATATTTTATTTATTTATTTGACAGAGAGAGAGAGAAAGAGGGAGCACAGAGGGAGAGGGAGAAGCAGATTCCCTCCTGAGCAGGGAGCCCAATGTGGGGCTCGATTCCAGGACCCTGGGATCATGACCTGAGCCTAAGGCAGATGCTTAACCAACTGAGCCACCCAGGTGTCCCTAATTTTGCTAAGCTTATTGATATATATTTAGAAGCCTGTTTGGTGGCTTTGTGGTAAAAGGCAATAATTCATAATACTCCCGAGGAGCGTTTGTTCTTCCCACAGAGGTGAAATGCCTGAAACAATTCTCATAAAACAATACAGTGACAACCCAAAATGCATCTTTGTTGGAAAATACTATTGGAAGGTACATAGATGACTCTGATGACTATTTGAACAAACAAGAATTGGAATAAATTACACATTTTGTGGGAGCTGTGCTATGCGGGTACATAAAACATCGATGATTCTTGTGTATCTTGAGCTATGATATTTGCTACTTTCTGTTTTAATTTAGAAATACAGGAAGAACTCATTCTCTTGAATCAAATAGAAGAAAGATGTTTAGGAGAAGGTGTGTATTCAGTAAGCATCTTTTTTTAAATTTTTATTTTAAAGATTTTATTTATTTGACAGAGAGAGACACAGCAAGAGAGGGAACACAAGCAGGGGGAGTGGGAGAGGGAGAAGCAGGCTTCCTGTCGAGCCGGGAGCCCGATGTGGGGCTCGATCCCAGGACCCTGGGATCATGACCTGAGCTGAAGGCAGACGTTTAACGACTGAGCCACCCAGGCGCCCCATCAGTAAGCATCTTTTTAAAAAGTAATAACATTTTAGGAAAATCTGTGTAATTATAGCCCCAGATGGAGTGGAAGCTTGGACTAGTAACCAGCAGCAGGGGATCCTGTTCCAAGCTACGGAGACTGGGGCATGTTGTGAGTGCATCTTCTACATCATTAGAAGTCAAAATAGTGCAGCAAAAAAAGTTGGGAGTAGAAGTGTACAAAGTGCCATGGAAACTCAGTTGTATGATTAATTTTATCAAAGTAAGAACTTTGGAGTATAGTAGAAACTCTGTAACACTTTGTAATGGACGGGAATATGATTGTGAAAATACTTTGTGATTAAAAGACTTGTCAAGCTTCAACATATTTTTTTTCTTTTGTAAAAGAATTTTGTAAATTTGCTGACCTTCTGTGCAGTGGGTCTTAGAGCATGCCACCTAGAATGTATTTCTGGGGAAAAAAAATTACAGACATTTAATCAGAACCTTCAAAGTAAGGATGCTGTGGAACCAGCAAGTGAGAAGATACTTTTTGAAAGAACTTGTTTGTGGAGGAAGGATTAGAGAAAAGCTGTTGTTTGATGTAATTTGATCTTGTTCCAGCTGCACTAACAGGGCCATCCTCAGGTCTCTGTCTGCACAGTTTAAATGTTTGGAAGCAGAATTTTCTATCATGCCGTTTTCCAGATGAGGATTTTGATAGGTTTTGTGAGAAGTATAAGGTGACACCCTTAGCATTTGGCTTATGAGAATAACTGGTTGATTTTAGGGAAGCAGAAGTTCATTCATTCTTTCTGCTCAGAGCTATTTGTGGGGCATCCGACACAGATGCTGGGGCGCTTGCCTTTTTGTTTAATGGATGTCAGATTCCATATATCAATTCAGTTCAAGTAAATGGTTCCTCAGTGTTTACTCTGAGAGCATCTGGGCTGGGTGGTGGAGAGACACCTGGGAAGGCGTAGTTCTTACCTGCAAGGAGCTCGTAGGAAGGAATCTGTACAATCCATGGGATGTTGGCTCTGTGGATGGGTGGCCTGGGCTGCTGGATGAGCTCAGAGGGTGCTTCTCACTCAGGATGCATCCCTGGGGCTGAAAGGCAGTTGGAATTGGCCAAGGGGTATGAGCTGGGGCCTGAGAGGTACAGGCATGTGCGTTGGGGTACCTGGATGGCTGCAGGTCAGGACACACACAGGAGCAGGGATGAAGCTAGGAGAGCCATCGGTGGGCCAGGGCCCAAGGAGGCTTGTTTGCTGCATGGGTTTCCTTCTGGAGTTGGGGGGACAGGGATGTGTAAGAGTGGAGCAAACATGTCTTTTCTAGAAGGATCCCTCTGTGTGGGTGGGGGTCAGTGCTGCAGCCTGGAAGCAGTCATGGGGCATAGAGGGAGGGGACAGACTAAGACATATTTGGCAGGTGGGATATGGTTTGTGGATCTTTTTTAAAAGATTTTATTTATTTATTTGACACAGAGAGAGAGAGAGAGATAGCGAGAGAGGGAACACAAGCAGGGGGAGAGGCAGAGGGAGAGGGAGAAGAAGGCTTCCCCCTGAGCAGGGAGCCCAGGACCTTGGGATCATGACCTGAGCCCAAGGCAGACACTTAACTGACTGAGCCACCCAGGCGCCCTGGTTCATGGATCTTTAAGGATGTTATGGGTTGAATTGTGACTCCCAAAAGAGCCTGAAGTCCTAAACCCCAGTACCTGTGAATGGGATTTTATTTGGAAATAGGGTTTTTACAGATGATCGAGTTAAAATGAGGTCATCAGGGTGGGCCCTAACCCAATATCCCCCATACAAAGGGGAAATTTGGTCACACAGACAGGCACATAGAGGGGAGGTGATGTAAAGAAAGGCCTCTAGAAGCCAAGGAACGTCTGAGGCCACCAGAAGCAGGTGGGGGCCTGGAACAGTTCTCCTCAGAGCCCTAGAAGGAGCCAATCCTGCAGACACTCTCCTGTCTGACCTCCAGCCTCCAGCGTGTCTGTTGCGGAAGCCCCCAGACTCCGCTAATTGTTACGGCAGCTGAGCTGACTCATACTAATGTATGAAGGGCGCATCTGTGGTCAAGCCAAGTGGTCAGGCCGGGCGGAGGGCAGTGGCCCTGGTGGAGGTGGGGACGGGAGGAGCAGGCTTGGGGGTGACGCTGAGTGGTCGGGCCGGGCGGAGGGCAGTGGCCCTGGTGGAGGTGGGGACAGGAGGAGCAGGTTTGGGGGTGATGCCGAGCTCTATCTGTGGCAGCGCCACATTGAGAGGGTCACCGAGCAGGGACCTGCGCTCGTGTTTGCTGCACAGGTTTGGAGACAGGACTGGGACATGATGGGCCCTGCAGGGGGCTGGCCTTGGGGACTGTGCAGAGTGTGGGGGGCAGGTTGGGGCAAACTGGGCAGCACCCTCGAGAGAGGGGCAGGGAGCCCCGTGGAGGGGCTCGGGGGGGGGAGATGGGGGAGGGGAGAGTGTGGAGTGCTGAGAAAAGCGAGCGGTCAGGTGCTGCGGGTCTAAGTGAAAAGCATCCAGTTTCCACTGGTGCTGCCTTTGGGAGGCTGTGTGGGCAGCTAAGTGAAGAGCTGGGACCCAGAGCAGCCTGCTGGCTAACGGTGTCCCTTCCCTCAAGCCAGACTCATGGAACAGGAGGCCGGGACCCTCAGAGCCCAGGAGCTGGCCGCGGTCTGTCCCAGTCTGTCTGGTCCCCTTGAGATATGGTCTGGGGACCGGGCCAGGCCTCCTGCTGGACCTGCTCAGACCGGACACTTGGCTTCTACATGCAAGTTCGTACGTATAGGATTGAACGTGTCCTGCCGACTTGGACAGGAGGCTGGGCCTGCCATGGAAACGCACAGAATCTGGGGGGTGGGGCCGCCCTCGGCAGAGATGTCCCTGGCGGTGCCAATCCAGAAGGTAAATCTGGGAGCTCTTGCCCCTTCCCGGGCGATGGCGACAGCTGTGGGCCAGCCCCGTCGCACGGTTGCTGTGTGCCTTCCTGGGCCGACGCTGCCCTGTGCTGTCCCGCAGGTCCTCTGGCCTTGACACCCGGTGAGCACAGCCTGTGCAGAGTGATGGCCATGGTGGGCTTGCTGGGATGGGCAATGATCACGCCGCCTTCCAATCTCCTTTCTCTGTACACTTCAGTCTTGCCTGTGGTGCCCGCATGGGGCTCGTCGCAGGCAGAGAAAATTAGCTGGTGCGGCAGCCGGAGAGTAAAACCAGGCACAGAAATAATGGGGCCTCACAGACAGGAGCCTGGAGAAGACCAAGGGCTGGAGGAATGTTCTTCAGCTGACAGCTTTAAGGGGAAGTGGGAATTGAGGCGGGCAAGAGCGCAGAGCGTGGAAGGGAGCCCGTTCCTGGTGCCGGGGGCTGCTCGGTTAGGGGAGAGCAAAGCCCTCCTGCAAGGAACCCCAGACAGGGTCCTCTGCCAGTCTCCCCTCCCCTCCCGCCCCCTGCTCCTTGGCGGCTGTCGGGGCTGGAGCAGCATGGACGGCAGACCCTTCTCCAGCTCTGTGCAGCACTCCAGCCTGGCCACCATCGACTGCCTGAGGCCCTGTGGGTTTTCTCTTTTCAAGGACTGGCCTCCCCCCTCTTCCGAGCTGGCAGAGCTCTGCTTTGGGAAGTGGCCCCTGTGAGTGACTCACAACACTCCTTTAGCTACTGTTCTCCAGTATGAGAGCAGAATTTTAAAAATGTGTTTAAGGTTAGTATTTTTATCTGAAAAGTAAAGGTATTTTCCTGGAAAACAAATTTCATTATGACAGTAGAAAAAACTATTTTTTTTTCAAATTTCAAAAGCATTTTAGAAACCCTGTTTTGTCTTATTTTGTTTTTCTCAACTGAAGATGAGTTTATAATGAAAACATTTTTGGAAGGGACATAGCCTGGGTGGTTGTATGTTACTCAGAAGGGAGCAGAATTAGAGGAAAATGATTATTGATTTGGGGGTCCTGTGACCATATTATTATTTTGATTAAATGATTAATGGCATGAACTTTAAAAATTGATCTATTGATGGTCTACCGTCTTTTGGATTCTGCAAATATTTGTACAATCAGTAGGTTGACAGAAACCCTGATTTTCATGTTCCAGTGGACATTGTGTGTGGCCATGCCAGGATTTGGGAGAAACCATTTTATATTGTGAAGAGTATAGTTTCCAGCTGATGGAGGCCCCCTAGCCCTATATTTGTTTTAATTAATATTAACAAAGGTTGGTAATTAATGTGTGGCTTGGAATACAGAGGAATGTGGGCTACTTAGACTGACGGAGTATTTAACAATCTGTAAAGTCAGGGACATGGATGGCTGTGTGCTCTGGGAAACCAGAAAATGTGGAAGACAAGAGATAGCGTTTGCTCCCTGACAACCCGAGCGCTGTGTCCCAGTTCTGGCTTGTTCACCACTGGTGCCCGCATCCATCTGGGAGCACAAGAGACAGCCCGGCAGTTAACAGCACGGCGCCTTCCTGCCTCGGAGCGCTCGGCGCCACGCCAGGAGAGGAAATGGGTTTCCTGGTCTGCATCTCTTTCAGAAGGCTTAGGTGGCTTGTCTGGGTGGGGGGCGGGGCCACGGTGACAGTGAGGCGTGTGGTCCCCGCGAGCCCCCCCCGCCCCCCGGCTCATGCTTCTCCCCGGCCACTGTCCCTTCAGAAAGCAGAAAGCCCTCAGTCCCCTCACTGCAGGGGTGAGCTTCCATAATGAGAATAGCACACTTCTGGCCCTCAGGCTAACACCGAGAATTCTGAGGCACAGCGGACTCTGGGTTGATAGAACTAATTAACTTTAATTAACAAATTTCAGGAATAACTATCGGAAAACCCTGTGGGCTTGTGAGGAAAGCATGGAAGTTTGCCACATGGAGTCCCCTCCTCCTGGCTGGTTTGTCACAGGTAGATTATTAATGCCTTTTATCACTTAGATAATAGAATCTTGTCTCCTTGGCTGTGTTGTCCTTTGATCATTGAAACAAAGCTTTGATCCTGTATTTCACTGATCACTGAAACAAGTCCTTGGACCTTTAATGCCAGAAGGTAGATACCTTCAAAGAGTCCTGCTTTTAGGGCAGGTTCCCCAAAGAAAGCTGAAGGTGAGTCACGCCGTGGAGGTGGCTGAGTCACGCCGTGGAGGCAGCTGCGCTCTGAACGGGGGTCTGGCTGCCCCTGGAGGCTGGGAGCTGCCGTGAGGGCGCGGGCGCAACCTGCCTCCTGCCGGGGGTTCACTTTACAGCTGTGATTCCGGGCAGCTCTCCACCACCTATGGGGTTTCACGATCCAGCTCCACACTGACTCCCTGCAGTCAGCACAGACCCCACAAGGTAGAGAGAAAGGTCCCACGAGATGGCCCTGCCCCGAATATCAGACCCCGTGGGGCTCCCCAGGCCATCCCCATGGCTGTCCAACTTGGTCATGAATTCAGGGGCTCTGATAACACCCCTCAGCTTCCATAATCATTAGCATGACTCCTAGAACTCAGGGCAGCACTATGCTTATGATGGCTACTGTATTATGAAGGTACGAATGAGCAGCCAGATGGGGAGGCATTTAGAGTGAGGGCTTGAGGGGTCCAGGTACATCCATAGGTTCACCAACCAGGAAACTTGTTCCCCATCCCCATTATGCAGAGTTTATTGGTGTCACTGTGGGGGCAGGATGAGTGAATCACTGGCCACATGACTGAGCTCAGCCTGCAGCCCCTCTCCTCCCTGGACACTGGCAGCTGGAAGCCTAGGTTCCCTTTCTGGAGACCAGCCCCACCAGAAGCTCCTGAGTCCTCTTCTGAATCACCTCACTAGCATGACAAAGATTCCTATCACTCAAGACACCTCAAGGAATTTTGAAGCTCTGTGCTAGAAATTGCCAGCAAATACCAAATACTTTTTATTATACTACTGTAGGCTTGGGCAAAGTGGCCGGCGCTCAGTCTCAGTGCATGTGTACCTGATGGCCACACCTTGGCCAGAAATGGGCAGCTTCAGTGACCCTAGAGGAGGCTATTCCCCTGATCTTGCTCAGTGCTGTGCTCAGGGGCCATGACCCCCTTCCCTACCTCGTCCCGGAAGTGGCTCTGGAACTGAGTCTGGAGGCTGAGGTCTAGTCTGTGTCCCCCTCCCAGAATGTGGCTCTGGAACTCAGCACCTGGAGACTGAGGTCCAGTCTGTGTCCCCCTCCCAGGATGTGCTCTAGAACTCAGGGTCTGGAGGCCGAGGTCTAGTCTGTGCCCCCCTCCCAGGATGTGGCTCTGGAACTGAGTCTGAAGGCTGAGGTCCAGTCTGTGCCCCCCTCTTAGGATGTGGCTCTGGAACTGAGTCTGGAGGCCGAGGTCTAGTCTGTGTCCCCTCTCAGGATGTGGCTCTGGAACTGAATTGGGAGGCTTAAGTCTAGTCTGTGCCCCCTCCCAGGATGTGGCTCTGGAACTGAGTCTGGAGGCCGAGGTCCAGTTTGTGCCCCCCTCTTAGGATGTGGCTCTGGAACTGAGTCTGGAGGCCCAGGTCTAGTCTGTGTCCCCCTCCCAGGATGTGGCTCTGGAACTGGGTCTGGAGGCTGAGGTCCAGTCTGTGTCCCCTTTCAGGATGTGGCTCTGGAGTGGAGTCTGGAGGCCCAGGTCCAGTCTGTGTCCCCCACCTCAGTCTCCAGAGGAGGCTTCATGCTTCAATTCATGCTCTACACACTCAGATGTAAAACAGAGCAAACAAGAAATGGAAACACAAGAATGATATTTTCTAGATCTGGCCTTAGAGGAGATTTGCAGGGAGGGGAGGGGATCTTTATCTGCTTCACAATTTACACTTTGCTTTTGTAAACTGAACATCACCAGGGGATGTTCCCTGACTTTCAAATGGAATTGCTAGACCAGCCCCACACCACACACAGGCACCTCCCCCCATTACCTCATGTGGCCAAATCCAGCATCCCTCCCGTCTCTCGAAGGCAGGGTCAGCACCTCTGTTTTTATAGGAAGTAAATGGGAACAAAGCCATACGCATCGAGGTGGCTGTTGGGATATGAGGGCGGAGTCAAGCCGAGACATCTCCAGGCCGCTGTCCTCCGCAGAGGTTTTCGGCTGTCCCGCAGCAGACCCCCAGCGCTGGCCAGTGTCCTGAATGGAGTGACCTGGCCCTCCCTTCGTGGTGCCATGTCCTGCAGACTCTGCCCCGTGACCTTTCTCTCTAAAGCCAGCGAGGCTCATCAAGGTGTGCTTAAATGCGCAGCCTGCTCTGAAGAACAGCCGTGTCAGTCCCTCCAGAGGAGGGGACCCGGCAGTCCGTTTGGGCTAAAATTGCATTTATTTCCTTTCCATGACACCTGCAATGAAGGTGAGCTCCTGGCGGGGGTGGGGGGGCGCCCTGGTGAGTCTCCTGTGAGACAGGTGGCTCGCCCAGAGTCACACCTGGGACACCAGGGGCTCCCCAAGATCTGGCGTTTTCTCTTTCAACAATGAGGAGGCGGTGGCCCGCGACCAGGTTCAAGGAACTGCAAAGGCGTGGGGATCATTTAACCAGCAAGGTTTCTTGAGTTCGCGTTGTCCCCATTCTTGCCTTTGCATGGTGGTCCTGCATGGCTGGCCAAACACTCCTTGGCCTCCCCTTCCTTGTGTCCCCCCAGGGTGTCCCAGGCCCCTGGTCCTGGCCCTCCTTCGGTGACCCTTTCCTCAGGTCCTCAGAGCCGAGTCCTCTGTGCTTGCTGAGACCCAGTTGCCCACTGTGCTCGGGACTCCACTGTCACCCCACAGAAGCAAGAGGAGCAGGAGACTTCAGAGCCTGTTCCTGCTTTGGCGCATGTGAAACCCGTCCATCTTAGGTCTTGGTCTTCGGAAACTATGGCTCAGTTTCCTTCTAATTTTACTAGATTTTGGTTTTAGCTAAAATTGAAAGTTGGTCCCTGCCTTACCTTCTCTGGAAGGATTTGATTTCCTCTGGCTGAGGCCAGGGCCATGGAGCAGGATCGCTCCCTCCACTATCTCCCCTGCCCAAGCCAGGGAAGGAGTGCCAATGCCTGTTAGCCCAGGGCTGGAGCCACGGGGGCACCTGGTGTTCACACTGGGGCACCTGGGGCGGGGAGGGCCCAGGCAAGCACCTGCCAGCATGCTCTCAGGCTCTTAGGCTCTCAGGCTCCTAGGCTCCGAGCATCCTTCTTGACCCTTGACGCAAGGCCCCCGGGTGATCGCAGGTTCACTTGGCCAAGCTCCTCCCCACCCCCTTCAGCTCCATCTCTCACGGTGGTCATGCTGCATGCCACCCCTGTTCGATCCCTCTGCCTCCATCCTTTCTGTCTTTAGGCATCTCGCCGGTCCGACGTCCATTTACTGGGCCAGGAGGGTGGTGCTCCGTCTAAACAGCCGCACAGAGCCCCCGTGGGCATGGTTCCTTACAGACTCTCCCGCGAGGCACGTCACCTTCCATGTAACGTGACCTAACAAAATGCCTGTCTCAGAATAATAAACTTCTCTCTGCCCGACACCACCCCTTAGGGTTTAAAATCAAACTCACCATAACCGAACCCAGGACCTTTTTTAAAAAAAAGGAACACAGTGAGATTTTTGATAAATGGACAGTTTTCCACAGTTACAGTGCTCTGGAATTTTGTGGTCCAGGATTGGATTCTTGTTTGGGCCTTAGCTGAAGGTGGGACTGAAGTGAAGCCGAGTCCCTCTGCAGGCTGAGATCTGAGAGCCCTCGTGTCCTGAGGGCCTCCGGACCACGTGCAGTCTCCTCTGTGTTCTGTTTTCTCCTCTTATCATCCCCTTTGAGCATCCAGCCTCAGGCCTCGCCTGCTTCCTTTGCTTCTGGGCACATGGCCCCATCCCCAGCAGTGGCCTAAGACAAGGCAGCTTGGCTGTACCTCTTGGTAAGCATGGCGAGACACATGCTAGGGCTGCCGCACCCCAGGACCCTGGCCTCCCTCCCTGAAACATAGTTCTGGATTCTTCCAGGTGGGAATGAGCGGGAGTGTGAGGCCCGTGATGGGCTTGGGAGGAAGGGAATGGTGGGCTACGGTGGGTCTCCCCCCACACAGCAAGCTCTGACACGGAACAGCCTGCCGTTACCTGGGGCTGGGGCATGGGCTGGGCTGGGGCTCCCCTTTGCAGAGCACTGGGGTAGCTGCCGGGGAGTGCGGGTGCCACGGGCAAGGCAGTTCTTCTCGTGGAAGGCGGTTTCTGCAGGCCCTGTGGAGGGCAGTCTGAGGTGTGTCGTCCGCGGCGTGAGCAGATGCCATGCACGCCCTGGACGTGGCTTATTCCGTCTCTTCACAAGCTTTGATGTAGCATCTGCCGTCTGCCAGGCACTGAGCTCAGCCCTAGAGTGAGCGAGCAAGCAAGCGAGTGAGGGGGACAGGCTGCTGACTGCCCTGACGAGGCCGCGCTTTTGCAGAAAGAAGAGGGCAAAGAACGAGGAGGAGGAAGAGGGTGGGAAGGAAGGAGAGAGTGGGAGAGAGGAAATATATACATGATCTAAACTGGATGGCCTTCCAGTGGGCCAGCAAAGACAGACATGTGCTGAAACCTACTCCGTCATCTGCTGCGGGAAATTGGTTTTTAGGCAATAACTTTGTGTGCTGTCTATGCTTCTGATTTTTTTTTTTTTTACCAGCTTTTAGAGTTGTGTGCTGACTTTATGAAGATGTAATATGTGTAGACACAAGCTTAATAATACGGCCTAGTCACCGTCATGGGAAATGCACTCAGAGCGCGTGGATCTATGTTTTGGATGCCTGCTGGCTGGTTGCTAGCGTCTTGAATAAACAGGCGCTTGGGTCCCCAGGTCTGTCTGCAGGCCAGGGTAGCTGCAGCGGTCACAGGGAGCAGGGAGGCCTCCCAGTAATGAGGGTAATGAGTGGAAACAGACCCCGTCCTGTTGTGCGTCAAACGGGTGGGAGGGGAGCGCCCAACAGGCTCTGCGTCCAGGAGCGCCCTGCTCTCCCAGGCCCTGGGTTCATGTCCTCACCAGGTGGCTCTTTCTACCTCAAAGCAATGCAAAGCCACCCAGCACCCAGCGTTCATCACTTGATTCCACCGTAAATCACCTGATTCGTGTGGCTGTAGGCGCAGAGTCCGTCGATAAGCTCAAGGGCCTGGTCCCAGGCAGGGTGCAGAGCTGTTCTGGAGGCTGCTCTCCAGGCTGGCGGGTCCTCTGCCTCCCGAAGCCGTGGGTCCTGGGAATGCGGTGGGGAGGCCCTCGCCACCCTGGAGACAGAATCCGCATTCTGCCATCCAGGGCGAACGTTAGACCCAGCTGGCCGGGCTCCCTCGTGGCACCGAGAGGGCAGAGTCTGCCTGGTGTGGTCTGCATGGTCTTCTCGTGGAAGATCTGTGTCTTGGGTTGCTGGTTCTTGGCTCCTGATGAGCTCCATGCGCGTGAGCAAGCGCACCTCGGTTGGGCTCTGCTCCTGGTGGGCTGGGGTGCGGGGCCTTGGGACAGGCAGTGGGAGGGGGTGGCGTCAGGACTCGGGCGTGGGCTCTGCACTCCTTTGTTAGCCATCACTGAGCCGTGATTTAGAGTTTGGAAAGTGGGGAACATCTGTTCCCCGGGCTCTGGCCAACACCCTGGTGGCGGTGGCTCCCGCAGGTGTCTCCCCTGTTCTTCCTGCTCACAGGGTCAGTGCCTGTGACAGGTGGTAGCCTGAGCTTCATGTTCTGGGCCCTTCTCGAAAAGCCTTTGCTCCCCGGTATAAAGGCAAGAGAAGCAGGAGGAGAAGGTCCCTGTCACTCTGTCATCCCTGGCTGCCTCCTGCTTTGTGTCTCTGATGCGGGTTGGATCACCTGGAGATGCATCATACCCACGCGTGAAGTCAGGTTTGCAGGGAGAGGCGTCCTGATGGTGCTTGGCAGCATGGCTCAGGGGCCTAGGCTTGGGTTTGAACCCTGTGGCTACTCCTGATCTCAGGTGAGATCCTTGGTCACTGTGTGCCTCAGTTTCCCTAGCTGGTAGGGTGGCAACAATCCCACCTTGTAGAGTTGTTGTAAGTAGTCCCTAAGAGTCTGCTGTCATTTTATTATTTTGTAGGTAAAAAAAGTTAACTACATGTACAGTACATGAATACGTGCTTGTTCTAAAAATTCAAACAATGTAGAAAGATTTACAGAAAAATGTCAATCCTGCTTAATCTCCACCCTGACCCAGTGTCTCCCCTCCCCTCACCTGCACTCCGAATATCACTCTCCTCCCAGAGGTGATCACTTTTAACAGCTGGGTATTTTTTCTTTCAGGACTTTTTCTGGGCATGCCATCTTACACAGGGGAACCACACTGTATGGATGGTTGGGGATCTGGCTGCTTGCACTTGGTAGGTGTATCCTATTGCTACTGTGACAAATTAGCATACAGTTAGCAGCTTAAAGCGACACCTGTTGCTTATGCCCGGTTCTGGAGGTCAGAACCCGGCACAGCTTCTGTCTGCATCTTGCTGGTTCTCTGCTTAGAGGCTCACAGGATGAATTTGGGGTATTGGCAGGACCGTGCTTCTTGCGGGAGGCTCGGGAATGAATCGCTTCCAGGATCAGTTGGTGGGGTCCGCGTTCCCACGCAGGCTGTCGGCTGGGTGACCCTCAGGTCTAGGCAGCCCCTCTCCGTGGCTCCTGGTCCCCGCCCTCCAGCGTCAGGCCAGCGCATAGGGGGTCCCTCTCCTGCTTGGGTATCTCCGTGCTCCCCGCTGCCACGTCTCTCTCATTGGTGCCTGTGAGGGCTCCTGGGACCACACTGAGCCCACTCCATAATCCAGGATGCTCTCCCTGTGTTAAGGTCAGCCGATCAGGAACCCTAATTCCATCTGCACAGTCCCCTGCCAGCTAGAGGGGGGTGAATAGTGTCTCCCCAAAATTCATATCCACCCAGAACCACACAATGTGACTTTATTTAGAAATAAGGTCATAGTAGTTATAATTAGCTAAGGATTGAGATCAGACTGGATGAGGATGAACCCTAAATCCAACAACTGATGTCCTCCTAAGACAAGAGGAGGAGACAGCCACCGGGACAGGGAGCAGACGCACCGTGAGGATGGAGCAGGGAATGGACGGACATGTCTGCAGGCCCAGGAATGCCAAGCACTGCAGGGGCCACCCGAAGCTGGAAGAGCCCAGGAAAGATTATTCCTGAGACCGGTCAGAGGGAATGGCTCTGATGGTTTCCACCTTGGTTTCCATGTCTAGTCTCTAGAACTAGGAGAAAAGAGATTTTTCTGTTGTATTGAGAAATCACCCAGCTCGTGCGTGGTACGGTGTTAAGCAGACAGAGGGCAGTACCGGGGGGGTGGAGCAAGATGGCGGAGGAATAGGAGACCTGGATTTCGTCTCCTCTCAGGAATTCAGCTGGATAGGGATCAAACCATTCTGAACACCTACAAACTCAACAGGAGGTCGAAGAAAAGAAGAGCAACAACTCTCTCATCAGAAAAGCGACCACTTTCTGGAAGGTAGGACTTGCGGAGAAGTGAATCCGTGGCGATATTCGGGAGGATAGACGGCGGGGGTGGGGCCTCCGGCGGCCGCTTCTGGCAAGTGATAGAGCCGCGGAGCACAAAATCGGAACTTTTAAAAGTCTGCTCCGCTGAGGGACGTCACCCTGGTGGCTAAGCGGGGGGTGGAACCCTCCGGGACAGTGTGGTCTCAGGACCCACGGGTCACAGAAAGACCGGGGGTGCCTGAGTGTGGCGGAGCTCCCAGGTATCGGAGCAGGGAAGCCGGCTGCAGAGGCGGAGCCCAGGCGCGGGCTCTCAGCTCGGGGTGGCCATAAACCGTGATCCGCGGCACAGTCGGGCCCCTGCTCCTCCAGCAGGGACCCAACAAGCGGCAGATCCGGGGAGACTCACCTTCCTCCCCCGGGAGGAGCCGCGCGGGAGTGCGCCGCAGGGATCTGCTGGGTTTGGAGACTCCACCCGGGGTCCGGTGCCAGAGATAGAAACGCGCGGTCACAGGCCGGGTGAGCACGGAGTGCGGCCGGAGACCGGGGAGCCGGGAGTGACTGACGGCTTTTCTCTGGGGGCTCACTGAGAAGCAGGGCCCCGAGTTCTCGGCTCCTCCGCGGCGGAGATTGGGAGGCCGCCATTTTCACTCTCCGCCTCCAAAGCTGTACGGAAAGCTCGCAGGGAACAAAAGCCCCGGAGAGCAAACCCCAGCAGATTACTTAGCCGGGAGGGGGCAAGGGCGGGGCAATTCTGCCTCCGGCAAAGACATTTGGAAACCACGGCAACAGGCCCCTCCCCAGAAGATCAGCGAGAACAGCCAGCCAAGACCAAGTTTACCCATCAATGAGAACGGCAGAACTCCAGCTGTAGGGGACTACTGCACATAGAATTCATGGCTTTTTTACCATGATTCTGTAGTCTTTCAAAGTTAATTTTTTTTAACTGTCTTTTTTTCTTTTTGAATTTTTCTTTTTCCCTTTTTCAACCAACATCTTATCAATCCCTTTTTTTAAAAAAAAACATTTTTATTTTTCATTTTTAGAGTCATATTCTATCCCTTCATAGTAGTTACCCGTATTTTTGGCTTATATATATAAGTTGTTCTCTCTTTAAAATTTTGAGATAGTTTCTTCTAACAGATTAAAATATACCCTAAATCTCTAGTATATGGTGTTTTCTATTCCCCTGCCTGATCACATCCTCTCCCTTTTTTTTCTTTTTTTAAATCCTCTTCTTTCTTTTTTTCAAACAACTTCTTATCAATTCCTTTTATAAAATTTTTTATAATTTCCATCTTTACAGTCATATTCCATCCCTTCATCATATCAACCCTTATTTTTGTACATATATAAGTTTTTCTTTCTTTAAAATTTTGGGAGGCACTTTCTTCTAAAAGACCAAAATACACCCCAAATCTAGTGTGTGGCACTGATCTATATACCAGCCTGATCATATTTGATCACATTCTGGTTTTGTTGTTGTTGTTGTTTTGTTTTGTTTGTTTTTGTTTTTATCTTTATCTTTTTCTTTTTTTTCTTTTTCTTTTTTCTCTCTTTCCCTTTCTTTTCCCACTGCTTCAGGTTTTTTCTGATTTGTTTAGAGTATATTTTCTGTGGACGTTGTTACTCTGCTAGCATTTTGTTCTCTCATTAATCTATTCTCCTCTGCACAAAATGACAAGACGGAAAAAATCACCTCAACAAAAAGAACAAGAGGTAGTACCGACTGCCAGGGACCTACTCAATACGGACATTAGTACGATGTCAGATCTAGAGTTCAGAATCATCACTTTAAAGATACTAGCTGGGCTTGAAAAAAATATGGAAGTTATTAGAGAAACCCTTTCTGGAGAAGTAAAAGAACTAAAATCCAACCAAGTAGAAATCAAAAAGGCTATTAATGAGGTGCAATCAAAAATGGGGGCGCTAACTGCTAGAATAAATGAGGCAGAAGAGAGAATCAGTAATATAGAAGATGAAATGATGGAAAATAAAGAAGCTGAGAAAAAGAGAGATAAACAACTACTGGATCACGAGGGCAGAATTCGAGAGATAAGCGATACCATAAGACGAAACAACATTAGAATAATTGGGATCCCAGAAGAAGAAGAAAGAGAGAGAGGGGCAGAAGGCATAATGGAGCAAATTAGAGCAGAGAACTTCCCTAATTTGGGGAAGGAAACAGGCATCAAAATCCAGGAAGCACAGAGAACCCCTCTCAAAATCAATAAAAATAGGTCAACACCCCGACATCTAATAGTAAAACTTACGAGTCTCATAGACAAAGAGAAAATCCTGAAAGCAGCTCGGGAGAAGAGATATGTAACATACAAGGGTAGAAACATTAGATTGGCAACAGACCTATCCACAGAGACCTGGCAGGCCAGAAAGGACTGGCAGGATATATTCAGAGCACTAAATGAGAAAAATATGCAGCCAAGAATACTCTATCCAGTTAGGCTGTCATTGAAAATTGAAGGAGAGATAAAAAGCTTCCAGAACAAACAAAAACTAAAGGAATTTGCAAACACAAGACCAGCCCTACAGGAAATCTTGAAAGGGGTCCTCTAAGCAAAGAGAGAGCCTAAAAGCAATATAGACCAGAAAGGAACACAGACAATATACAGTAACAGTCACCTTACAGGCAATACAATGGCACTAAATTCCTATCTTTCAATAGTTACCCTGAATGTAAATGGGCTCAATGCCCCAATCAAAAGACACAGGCTATCAGACTGGATTAAAAAACAAGACCCATCGATATGCTGTCTGCAAGAGACTCATTTTAGACCCAAAGACACCCCCAGATTGAAAGTGAGGGGGTGGAAAACCATTTACCATGCTAATGGACACCAAAAGAAAGCTGGGGTGGCAATCCTTATATCAGACAAATTAGATTTTAAACCAAAGACTGTAATAAGAGATGAGGAAGGACACTATATCCTACTTAAAGGATCTATCCAACAAGAAGATCTAACAATTGTAAATATCTATGCCCCTAACATGGGAGCAGCCAATTATATAAGGCAATTAATAACAAAAGCAAAGAAACACATCGACAACAATACAATAATAGTGGGGGACTTTAACACCCCCCTCACTGAAATGGACAGATCGTCTAAGCAAAAGATCAACAAGGAAATAAAGACTTTAAATGACACACTGGACCAAATGGACTTTACAGACATATTCAGAACATTCCACCCCAAAGCAACGGAATACACATTCTTCTCTAGTGCCCATGGAACATTCTCCAGAATTGATCACATCCTAGGTCATAAATCAGGTCCCAACGGGTACCAAAAGATTGGGATCATTCCCTGCCTATTTTCAGACCACAATGCTTTGAAACTAGAACTCAATCACAAGAGGAAAGTCAGAAAGAACTCAAATACATGGAGGCTAAAGAGCATCCTACTGAAGAATGAATGGGTCAACCAGGAAATTAAAGAAGAATTAAAAAAATACATGGAAACCAATGAAAATGAAAACACAACTGTTCAAAATCTTTGGGATGCAGCAAAGGCAGTCCTAAGAGGAAAGTATATAGCAATACAAGCCTTTCTCAAGAAACAAGAAAGGTCTCAAGTACACAACCTAACCCTACACCTAAAGGAGCTGGAGAAAGAACAGCAAATAAAGCCTAAACCCAGCAGGAGAAGAGAAATAATAAAGATCAGAGCAGAAATCAATGAAATAGAAACTAAAAGAACAGTAGAACAGATCAACGAAACTAGGAGCTGGTTCTTTGAAAGAATTAACAAGATTGATAAACCCCTGCCCAGACTTATCAAAAAGAGAAGAGAAATGACCCAAATCAACAAAATCATGAATGAAAGAGGAGAGATCACAACCAACACCAAAGAAATACAAACAATTATAAGAACATATTATGAGCAACTCTATGCCAGCAAATTAGATAACCTGGAAGAAATGGATGCATTCCTAGAGATGTATCAACTACCAAAACTGAACCAGGATGAAATAGAAAACCTGAACAGACCTATAACCACTAAGGAAATTGAAGCAGTCATCAAAAATCTCCCAAAAAACAAAAGCCCAGGGCCAGATGGCTTCCCAGGGGAATTCTACCAAACATTTCAAGAAGAATTAATACCTATTCTTCTGAAACTGTTCCAAAAAATAGAAATGGAAGGAAAACTTCCAAACTCATTTTATGAGGCCAGCATTACCTTGATCCCAAAACCAAAGACCCCATCAAAAAGGAGAATTACAGACCAATAGCACTGATGAACATGGATGCAAAAATTCTCACCAAAATACTAGCCAATAGGATCCAACAGTACATTAAAAGGATTATTCACCATGACCAAGTGGGATTTATCCCTGGGCTGCAAGGTTGGTTCAACATCCGCAAATCAATCAATGTGATACAATACATTAACAAAAGAAAGAACAAGAATCATATGATCCTCTCAATAGATGCAGAAAAAGCATTTGACAAAGTACAGCATCCTTTCTTGATCAAAACTCTTCAGAGTATAGGGATAGAGGGTACATACCTCAATATCATAAAAGCCATCTAGGAAAAACCCACAGTGAATATCATTCTCAATGGGGAAAAACTGAGAGCTTTCCCCCTAAGGTCAGGAACGTGGCAGGGATGTCCACTATCACCACTGCTGTTCAACATAGTATTAGAAGTCCTAGCCACAGCAATCAGACAACAAAAAGAAATAAAAGGCATCCAAATCGGCAAAGAAGAAGTCAAACTCTCACTCTTTGCAGATGATATGATACTCTATGTGGAAAACCCAAAAGACTCCACCCCAAAACTGCTAGAACTCATACAGGAATTCAGTAAAGTGGCAGGATATAAAATCAATGCACAGAAGTCAGTGGCATTCCTATACACCAACAACAAGACAGAAGAAAGAGAAATTAAGGAGTCGATCCCATTTACAATTGCACCCAAAACCATAAGATACCTAGGAATAAATCTAACCAAAGAGACAAAGGATCTGTACTCAGAAAACTATAAAATACTCATGAAAGAAATTGAGGAAGACACAAAGAAATGGAAAAACGTTCCATGCTCATGGATTGGAAGAACAAATATTGTGAAGATGTCAATGCTACCTAGAGCAATCTACACATTCAACGCAATCCCCATCAAAATACCATCCACTTTTTTCAAAGAAATGGAACAAATAATCCTAAAATTTGTATGGAACCAGAAAAGACCCCGCATAGCCAGAGGAATGTTGAAATAGAAAAGCAAAGCCGGCGGCATCACAATTCCGGACTTCCAGCTCTATTACAAAGCTGTCATCATCAAGAAAGCATGGTACTGGCACAAAAACAGACACATAGATCAATGGAACAGAATAGAGAGCCCAGAAATGGACCCTCAACTCTATGGTCAACTCATCTTTGACAAAGCAGGAAAGAATGTCCAATGGAATAAAGACAGTCTCTTCAACAAATGGTGTTGGGAAAATTGGATAGCCACATGCAGAAGAATGAAACTGGACCATTTCCTTACACCACACACAAAAATAGACTCCAAATGGTTGAAAGACCTCAATGTGAGACAGGAGTCCATCAAAATCCTAAAGGAGAACACGGGCAGCAACCTCTTCGACCTCAGCCGAAGCAACTTCTTCCTAGAAACATCGCCAAAGGCAAGGGAAGCAAGGGCAAAAATGAACTATTGGGACTTCATCAAGATAAAAAGCTTTTGCAAAGCAAAGGAAACAGTCAACAAAACCAAAAGACAACCAACAGAATGGGAGAAGATATTTGCAAATGACATATCAGATAAAGGGCTAGTATCCAAAATCTATAAAGAACTCATCAAACTCAACACCCAAAGAACAAAGAATCCAATCAAGAAATGGGCAGAAGACATGAACAGACATTTTTCCAAAGAAGACATCCAAATGGCCAACAGACACATGAAAAAGTGCTCAATATCGCTCGGCATCAGGGAAATCCAAATCAAAACCTCAGTGAGATACCACCTCACACCAGTCAGAATGGCTAAAATTAACAAGTCAGGAAACGACAGATGTTGGCGGGGATGCGGAGAAAGGGGAACCCTCCTACACTGTTGGTGGGAATGCAAGCTGGTGCAGCCACTCTGGAAAACAGTATGGAGGTTCCTCAAAAAGTTGAAAATAGAACTACCATATGATCCAGCAATTGCACTACTGGGTATTTACCCCAAAGATACAAAAGTAGGGATCCGAAGGGGTACGTGCACCCCGATGTTTATAGCAGCAATGTCCACAATAGCCAAACTGTGGAAAGAGCCAAGATGTCCATCAACAGATGAATGGATAAAGAAGAAGTGGTATATATATACAATGGAATATTATGCAGCCATCCAAAGGAATGAGATCTTGCCATTTGCAACGACGTGGATGGAACTGGAGGGTATTATGTTGAGTGAAATAAGTCAAACAGAGAAAGACATGTATCATATGATCTCACTGATATGAGGAATTCTTAATTGCAGGAAACAAACTGAGGGTTGCTGGAGTGGGGGGTGGGGTGGGAGGGATGGGGTGACTGGGTGATAGACACTGGGGAGGGTATGTGCTCTGGTAAGCGCTGTGAATTGTGCAAGACTGTTGAATCTCAGATCTGTACCTCTGAAACAAATAATGCAATATATGTTAAGGAAAAAAAAAAAAGAAGAAGAAGAAGGTAGCGGGAGGGGAAGAATGAATCGGGGGAAATCGGAGGGGTAGACGAACCATGAGAGACGATGGACTCTGAAAAACAAACTGAGGGTTCTAGACGGGAGGGGGGTGGGAGGATGGGTTAGCCTGGTGATGGGTATTGAGGAGGGCACATTCTGCATGGAGCACTGGGTGTTATGCACAAACAATGAATCATGGAACACTTCATCTAAAAATAATGATGTAATGTATGGGGATTAACATAAGAATAAAAAAAAATTAAAACTCAAAAAAAACAAAAACAAAAACAAAAAGCAGACAGAGGGCAGTACCTAGATTAGTGCTTGATGAGAAACCAGGCTGGGAATCTGGGGGCACCTTCTGAATTCTGCCTACGGCAATGTATTGTGCATTTGTTTGCAAATGTTATGTAAATGTAAGTGCTTTCCACGTTTCTGAAGACATTCTTTGCTTGTGAGAGGCCAGCATCAGGACCGAATGATTTAGTTGATAGAGACAGCTCTTCAAACTTTGATTCTATAGTTAACAGTTTGGGTGTTCAAAACCAGAACAAATAAATCAAGCACATTTATGGCCATGGGGTGATGCAACAGGGACATTTGATTTATTCTGAAATCAATCTGGACAGGCAGGGAGAGGTTGAGGCAGAGTTAAGGATTAAATCTGGTCATTAATTAAATCTGATGAAGCCGGTAATGCTACCAAAAGAGAAGAAGGAAGGAACTTATGGGTCATAAATGCCTTTCCACTTCTGACCCCCAAGAGTCTGCTGTTATTCTCTCTCCTTCAGACTTTTTCTGGATTTGTCTCTGATACAAGGATTAACGGCAGGTGGGAAAAAATCATTATGGATATCCTGAAGCTAGAATATGAAGGAAATATGAACTTTTCCCTAAAACAGGACATTACATTGGTTTTGAGGGTTTCTGAGTCATGTTGCTTCATGTCATGAGGCTTCAGCCTGTTAATTTTGTGACAATCTGTATATACTTACCTACATCCCCTTAATATACAAATATGTGTATATCTGTTTTGGGGCCCCAAAACACCTGGATGTTGGAAAAAAAAAAAAAAAAGACATGTTACTTCTTCTACGGGACAAAGGAAAGCCACCCAAGGACATTGGGGCTTGGATGCTGACTTGTGGGGATGTATTAAGGGCAGGGGCCAGCAAGGTCCTACTTTTCCTTCGGACACTGGTGGGCCTCTACTCCCTATTGACCTCACTCAGGGACCCAGGCTCCACCTTCTGTAGCAGCTGCTGTCTCAGCAGCTGGGGAAACAAGAGCAGGGGCATCCGGCACTGGGGATCAAAGGCCTTGGCTGAGAGGTGGCTCACATTTTTCTGGGGGTACAATTGCCCCCTTGCTTCAGGGGAAGGAGGGCGGCCAGTCCTCCTTGTGCCCTTACCTGTGGGGCATTGGAGAGTGGTGGACATCAGGAAGACCCATGGGGACGCTAGGGGAGGCACTGGCTCTCACCTTCTGTACTGAGCCCAAAGCAGACACAGGGCCCTTGTGGCTTTATGAAGTAGGTCACCATGTCATGTCATCAACCAGCACATGGGGCGCACATGAAGTTTTGTGAGGCAGAGGGCGGACTGTAATTGGTTGGATAATGGCCCCCAGAAGATACGTCTGCCTGGAACCTGAGAATGTAACCTTATTTGAAATAAGGGTCTGGGGCACCTGGGTGGCTCAATTGTTGGGCGTCTGCCTTCGGCTCAGGTCGTGATCCCGGGGTCCTGGGATCGAGCCCCGCATCGGGCTCCCTGCTCCGTGGGAAGCCTGCTTCTCCCTCTCCCCCTCCCCCTGCTTGTGTTCCCTCTCTCACTGTGTCTCTCTCTGTCAAAATAAGTAAAAAAATCTTAAAAAAAATAAGGGTCTTTGCAGATTAAGGTAAAGATCTCGACATGAGATCATAGTGGATTAAGGTGGGTCCTTAATCCAAAGACAAGTTCTTCTAAGAAAAGAGAAGGGGGAATAGATGCAAACACACAAAGGGAAAGACCATGTGATGATGCAGGCAGCGGCTGTCCTGATGTGACCACAAACCAAGGACAGCCAAGGACTGCCAGCACCACTGGGGCCGGGAGAGGCAAGCCAGGATGCCCTCCTGGAGCCTTCAGGGGAAGTGCAGTCCTAGCATGGACTCTGGACCTCTGGCTTCCAGAACTAGGAGAGAATTCACTTCTGATGATTTGTTACGGCAGCCCCAGGAAGCTAAGACGGACTCCTCCTGCAAGATAGTTTTTGAGAAATTATATATTTCTCCCTTTGTTGTCCCTTTTCCCTTCCCTGGTTCAGGCTGGTAGCGAGGGTCCAAGCTTCTTGACCCCTCTCTTCCCTTCTCTTGTCTCTAGTAAGGAGCTAATGGCACTTTCCAGAGACAGGGGAGGATACAGAGACTGTGGGGTCTGGGGGCAGTGGGGATGTAGATGGGATCCTAGCTTGGTGCCTGAAGGGGGCTGCTCTTGGCTGAGACGGGGGTTTAGGAGAAGGAGGTATAGATGGGGCCATGGGAGCTGCTGGCCAGGTTTTAGGCGTGATTCTCCCTGCAGGATTGGGCTGCAGGCACCTGCAGACATTGTCTGAAGCTGGGATCCACCTAGTGGGTCTGAGTCACCAACATCCAAACCTCAATGAAGTGCTGAAAGCCAGCCTTTCCAAATAGGCATCCCGGCTTAAAAATCTGCCTAAAACCAATTTATTTTAACTAGAAATTGTATTAAATTGATTTGGGTTGACTATGTGTCTAAAGGCCAAATATTGAGAAAATCCATACCAGAAGAGATCCTTTGGCAGATCCACGTGTCTCTTTGTGCTAAATACACTTGCGCCTGAGAAAGTTGAAGCCAGCTCTTGTTGATTTATTAGTTTCGCTCGAGAAGGTCAAACATCCGAAGAAGTAAATTTGATCTCCGATTTGTCATGTTGTGCGCTTATTCATTCAGCAGATAGTGAGGCACCGCTGTGGGTGTTTGGGATATGTCGTCCATGGAGAAGCCGGCCTGGGGGGTGGCTCCTGGCACGGAAGGTGCTGTGTGTAGCGTTCGAAACTGTGGTCAGCAGGTACCACTGAGAAAGTGACATCTGTTATCTGGGCACAGACTTGGGGAGACACAGACTTGGGGAGACAAGGAGGTGGCTATGCAGAGACCTGGGAAAAGGCCGTTTCTGGAGGGGGACCCACACTGCTCATCCTCTGGCATGTCCTGGGAGCAGCGAGAGGTCAGGGTGGCGGGGGTAAGGGAGACCAGGTCTGTGGGCCTCGTGCCATGGTGAGGATTTCGCATTCCATCCTCTTGGGGGGGCTGCTGAAGTGGGGCATCATGACCTGACAGTTTCAGATGACCTTCAGGCCGCCAGGGGGGAATGGACGGCACAGGGCACGGAGGCAACAGGGAGCCACTTAGGGGGCTGCCGCACCAGGGAGCGGGGCAGATGTGGCCATGTCCTGGGCCGGTGATGGGGAGAGTGGGGAGGACCGGCTGCAGGTGCAGGAGAAGAGAGAACCCAGCTGACCCGCGAAGCCAGGTGGCGGACGGGAGAGTCTCAGGAAGTGGGCTGAGGGGATCTCACGCAAATGCAGGTTGACCCCTGGCCACATACGTGGTTCCGTGGTTCTTGCATCTTGTGGACAAGGGCCGAGATTCTGGCACTGTCCAGCAGCATCGGGGCAGCGTCTCCATCCATCCCTGCCCCCCAGGAAGGTCTGGCCGTGCCCGCTCGCTGTGGCTCCCATGCTGGGAAGAGGGGGGAGGAAGAGTGACCAGCTTTTCAACACTACATTAGCGCTCCCATCCCTGGAGGTAAGACCAGTGGGTTACAGTTGGTCATCTGGCTCCCCTGCACCCCAGGGCCTGGAGCTTGGGGCCATCACGAGGGTGGGCAGGGAGCTGGAAGGGATGCGGAGGGGACTTTGGAGCCCCACAAGGGCCTGGCGCTGAGATCTGAGACTCAGAGATGAATGGGGAGACATCTGCCCACGGGTCTCAGCCCTGGGTGCCTGGCTGGCCATTTTGGAAAATCGCTCACTGCTCCATGTTTTGGTTCTCTCTCCTGTGAAATGGGGAGAGTCGCCATGGAGATGAAAATAGTGCAGATCAAGAGTCTAGCTGGGAGCCACTGCCTAGAAGGGCCTCCTAAGAGAGGTGGGGGAGGAGGGGGGAGAGCCCTGGGGCGGGGTATGCCAGGAGGGAGCAGGGTGGGACACGCCCTCCTTGGCCTCCCCAGAGGCTGACAGCAAGGCCCAGCCACCAGCTCCTGGGGGCAGGCATGGGTGGCACTCAGAGGTCAGCTCTGCTGTCTCCTGAGCTGGGAGGACCATGCTCGCCGGGCACAGGGCCACGAGGATGGCTGGGATCCAGTTGCCCTGAGCTGCCCTAAAGATGATAACTTTGGCAGAGCCCACCTGGCCTAAGGCTGCCTGAAGATGTTATGCAAATTTATGCATTTATGCAAATCACAGCAACCCAGACTCCTGGCAGTAGAGACCTCTGCTGCCTCCCTCTTTCTGGAGAGCTGGGGGGGCCCGTGGGGCTCCAACATGCCTCCTCCCCGCTGCAGCCTGAAGGGAGATTGACAGCCCTGCGGCTGTGTCTCCCCTTGGCTTCCTGAGGCTGGTCCCTGCCTGGCTTATAGACCCTGGGAAGAAACCCGTTCGGCAGGTTAAACCCTCTTTTTATTTCAAGGCTCTGCCAGTCTCTCAACAATTAGTGGATTGATCTCCATTCTTGACGCAGAGTCAAGCAAGTTCTCAGTTGACTGTAGTTCAGCAAACAAAGTGGCTTCCCTGGAGGTGTCTTTGTTTGATTAATAAGAGCAGTTCTTGGTCGTTTATGATGCCTCTTGGCAATGCTGCTGTCAAGCTGCTTATCAATTCTCAGGACACCCCGTGATAGGCAGATGGCGAGTCCTGGATTCTGGTCTGCAGATGGGGACTTGAGCACGGCAGGAGCTGCCTGGCTCCTGCAGGAGGAGCGGGTGAGCTGGAGGAATGGGCAGGGCCCTGTGGGCTGCCCCCAGAGCCTCGGTGCCAGTCTGATCTGCACCATCATCCGCACACACACTCCTTCTCAGCAGCTCCTCCCGCCTCCTGAAAGTGGGGAGCCAGGCCTGGGAAAGAGAGAACGCTGCCCGAGTCACCATTTGTCATTGTCACAGGGTTTGTTGTCTTCTTGCTCCTTGGACCCTGGGCTGCTCTGCATGTGAATACAGCTTGGACCACTCCTCCAGGATGTGCTGTAATTGGAGGTACCCGGTGCCTTCCCCCAAGCCTGGGAATGATGAAGGTATATGGCTCTGCCCCCCTCTTCAACACTCAGCTGGGGATGGCTGCCCTCTCTGTGTTCACACTGAGCTGCAGGCCTTGTGCTATTCATTAAGGTGTTAATGTGGACAGGAAATAGAAATTTCAAGGGTTTGATGAAATTAAGACTTACCTGTTAGCTGGTAAAACTCAGGAGGGGGTAGAAATCCATCAACCTGCATGTTTGAAGACTAGGAAGCAGAAAAGCGTGTAGTCTGAGCTAAGGGGACTTTGAGGCATAATATAATTTAAAATCAGCCAGTTTACTGTGATGTCTCTGCTAAAACAGGCTTCACCCCGGCTAATGAAATCAGGACTCCTGCTCTGACAAATCTCTCTGTTCTGATTAGAATATTCCGACACTCTCCCTAGAAGCAGGTCAACCCACAGCTGTGACAGTGAACCAAAGCTGGGTCATGCTAACCAGATGTTCGTGTCTGCCCAAATAATCAATACCCACTGAGCTCAGAGCCCTTGGAATGAAAGGTCCTTGTTGAGACACGGGCTGGGTGGCGCAGGCTTCCGCAGGCGGGTGGGGACCCTGGCATAGCTGCAAGAGACAATGCTGCTTCTGAGTGCTCTTCCCCAGGCTGTACACCAGGTTCCGAGTCCAGCCTGTTCCCCGGGTAATTTATCTCAGCATTGCAGGAACATCCAGGCTACCGCTTCTCTTTGACTTCTACTGGAGATTTAAATGAACAGACAGGCTTCATCATGATGCTGGCAGGCCAGGTCCGGGGACCCCGAGGGGGTCGTGCAGGACCAGCCAAGAGGGTCCCTGGCTGCACACAGGGTAGCTACCAGTGTGAGCCAGCAGGAGGTGAAAGCCATGGATTGAGGGCAGAGAGAGTGCAGGTACTGACAGAGTGTCGGGAGACATGGAAAGGAAAGGAGAGAGTCCTATCTTTGTTCGGGGTCTGGGGTTTTTCTTCAGGATTGTGGTCCAGCATACAAGTGCTCTTAGGCATCCAGGACCCAGTTAGAGCAAAGACGAGAGCCCACATGTTATTCCTTGGAGCCTGGGGTCTTGAGATGTCTAGGGCCTGTGGTCTGGAATACACGCATGGTGGCTTTGTCCGGTCATTCTCACCTGGTCCTTCCTTAGTTATCTGACCTGGAGAAATCATTAACTCCTGTCCCTTACAAGGACATACAGTATTGCAAGGTGTGTGTGAAGTGGGAGTGCAGGTCCTAGCAAGAAGAGAAGTAGGACGAGGAGCAAAAAGCAGATTGTTACGGAGTCCTTCAGTTTCCCTATCTCTGTCAGTGAGGGGTCTAATCCAGAGATGAAACAATCAGGCGAGAGGCAAAAAAGCTAACAGTACGAAATTGTCCAGAGTGGGAACATTCAAGCAGTAGTTCCTGGGTATCACTATGTGTTGCAGGGTGCTCTGTGCATGGCCAAGAGCAACCAAGAGTGGGGACTCGTCCATGAGGCTGGCCAGCAGAGAACTCAGTACATACACTCCGCTGTCATGAGTCCATACAGGGGACCCAGGCTGCCCAGGCGGACGTGCGTGGCCAGGGATTGGGCAGCCTGGACAATCCTGTCAGGCCACCACTAGCTAGCCGCAAGGCCTGACTCTTTCTCAGGCTGCTGTGAACCCAGCGTAGACCTCTGTACTGGGAAGCGGTGTTGCCACCAACCCAGGCCACAGGGCATCTGTAGTATTCAGGGAGTCAGTGCAGCTGACTGGTCAGAGCGTGGCCTTCTGGACACACCTGGCCTGCCTCTGAGCAGTTTCTCCACTCACTCATTCCCTTCCTCAACGTCCTCATCTGCAAGGACAGCCACTCGTGTGTGCATCCCACGTGTGAGTCCGGTAAGCTCGTGTGCTCCGAATGTTTACCTTGGCGTTTGGTTCTACATGGCAGAGCTGAGACTCAGTGGTTCAGGTAGTGGGCACGAAGCTGGTTCTGTTAGTTTTCTCTTGCTATGGTAACAAATCATCAGTCTTAGCAGCTGAACGCAACACCGATTTACTATCTCACAGTCTCTGGAGCTCACAGGTGGGACATGTGGTCTCACCAGGCGTCAGCAAGCCTGCACTCCCTTTGGGGCTCCAGGGGGGTAGCCACCTCCAGGGCATTCAGAGTAATTGCTGAATTCGGTTCCTCACGTGGTAGGTTGAGGTTGCATTTCCTGCTGGCTGTCAGCGGGGAGCTGCCTTTAACTCCCAGAGGCCTCTCTTGGGCCCTTGTGCCTGGGTCCCTGCCTCAGAGCCAGCCACAGTGCACGGAATCCTCATGCTTGAAATCTCTCTGAATTACCTTTCTGCTGCATCTCTCTTGCTTCAGCCGGAGAAAGTTCTTTGCTTTTAAGAGCTCACCTGATTTGATCATAGAGGATAATCTCCCTACTTAAGACCCACAGCCTTACTTACATTGGCACAGTCCTGTTTGCCATGTGATGTCACATATTCACAGATTCCTGGGACCTTTTTGGGACCGTTCTGTCTCCCACACTGGCCTTTCAAGGGACATTCAAGGTGCTGGGCTGCTCTGTGGGGGAGGAGTGAACTCCGCAAGTGTGATCATCTGCACGAGTGCTGAGCTGACCCAGGTGTCAGGTGCTGTGCTGGGAGCTCTGCACGATGGTCTCGTTTGACTGCACAAGAACTCTACAACACCAGTGCTATTCAGTACCCAGAATTTAAAGATGTTTGAAACGGATGCTCAGTGAGGCCAGTGACTTGCCTGGATACTTTAGCTGGTGGCTCCCAGAGCTGGCGTCAAGCCCACGTGGCCAGTCCCCAAAGGAACTGTTGTTGGTGGTGGTATTTTTTTTTTCAAAAGCAGTATTAAGCTATAATTGTCACAATTAAATAATAAAAGTGCCCTAGGTGCTGGGCATCCCTAGGTGATGCTTTGAAGTGGCGAAGCCCAGGCATGGGCGACAGAGCAGACCATTGTTCAGTCGCTGGTGACTCCCTGTCCCCGTCACCTGTGTGGTCCCCATCCCCTGTGCATTTCCTCCTCATCCTCCAGACCTGCTTTGATGTTGGGCTCAGCTGTGTGACTTGCTTTGGCCAGTGTGGGAGGGGGTATCAGTGTGCCAGCTCTGAGCCCAGCCCCTGGGAGGCGTTGAAGGTTTCTACTTACCCCTCAGGGAACTTCTGTCATTTGCCAGGAGCTCACGCCCCAGGTGGCTGCCCCTTCAGAAGGAGACACAGAGAGCTGCCTGAGCACCACCCCAGGACAAAGCAGAGCCGCCCCAGCTGTGCTGCGTGCTTGTTAGTGAGAAATAAAGCCTGGTTGCTGTAGTCTTCTGAGGCCATTGTTTGTTACACAGTGAACCTGACTGATACACCTGGGAACCAAGTACTTGGCAGAGTAGCAGTTGAGTTGTTTCAGGGGTAGCACACTAAGGCTCATCAGAAATTAGTATAATTATTTGTTCTAAACTTTGTAAGTCCTGATATGTAAAGGGTACCTGGTCATCTTAGGTGCTCTGAGTTCCCTGCTGAGGGAGCCCTGTTGCATTCCTGCTGGAGGGTGCTATCAAGGCCTGCCCTATCCTGGGCATGACCTGAGACAGGGCCCGTGGTCACATCCTGACTCCCTGCAGAGACTTCCCTTCTCACCAGATCATCATGTCATCTGGTCTCCTGGCGATTGCCCCTGAGACAAGGAGAGCATATAGTCTCTGTTTTTGGCTTCATTCATTCACTCATCTGTTTGTTCATTCAATAAAGTTTATTGGGCACCTGCTATGCTCAAGAACTTGATGAGGGACCCTTGTCCTCCTAGTTGTGATTGTCTCAAGGGGCTTGCTCAGAAGTGATGCCATGTGTGAAAGAGAGACACCAAAGACATCCCCAGAGTCCAGAGGAGATTGAGTGCCTTCCCCTGGCAGTGCTGGGCAGCTGCATGATGTGGTACCATTCGAACCCAAGGAATGGTACTTCGTAATTGTTTCAGTCATCCAGAAATGTTCTACTTCCCATCCTACTAAGAGCCAGGCACTGGGCTAGACGTCAGAGACATGATAGTGAACACATCAGACCATGCCCTCTCTTCATGGGGCACAGGGAGAGAGGTGGAGGGATGCTTTCGGAAAGGGAACAGCCCAAGAAAAGTCATATTTTAAATAGGATTTGGGGAAACACTGGAAAACAAAAAATGGTTTGGATTGAAGAGTGTGCCATGACAAATCAAAAAGTCTCAAAGCAGTTTGTCCTTTTCACCTCTGCCATGCTTGCTGAAAGTAACAATGGGAAGACATAACAGAAAAACCTATCACTTATAGGGAACAGCATCAGTGAAAGCTAATGTCGCCTGAGACCCATGATTAGGAGGGAAAACTCTGAGTGACTCTGTTCATCATAATGAGATGTCCATGAACTATGTGTAAGTGTCTGATCCTGAGAACACACCAGTCCTACACACCTGGATGGAACGTGCAGCATAATGATGACCAGGTGGGATTCGGAGAAGAGCATTAGGGTCTGGAAAATTGAAACTTACATGAAAGGTCTAGGCATGAAAAGTCTCACTGATCCAGAGCAAAGTGTGCCTTTCACAGGGTCAGAGAGCTGCTCAGGATCAGAGATCCTGCTTCATCCCCTGAAGGTACAGCTGATCTCTGTCCTGGCCAAGACCGGGTTCTAACCAGCAGCTCAGAACCTGCAGCCTGGGCAGGACTGAAATGGTCTTCCCCTTCTTCGTTTTGGGTCTTAAATCTAGGAAGGTAGAGAAATAAGCCATCTTGTAAGATTATTGTAACAGTGCCAAGATTCAAACCACATACAACACAGTACATTAAATCCATGCTGTGATATTTAGACTGGGATTGAGTGAATGCAGTAATAACTTGTATGATCATCTTATTTATGATTTTTTTTTGCCATTTACATTCTTGAAGGCTTCAAAACAGTCTGTCATATCTGTAGATATGGTTGAAATTATTTAAGGGAATTGAATTAATTATATTTGTAAACATCACGTAGAACAATTAAGTTTTGTTTGTAAGGTATTAAGTTCAATACATTAAGAATTACATTTTAAGGAGTGTGAGTGTGCCCTCAGCTACAAAAGGAGACATTAAAGATGCTGGAGCACATGGGTTTTCTCTTCTATTAAGAAGGTAAGTTAGATTAAATTTCCTAATGTACTATTCATTCACTTATTAATTCAACCAATTACAATGACTGTGTCCTATATAGAGAAGCCCCTGGCTGGCTTTCATGAGGCTTAGTGTCTGGACCACTGGTTCTCAAAATGCATCACCTTCGAACTTGCTAGAAAGCCAAATTTTAGAAGCCCCCCACCCTACCTGCCCAGAGACTGCTCGAATCAGAAACTCTGGGGCTGGGCCCAGCCATCTCTGTTTTAACTAGCCTTCCAGGTGGTTCTGATGCTTACTCAAGTTGGAGAACCACTGGTTTGGGTTTCTATTTCTTCTTAGGTCAGTTTTATTAACTGCCCATTGAATCCAGGCTTTCAAATATATTATCATGGAGTTGTGAACATATTTATTAAGAATTTTAAAAAGTTGGTTTCTGCAGGTATTTTCTGTTAGACTGTATATTCCACTGTCTTCCCACATTCGTGCTTTTTTCCAACTGATGTATGAGAATTTTGCAGCAGATCATTCCCGTGATTTCGTTTGGGTGACACACAGGTGTGGATTCCGTTTGTCTAGGACATCAGTTCCACAGGTGCAGAGGTTTAAAATGGCAGCAGGACCCTGGACTGCCCTGCTAATGGGGTCTTCTGAGCTCATTCTGGAGATTGATTTGTTGGCTGGGAATCTTGTGGCCCTCATCTTCTGCTGGACAGACACCTGTAAATCCTGGTGAGGGTGTGTGGCCTTTCCACTCCTTTCTCCATCTTCTTGGTTCCAGAATGGTGCCAGGACAGAGTGAGCTGGGCCAGAGCAACATTGTTGGCAGGAGTGATGGACTGAGTCACTTGGGCATGAATTGTCCCAGGAGTCTTGTTGATGGCAGGGCTCCTGTCTTGGTTTTTCCAGATGCCCCCCCCCCCTTTTTTTTTTTAAGATTTTATTTGTTTATTTGACAGAGAGAGAGACAGCAAGAGAGGGAACACAAGCAGGGGGAGTGGGAGAGGGAGAAGCAGGCTTTCCGCTGAGCAGAGAGCCCGACGTGGGGCTCGATCCCAGGACCCTGGGATCATGACCTGAGCCGAAGGCAGATGCTTAACGACTGAGCCACCCAGGTGCCCTCCAGATGCCCTTTATAGGGCCTTCTTCTGAGGCCCCCATGCCCCCACCAGGATCTGCATGCTCTCTGTGTTCACACTTAGGAAATATCTCTTAGAGCCTTGATTCATATCAAAGTGCAAAATGGATGTTCTAGATGCACTTATGTTAATCAGAGGACTTGGGCTGAGGGCTCAGTGCCGTGCTTAACCCTTGATAAGTGCTGGGTTAATAATATGCTGGAAAAGGCATTTTCTGTGAGTGAAGTCTTTACTAAAGGGATGGACATCTAATGGTGAGAGTTCATGGTTGGCCCGCCCTTGTCTTTGCTGGCATGGTTTTTTATAAATGCAGGTTGTGGTGGGTTAAAAAGTATCCTCTCAAAAGGTATACCAAAGTGTTAACCCCCCATATCTATGAGTGTAGGTGGTGTTGAAAGGACACCCTGGTGTCCTTATGAGAAGAAAACACACACAGGAGGGATGCGGGAAGTTGTAGCAGAGATCGGAGGGATGTGGCCACAAGCCTAGGGATGCCAAGAACTGCTGGCCTGTTCCAGGTCTCTCTCCTGCTGGTCATTACCTATGTCTGCTCTGCTCTGACTCCTCACTGACCATCGGCTGACCCTTCTCACCCCAGGGCCCCGGTGCTGCCGGTCCCCAGGGAGGGAGAGCACACGTTGCTGTGCACGCCCCCGCACTGTTGGTTACCTGGGTGTCACCTGGCCTCCGTTGCTACTGACCCCGAGGGGTGGGGCGGTCACTTCGCTCCGGTGTTCAGGGAAGCCTGCTGGGCGCTGGGCCAGCCGTGAATGTGGACCTGGTGGGCAGGATGCTGCCACCTGCCGCAGCCTGGACCAGCGCCTGTGGGCAGCTCGCCAGGGGTGGCCACACTCCTGATTTCCAGGAAAGGGATCATCTGTTTTTGCCTAGTGGAGGCCAGAGTCCAAAACAATGCCAGGACCTTCCAGGCTGTGTGTGTGGCTTTAGCGGGTTCTCAGAGTGAAGCACGAGGTGTGCTGTTAGGTGGGAACAGCAGATGACGGCAGTTGAGACAAGACATCAGAATTTCATGAAGGTGTCCCAGCGGCTGCAGCACCTGTCAGCAGAGAACAGTAGACGCCCCCGGCAGGGTCCAGGTGGCCATGGGGAAGCCACTGCCCAAACCCAAACCCAAACCCAGCGGGCCCCGACCGGACCTGGGCCGGGGGAGGACCCTCGGAAGCATAGCCAGACGAGCAGAGGGAAAACACTGTCTTGTGTCTCACCGTTGGAATACGAAGATTTTATTTCCAAGATTACTGTATTGTTGTGTGAAAATATTTAGGGATGCCAATCCAGTAAGGTTCATTTTGGGGCAGAAGGGTGTGTGTGAGGCAGGAGGCCTCCTTACTTACCATATTGTACTTAAACACAGATCCCGTGTCAAAATTTGTGAAAGGAAGGCTGCCCTGCCTGCAGGCCTTCTCAGAGACTTTACAAAATGTGGATGTGCTTTGGAATTGCTAATAGGTAAAATATTTGGCAACTTCTAAGTTCTAGAATTCTTCTAACAGAATTCTTTCTTTGAGGTGTACCTGGGGACAGACACAGGCCAGGGTCGGTCACACTGCAGCCCATGGCTGCCGGGAGCGGGTGTGAGCGGGGCCCCAGAGACAGAGCAGAGGTGTGGGGAGCTGTGCTTGCTTTGCCCTCCTGTTGCTGCAAAGTCCATTTAGCGCCCAAATGTCTCCTTGGGGAACTCACGGTTGCAAAGCCTCCCGTCAGTTTGACCCCACCCCTGCTTCCCTCCCTGGCTCGGTCACACAGCACAGAAGTGGCTCCAAAACCCCGGGGGAGCGGAGGGGAGGCTGCTGACACCCACCTCTTCAGACTCCGTCCCGAGTGTGAAGCTGCCCTCCACCTCGGCTGGTCCAGAGCCGAGGGCTCCCCTCCTGGGATGCACCAATGTGGGGCGCCGTCCATGCCCCTCATGCCCAGCTGGGAGTGAGCGCTCAGCTCATCCCCTGGCAGGGCCCACAGAACCTTCTAGCCTTCAGTCTCCAGAGGAGTCAAGGTTGGAGCTGGGTGCTTCTGCCCCTCTCTCTCTCTGCCCCCCCAAATTTCAAATGAAAGCGAAATCTGGGGGCTCTTGTCCTGTAGGGGTTCAGAAAGCTTACAGTTTGGGTTCCTCAGCTCAACTCGAAAACCTTACGAGGTGCTGGGGTTCGGAGCTCAGCTGTCAGAGGCTAAGAGTGGCTGCCTTGTGGGGCAGGGGAGGAGGAGACGGGGTTCTAGGGCCCGGTCAGCTCTGGGACAAACGCAGATTATCTGCTGCCTGGAGGTCACTGCAGCAAACCAGCCAGCCCCAAACCCAGCAGCTCCACAGAGGTAGCCATCTGCTGTCCTTTCACAAGAGGACCGGTGTTCCCCACCGAACAAGTACAGCAAGGCAGCAAGTATGGAAGGTTGGAGACCCTCTGGGCGTCCGTCGCTCTTTTATGAAGCCGCGTGGATGATTCGGATCTCTGGGCCGCAGGGTGAATTTCACTGAGGCTCCGTCTTGCTGTGTTGTGGGATTCCTCTTCCGATATCCATGGCACTTAAGGCCGTCCATAACAGTCTGTTTAAGTTGAAAATGGGGTTTTGTCTTAGGAGACATATATCACGAGAATCCAGTGCTAATTCCCGCACAATTAAACACGGGTTTCTCCCGGACTGGGAAGAGGCCCGTTTTCCCTGCTCTGTGTCACTGGTCATTCAGGCTTCGGAGATGAGGCTCTTAGCAAATGGGAAGTGGCCCTCCTCTTCCCATTATCCCAATGTCCTTTAATTTGCAAAGTTTCCACTCCCCCGCGGCAAGGAAACAATTTGGTTAAGTATCTCATTAGCAGCTCCCTCCTTCAGGCTGGATGTTCCCGCGCGTCTGGCGCGGCCTCCGGAGCTAGGTTTACTGTCACACAGGACTTCTCGCTGCCACGTTTTAAACCCCCACGAATCTCGTGATTCATTGGAACTCGAAATCATTCCCTTCTCCCTTCACCACAGCTTCGACAAAGATCTCAGAAGAAATTGAAAATGGGCAGATGGGTTGTTCTGTGGATGCTTTAAGCTTTCCCCCTAATGAAATGTGTTCATTTTGTTATGATTTCTGTTTCATGGTGTTCAATTTCTCGTCAGATGGGATACACAACAGAATGCATAGGTTTTATATTAGCCTTTCATCACTCAGTGGACAATTTTAGTCTCTCATAGCCTCTGTTATGGTGTCTTGGTGTTTCATTTAGCTGAAATGTGACGACACGGGAGGCTGGTTGTGGCCCATCGACACGATATAGCGCCGTCGTGAAGATGGGTTTGCTTCTAAATGATTCACTGGGCTCTGCCAGGTAGTTTCCTCGCTCACTGGGCGCTTCAGTTAATTGCTCTTTTAACTTCATCTGTCTGGCTTCCAGGCGGGTCCCATGCTCCCATTACTCTTCCTAATCTGCCCCCATCCTCTACTGCCTTGTCATCCCATGTCATGGCTCCAACCCCGAGCTGCCATCTTGCTCTGTTCTGTTTCAGCATTGATCTCAGACGCGTTGGGCCTCTCTACCTTAGATGCTTTTGGATGTATTTTCGAACCAAACTGTTTGACCTATCTATCTGTAGCATTTACATACCAAATTAGTCAAATCGACTTAAAAATCTAGGAAATATTTTCATATCTAAAAATAACCTTAGCAAGATTTTCCAGGCCTGCATTCTGAGTGTTTTGACTTCTCTTGACACTGATGAACTGTCTGTGACTCATTCCCTGGGGGGAGCTGAAAAAGGTTGAGGGAATGTGGGGTAGATCTGAGGGGAGGTTGCCTTGGATCCATTCTGATCTACTTGCTGGACATATTTAACAAAGATAATTCAAAAATAATAATCTCACCATTTTTACCCTCTTCTCTGGACCATATCCCTTTTTATCAGGGACTCCTAGATATAATTTTTTGGACACTTAGACATCTCCTTCCTCTCCTGGAAATTGGTGTTGACATTTTTCTATAAAGACATTGAACTTTGATGCTCTTCATACAAAACTCAATTCAACTCTTCAGAAAACTCATTCATTTTCTTTTGGTGTATCAGATGGGAACACAGGGGTGAACTTATCAGTTTATCCATGGAAAGTAGAACTGTGCAAGGTAAATGATATTTTGTTCCGAAACTTGAATAGCAATTCTTAGGGTTTTAGACAAACCTTTTCCTCCAATGCCATGTTGTCATAGAACATGTATTAGAGAAGGTGTTTTCTTAAATCAGGCTCCTTGCAGAGGAGAGTCCACTGGCTTCCAGACTGCCCCTCAGGGAGCAGCCGGAGCACTCACACAGGGAGTCCAGACAAAAGGATGCTCGCAGGTGTTGACAGCCCTCGGTCACCTTCTTCACATTCCTTTTAGGAGAGTTGCCTGTCACCCCGCAGCCCTGTGTTGTGGGTTAAATTGTGTCTCCCCAAAACATCTGTTGAAGCCCCAAGCCCCAGTACCTGTGTATGTGGCCTATTTGGAAATAGGGTCTTTGCAGATATAATGAACACAAAAGGTAGGACATGGTCCTCCTGGAGCAGGGCCCTTTGATGCGACGTGAGTACCTGGAGGAAGAGTGTGCATGTGGGCAGACGCTCAGGGAAGACGCTCCCGCGCAGGTGGAGGCGGTCGTGGCCGGGATGGGACGCCGGCCGCCACAGCAGCCAAGGGGCAGGGATCGGTCTCCTCTGGACCCTTCAGAGACAGCATGGCCTGCCGGGCCTCTCCTTCCAACTTGCCATCTCCAGAACTGGGAGGGAACATCCTGTTGTCTTAAACCACTTGGTCACAGCAGCCACAAGAAACTCATATGCCCTCCCCCACCCCCTTTAAAGCCCGAGGTGGACTGGGAGCAGGGGCTCTCTGTTGACTCGAGTTCATTCCTTGAACTTGGGGGTGAGGTCCTGGCACCCTCATGGGAGGCCATTGTCTTCCTTCTCTTGAGGTCCCTGCTTCTCTCCAGACAACCTTTCTGCAAGATTCTGCCCGTCTGGGTTTGGGGTCCACTTTTCCCCTCTTCCGTTTGAGCCTAGGGGTGGTCACTACACTTAGCCCTGAGTTAGTGATATCCTTTGTCACTCTCCTACACCCTGCCCACACCCTTATAAATAGTATTAATCTCTAAACTTACTAACCTCTTATTGAGTTGTCCTAATTGTGTGAGGCATATGCTTCTTGTTGGGACCCTGTGACGAAAGGACCCTTTAGACAATGTGGTCAGGGTGTAGGGAAACCACAAGGCATGGATAGCATTGCAGGGCTCTATAGAGAGGACCTGGGGTCAGGGGAAGGATGCACCCAGGTCATGACATTCCCCAGAGAGGGAGCTGGGAAGTAAGTATCCTGACCTCGTGGTGGCCATAACATGGAACCAGACCCAATGGAAACCAGAGTATGGGGGGCCATCAGTGTGGTCCATGCTGGACAGTGTTCCAGGTGCAGAGCCAGGAGAAGGATGGACCATAGGTCTGGAGGAGTCCATTAATGACACCCAGCACATACATTATGTGTTAATTTGCTCATTGATGTATGTTAGTATGTAAGTAAATAAACATGCACTAGGAGAGTATGCTCATTTTTTTTTAATGGATAGGAGTGAAATATCAAAACGTTTTGGAAACCACCACCTTGGAAGATGACTTTCAAATACTTAGATTTGGGACAGAATGTTGACACTTTATCAGTCATCGATAGTTATTTGGTGAAGACATTTGAAGCCATAGGGCCTAGAAATCGATTGCTTGGACCTGCTGAAGATGCTATGGGATGTGTTGGGTCCAGTGAGATGCAGAACAGGAGAATGAGAACCCATGGGTCCATCAGCAGCAGTCTCCGCTGGCTCTGGAAGGGGTGGCTGGGACAAGCCCAGTGGGAGAGACTGGGGGCTTGGACCAGGGTGGCGGCAGCGGGGGTAGTGAGAATTGGGCATATTCATATTTCACTGTGCAGATGGAACCTACAGATCTCGCTGCTGGATTGACTTGAGGTGTGAGTGAGTAACGTGAGAGTCGAGAGTAATACTGGGGTTCCCGAACAGAAAAGGCTTCACTGGGGCGCCTGGGTGGCTCAGTCAGTTAAGCAGCTGCCTTTGGCTCTGGTCATGATCTCAGGGTCCTAGGATCGAGCCCTGTGTCGGGCTCCCTGCTCTGCGGGGGGCCTGCTTCTTCCTCTGCCTCTATCCCTCTGCTCTCCTTGCTTGTGCTCTCTCTCTGTCAAATAAATAAAAAGGAAAAGAAAAGAAGAGGCTTCACTGATGTGATGGAGAAGCTGCCAGAGGGGCTGATTGGGGTGAATATCAGAGCTCGGTTTTAGACACATCAGGACGTGTGGGACACAATGCCGTGGCTGCTTCCCGGCATCCATGCCCCTCTGCAATGGGACTTTGCTATTCCTTCCATCAAGAGGTGGAGTCTGTCTTCCAACCCTTGAGTGTGGCTTGTCTTGAGACGTGCTTTGGCCGACAAAAGGGAGAAGTGATGTTATGTGGCTTCTGAGTCTTGGCCTCAAAAGGCTTTGCAGCTCCTGCCGTCTTGATCTTAGGAATGTTCCCTGAGATGACCGTCAGAAGCCCAGGGGAGGCCACGGGTGGAGCAGGGAAGGGCTTTCTTGGCCGAGGCCCCAGGCCCATCAGCAGCAGCCTGTACCGAGTGCCTGGCATGAACGAGGGCATCTTGGGCTGTCCACCCATTAGGCTGCTGGACAATGGTACCTACACGAATGACCCAGCAGGTGAACTGCTCAGCTGAGCCCAGCTCAAATCACTCGTCCACAGGATCACAGCAAACAGAGTTGTTAGGCCCTTAATTTTTGGGGAGTGGGTTGCAAAGCAGCACAGACAACTGATGAAGTGTTAGGTTGATATTCAGAGTAGATTCCTTAAAAATGCATGTTTTGTTATTAAAGAGGTCTGGTGAGGCCAAAGATGGGGATTGTCAATGAAAAGACAGTGTGTGACTCACAGTTCCCAAGAATGGGAGGCACCCCAGGCCACGGGGGCCCATGGGAAGCACCAGGGCCCGGCAGGGGGCAGGGTGGGGGTGAGGGCAGGAGTCTTTACTATGGTTTCCACGAGAAAACACGGGCAAGGGAAAGCAAGCAGGCTCAGGCTGGTCGTTTGAACAATTTCAGTGGCCTCTGGGTCTGCTCCCTCCCCTGAGGCGATTAGGGTGGGGCGGTGGTGCCCCCAGTGTGTAAGAGCCAGCTGGGGGGGTGGGGGGTGTGGACTCCGGATGGGTTGGTTTTCATAAGAAAGATGCCTTGAGTCATTCAGTGTCCCTAGGAATGGGGCAGTCCTGGGAGGGGCGGCCCCTCCAGGGGCAGCCAGTGACAGATGTCATGGAACCATCAGCTCTGGGGGTCTGGGGCCCCAGGGGAGGTTCTGGCTGGAACGTCAATGAGCTGTGAGAGCCGGACAAGCCCAATTAGTGAGTGAGTGAAGCTGGAAGCCGAAGTGGTCAGCGGCAGAGCCCAGAAGGATCTCCAGCACGCCTGTGCCATGGAAGGGAGCAGGGACACAAAAAAGAGACTCCCACGAAGGAGCCACCAGGATGAGGAGGGGGACCAACTGACCATGCCGAGGACCACGGATTGATCCAGGGAGAGCAGGGTTGGGGCTCAGCTCCAAAGGGGTTCCAGAGGGAGCTGCCAGGTCTGCCCGCACATCCCAGCCTCTCGGCTCCATCCTTTTAGGCTCTTCTCCCTCATTGCTCTCCTATCATGCGCCTGCTCTACTGTAACACCTGAGCTACTAATTTCTCTTGTGTAATGTCCATTCCCTCATTGCACTAGGCTCTGGCAGGAGGTGGATTCTGCTACCGAACCCCAAGACCCGAGAGCAGAGCCTGGCAGTCAGTGCTCTGCAAACCCTGGGGGGGATGAATGAGTGAGTGAGCAAATGAATGAGTAAAAGGGAACTTGCACGTCAGCAGACCCATGCTTCTCAGATGCGGGTGAATAAATGGAGTGTCAGTGCGGAGGGGCCCGCCCCAGTGGCCAGGGGGCCCGCCCCAGTGGCCAGGAGCCCCGCTGCGCATGCGCACTCCTCCCTGGATCCAGCCGCTGCTCTGTGTTAGCATCCCTCCCGCTCAGTTTCAGGCTCAGATCACATTTTCTCAGTGCCTGACACATAGTAGGCACTTACTAGTCACTGAATGAACAGATAAATAAAATGATAATCCATAAGCTTGATATTCAAAGAGCTTGAATTTTTGTGTTAGTTACTAATCCAAATCTGACGTTTCTCACATCTACCCCAGAAAAAAGCCCCAATGTCCACTAATGAAAGCACTCAGTGCAATTTTATCCCCCACAAAAATGAGCTATTTAAGGGAAAGCTTTTAGCAAATACCTCTCAAGAGTAAAAATTAAAGTTTAATTTTTTTCCATTGTTTGCGGTTTAATTATGCCGCATCCCTTTGCAAGAAATGCCTTCGTCTGGGGCAATTTAACATTTATAAATGTGCTCTTTTTTTTTTTTTTAAAGATTTTATTTATTTATTTGAGAGAGAGAATGAGAGAGAGAGAGAGCACATGAGAGGGGGGAGGGTCAGAGGGAGAAGCAGGCTCTCCGCCAAGCAGGGAGCCCAATGCGGGACTCGATCCCGGGACTCCAGGACCATGACCTGAGCCGAAGGCAGTCGCCCAACCGACTGAGCCACCCAGGTGCCCTATAAATGTGCTTTTTATTGATTTTGGAACAGCGATTTTAGACAGATGGGGTGATTATCAGTGATCCATATTCAGCAGGGAGGGAGCCAGGCTCCCCAAAACACTGAAATTCACGTTCAGAGGCATGATGGGGGAAAATGCAGGAGCGGTCGGTGGAGAGCTGGCAGCTACCTGCTCCTGGCAGCCACAGAGAGATGCTCTTTGCCAGTGGCTGACACAGTGGAAGGCAGGGACAATCTGTGATCCCTGTCAAGCCAGTCTTCCCAGAGACACAGAAGCCCTTTTCGGGATGGCTGGCCAGCTCTCGGGGAGGACGGTCTGCAGGCACATCTGTGTGGCCTGGGTGGCTGCAGATGGCTAACGTCAGGTCAGAGCCGTGCGAGGACAGGCAAGGTCACCGGCAGCCTCGGTCCGCAGTGGGTCAGTTCCGTGCCTGCTTATGTCTCATGTGGGGGCGGGGTGGGGATGGGGGCAGTGGACGCTCAGGGACCGAGAGTGACTCGGACTCCACCATCCTCGGGCATTGCAGCTTCAACACGAGACATCAGCAGCAGGAGGACGTGGGGCATCCAGGCTTGAGACCCTGGTGGAGGCGAGCCAGGGTCATGTCCGAGCTTGGGCTGGGGAAGAGGGAGCTTCCCTGGGTGCAAGGAGTGGGAGCTAGAATTTCCGGTGAGTGTGGCTGGACGTGAGGCCAGGGCCTGGTGAGATGCCCAGCGAGGGCACAGAGTCCCAGATCCGTCGGGGGCAGGTCGGGGCGGGCGGCTGGAGGAGGCCGCTGGTGCAGCTGTGCTGAGAGTTGGGGTCCACAGCCGGGCCTGGACGGGAGAGCTCTCAGGCTTCCAAACAGCGCATGGCTCCTGCTAGGACTGCCGTCAGTGGGGTGGAGAATAGGTACGGTTAGACCCCACCACCCTTCTCCTGCCTCTTCTCTCTCCTCCCCTCCAGTGGAAAATCTGGTCTCTCTGTGCCCTGCCTCAGGGGAGGCATAAGAGCAGATGGGGTGTTCGGGGGGTGTCATGGGACAGAGAAGGGCACCTGGCCTCCCTGGCCAGGCCCAGAGACACAGGGAGGAGGCTCAAGGATGGAGGATGGCAGGGCTTGAGGAGGGGCATGCAGAGGACAGGCTGATCTTGGTCAAGGGCCCCGTGCTGGCCCCTGTGCTGGCCAACTGTGGGACCCAAGGCCCCCCCTCGCTCTTCTTCCATCAGCTGCCGGAGAGGAATGTCCTTCTGTAGGGCTGGCAGGCCATCCGTCCCCGAGCTTGGCGTGGTTCCTCCTGGCACCCTCCATGTGGGAGCTCCTGCTGTGGACTCTGCAGGGGAGAAGGAGGGTGGGGCTCTGGACACCTCGTGGGGACAAGGAGGCGCATAAGAGGAAGCCCCTGGCCACAGCACTAGAAGAAGGAGGCGTTACCAGGACCCTCCCTGAACTTACTCCATGGAGAAAACCCTGGTTCCGGAAGCATCTCTGCCTGTGTGGAAATCTGAGCCTCATCCTGGGGAGGGCCTCCCAGTGGGAGTGGTGACCTACAGTTACCTGAAGAGCTATTTTATTATTATTTTATTTTATTTTATTTTATTATTTTATTTTATTTTATTTTACTTTGTTTTGTTTTGTTTTGTTTGTTTTTAAGATTTTACTGTATTTTTCTAAGTACTCTCCACCCCCAGTGTGGGGCTCCAACTCACAACCCCGAGATCAAGAGTCACATGCTCCCCTGACCAAGCCAGTCAGGTGCCCCACCTGAAAGGCTTCTAAAATGTCCCGTGTCTGGGCCTGCTGCAAACTGAATAGATTGGAACCCCTGGGGGGACCCCACACCTGGAGTCTGGACTCGGGACCCTAACGTGCAGCGGGGTGGAGAGCCAGTGGGGCAGCTGCAGGGGAGTGGCAGGGCACTGCGACGCCGCATGTCTCGCCCTCCCACAGTCTCAGGTCTCAAGGTCCCCCTTGTCCTACAGGAAGGAGCTTCACCTCAGCGCCACTCGGCGGGGCCACCATGGTGGCCTGGACTAGGCATGGGCCCAGCTGCCCCAGGCTGTCCCAGAGAGGTGACGCAGGTCTCTCTGCTCTGGGGCCAGTGGGCACCTCCTGACCCTTCCTGAGAGCACAGGGCATCTGCCCATGGGCACATGCCCCCAGGCCTCTTACAAGTGATGCTGAGGCCCAGCCAAGATGCACGTCCTTGCTGTGTGAACTCCACATTCAAAGGCTGTCATAACTCATAGCCAGCGTACCCGGCTGCCCAGCCTTCCCTGCCTTTCGGGGAGAGTCTAGTGGCCCAAGTGGACTCTTTATCGAGCGGTATTGTTTGTGGAGCTCTAGGCTGATCCAAAGTGGGGCTCTAGGCTGATCCTTGCTAACGCAGGGCTTTTTTTTTTCTTTTAATGAATGGAGAGTAGCTAAAACCACCAGATTCTGTTGGGTGGGGTGGCCCAGGGATTTTCTATGAGTCCCCCTAAATGGGGGCCCCCTAAATAGAGGCCCTTTGGTCTGCAGATGTCCTGGTGATATAGGAGAGGTGTTAGGGTTCAGAGCCAATGGCCAAGAAAGTATTCTTGAGACATCTTTGGTGCAAAAAGTGGTTTTATTAAAGCACGGGGACAGGACCTGGGGACAGAAAGAGCTGCGCTGGGGTCATGAGGAGTGGCCCATTATATACTCTCAAGTTGGGAGGGAGTTAGGGAGAGTGTAACTCTCTAAGGAATTTTGGAAGCAAGGTTTCCAGGAAACCTTGTTTGTTTCTGTTGTTGGGAAAAGGTCATTTATTACCGTCTAATAAAACCTGAGTCGTGAGACCCTTCAGATGTATATCGGTGGGCCGTATGCTTTGGGGATGATTGCCAACATGTATCTTGGGGGTTTAGGGATAAAGGAAGCTTCCAAAGGAATTTTTATATGTTAAAGTAGACTCACAGGATCCTGGGGTGGTTGGGATAATGTTAAGCTAAGATTGCCTTTGGCCCTTAGCAAAGTATTAACATCCAGGCAGTTGAGCCCCTAGGGGGATGTCACTCTGCCTATTTCAAGGACCTATCAGTGGGCTGTAGGGAGTAAGGACATTTAATTTTTCTTTTGCCTTTGTTTCCCACATCACTGGGACTCTTGTCCAGATCATTCCTGAGCCCCAGGACCACATGGACCTGGGGCCAGTCCCCTCACCTGCATCGAGGCCAGCTGCCAGCTAGCCAACCACGGCGGGGGGGGTCTCCTTGGAAGGGGCCTTGAGGGGCTGTTGTTCTAAAGAAGAAAAAGAACAAAAACAAAGCAAAAACAAAACCCCTAGGAAAGCAAGTAAGAAGGTCTGTGGGGAAACCTCCCTGAAATGCAGGCAGGGGTCAGATTCCCTCAGGAACTAATTAAGGATTCCAGCAAGGGCCCAGGGAGGCTTCAGAAGACCTTCCCCCTCACTAGCCTTTCTAAGTGCCTTTGTCTTTCCTTCCTGAATAATTGCTGTTTAAGCAAAGTGTTGTCAAATAAATGCTTTCATATTCAAATAGCCAGCTCTCTTCTGGAGCTCCCGAGGCCTGCCCACCTTGGTTTGGGAGCTCAGTGCCCTTGGTTTTCCCATCTCTGCTTGGGCAATTTAGCAACTGCTGGTTGAGAGATGCTAAATTAATTAAAGAGGTAACGGTAACGTGGAGCAGGGCTGAACATCGAAAATCAGCTTTTATTTTTTTTTAATATTTTATTTATTTATTTGAGAGAGAGAATGAGATAGAGAGAGAGCATATGAGGGGGGGGGAGGGTCAGAGAGAGAAGCAGACTCCCCGCTGAGCAGGGAGCCCGATGCGGGACTCGATCCGGGGACTCCAGGATCATGACCTGAGCCGAGGGCAGTCACTTAACCAGCTGAGCCACCCAGGTGCCCCGAAAATCAGCTTTTAATTGAAAAATGAAATGCTTCTTCCCAGAGTCAGACTCTGGCTCTGGAATGCGGGAGTCTCATCAGCACAGTGCTTGATGGTTAAGACTAATAAAGTAGACAACGTGGGTGAGCGCCACAGAACTGCCTTACATGACACTTCATTTATGAACAGGTGCGATTATTCATGCCCTTCGCCTTAAACGTGGCCTTGGGCCTTGGACAGCAGTCTCCAGGGTGCCCTGAACCTTCACACCATAGAAGGCAGGACTCTGAACTCCCAAGTTCCTGCTAAGAGCCCTCGAACCCAGGTCCTGAGTCCCAGTTGGGGTGGGAGCGCTTTTAGCCGGCCTGCTGACTGCTGACCCTTTGCCTGATGCCCACTCTGCTCTCCTTTGAGAGTATTCCTTTTTGGGGAACCCACCAACCTCTTTGGCAAAGTCTGGTGGGACATGGGTGGAGGTGCCCAGAGTCTTCCCCTCCGAGGAGAAGGCTGCCCGACCTTCCTCTGCAGACTGGATCCTGACCAAGGGCACAAAAAGGTTGAACGTGGTTGGAGGTGCTTGACAGCCATGTCCGTTTTGGGGAGCATGGGGCATGTCCGTTTTGCAATTCCCTGAGTTTCTGTGGGGCTGCCTGCGTTTCCGCCCTTTCTGGGCCTGGTTCCTTGGCCTTTTCTTTGATTCTGCGGACTTCTTTCATATCCTTCTAAGGAATTCTCGAATGGCTTGGACTTTCCAGATTGATTGGTGTTGCTAGCAACCAATGGCCCCCACTGGATGCAGGAATTAGAACCCAGATCTGGAGCATTTCCGGGGGGGCTGTGCCCTCCCAAGCCCCCAAATCACACTACTGCAGATGCCAGCATCCTGCTCTTTCCAGCCCACTTTCCCTTTTACTGAAGGAACCTGGTGAGGGAGTGCATTAAAAGCTACTGGAATTCAGCCCCCCAGGCAAACTCTGAATCTCCTTTTGAGCTGCCCCAGCCAAGCCTTGGGTAGCAGAGACAAGAGATTCTCTGAGCCTGGCCATGGACATTTTCTGGTCTCAGTCCACGTCCTGGGTGAGCGTTGAGGATTCTGGGTGGCCCTCCTTCGAGCTGGCTGCTGTGTCCTCTCTCTGTCATTGTCCTTCATGGTAGGTCCCCCCCCCGTCCCGGAGCCACCTCCTGGTGGCGCTGGCCTGGAGGAGCCGGGCAGATAGCACGAGGAGCCATCCTGAGACCGGCACCGTGAGCTGTGGCATCTCGTTCCAGAAGAGGAGTGACCTTTTCTGCTGTGTGCCGGCTCAGCTGGATAACCACGTGAAAATGTTCCTCGGTTCCCCAAAGATCTGTTACTTGCCATCTATTGTCAGGTAACAACTGCTGTTTTATAGAAAAACAGAATGAATTCAGGTGAAAATAAGCAAAAGGAGAATTTATTAGAAGAACAGTGTGAAAATACCAGGGTTGGGGGAACAGGAGTCTGGCAGCCCTGAGAAGCCAGGTGGGATGGTCTCAGGCCCTGCAGTGGGCAGAAGCTTCCAGAAAGAGCACCTGACTGGCCTGGTGCCTGCCTGTGGCCGGCACCTGGCCATGTGGGGTGCGTGGCCCTGTCATCTGCTATGAATGTGGGTTCTCACCTCAGTCTAGGAGCACAGGAACCTGAGCTGCTTCCTGGCTTCTTCCAAGCCCTGCCCATCAGGGAGAGGGACTCAGGTCAATTCCAGAGACTTGGCAGAACATCTGGGCATGACCGGGAGGGCTGGATTCAGGGGTATATTGATGGCGTCATTGTTGGGAAATCTTGGGATTGGAGTTTTATCAGAATATTGGACAAAATGTTGGTGTGTGATTGAGAAGCAGAGCATTTGAGAAGTCTGCTCATCCTCTTAGATTTTCAAAGTGATGGATCATATTCTTAATGAGACTGTACCGGTGGGTTATTGATGCTCCGTACCCTCTATTGTTAAGGTAAAGGTATTTATTTTTAGATGCTCTGTAGAGCTTTACGATTGCTCAGTGATCCTTGCAACCAAGTAGAAAGAACATGTCTTGGCTGATTAATTAGAAGTTGGGAAATGATCTTTTTCCTTGTCTTTGAGAATTTTATTCACCTTTTGAATAGTCAGACCACGTGAGCATTATTATGCAAGTCTGAGTTCAGCTAACCTACGTTGGAAATGGATAGAACTAGCCTGATTCATCCTTGAAGATCCTGCTGTGCAACGAAGCAGAGCCCATCGCTCTTCCTCTGGACGGTGATGATGGACGCACTGCTGCCCTTTGGACAGAGATGGAGCATTTAGGGGCTTCTCATTGTGGTCGCACGAGAAGCAGCAGAGAGGGGCAAGGAAGGAGACCTTCTGCATGGATGCTGTTCCGCTGGGTGCCGTCCCACCTGCCGTGTGGGGCTGCCCTGGGGAAGGCCTGGTGAGGTGGGGCGGGCTGTGGCCAGCCCTGCAAGCCTCACTCTGTCCCTTTGTTGCTGGGGATGTGCCGCCATCCTAACTAATAAGCCACTTGTAGAGATAAAGTGAAATCATAAAGAGTACTCAAATAGTCCAGAAACAGTTAGGAAAAGAGAGGAAACAGAACAAAGAATAGACTAGACGAAAAGGAAATACCTAGCAAAGTGATAGATTTACTCCAATCAGATCATTATCTCTCTTAAATGTATTGAATATAATGTATAAGTATATACTTTTATACCTTGTGTTCTTATTTTCATTCAATGGAAAATAATTCTCTTGTCCTTCGTGCCTTCCTCTTGGACCCATGGCTTGTTTAGAAGCATGCCTTTTGGTTTCCAAATTTGGGGGAATTTTAAATATTTTCAAGGTGTTGAAGTTCATTTTATGGCCCTGAATATGGTCTATGCTGGTGAATATTTCATGTGCCCTTGAAGGGAATGTAAGTTCTGTTCTTGTTGGGTGAACTGTTCTGTGTTAATTAGACCAAGCTGGGAGACTGTTGTTCTGGTCTTGTGTATCGTACTGATTTTCTGTTTACCCGTTCCATTGATTACAAAGAGAGACGTATCATAGTTTCCAACTATAATTATGGATTTATCTATTTTTCTTTTCAACCCAATCATCTTTTGCTTCACAGATTTTAAAGCTCTTTCATTAGCTGCATACACACTCAGGATCATATCTCTCGATTAATTGACCTCCTATCTTTGTGTGGTGTCCTTCTTCATCCCTGGTAATATGGCTTGTTCTGAAGTCTCCTTTGACTGATACAAATACGTTCATTCCAGCTTACATTCAATTAGTGTTTGTACGGTACGACTTCTTCCATCTTTGTATTTTTACCCTATTTATGTCTTCATATTTAAGTGGGTTTCTTAGAATGGCATATTGCTGAGTCTTGCTTCTTTTATATGTTATTCTGATATTCTGAATCAGATATTCTCTGATTTTAAATTGAATGTGTTAAATCATTCGATCACAAATTATGAACAACTTTCCATACATGAAAATTCTTTCAAAATATTATCTTGAATGTCTGAAGAATATTCTATACAATTATTATTTTTTAAGATTTATTTAATTATTTGAGAGAGAGAGAGAGCATGAGCCAGGGGAGCAGCAGAGGGAGAGGGACAAGCAGACTCCCTGCTGAGCAGGGAGCCCGACATAGGACTTGATCCCACAACCCTGAAATCATGACCTGAGCTGAATGCAGATGCTTAACTGACTGAGCCACCCAGGTGCCCCTGAAGAATATTCTATGTAACAGATATTTCCAAATATATCCTCAATATCTTCCTGTTTTGGGACAGTTTCTATTAAAATTAAAGCTTCAATAAATATTCCCATAGCTAAATACTTGGGTATATCCTTGATCATTTTCTAGAAGTACCATTACTGAGTCATGGGATATGCTTATTTTAAGATGTTGATATTTATAGCCAAATCAGTTCCTAAAATGATTGTGTGGTAGTAAACACTAGCTTTGGATCTCCATCTCCCTGGAATCTCAGTGCCTAGGACTGTCTTAGGCTTGGGGACACAGGCTCACTCAGTCCACTCAGTCAGTGGTCTGGGGAATGCATGACTTCAGCTCTGGGAGTCCCTGAGGACGTAGGCTTTGTCCCGGTAAGCTGACATCTGCCTAAGGGGACCAGCCTCTGGTCGAGGGCTGAGTGTTCTTGGATCCCCTGATACCCCCGCTTGGCTGGTCTTCTACGCTCTTGCTCGCCTGTCTCCTTCTCAGTGCTCAGCTCTGTGTCCAAAGTCACCTCCTTGCGGGGTACCCTGGCTACATGATTGACAACCTCCTCCCCCCAATTCCTGTCATAATTTAGATTCATGGGAAGGCAGAACCTAGAGCTTAGGCTGAGTCTCTGTTTGGACTGTGAGCAAATCTGATGTTTGTCACTCTCCAACTGAAGCCCCTCAGGGCTGTAGTCCTGCTGGTCTCTCTAACCTGCCTCCACAGCGTTGGAGAACACGCGTTCAGCTGGCGGAGCTACAAGACGGAGGGGGCGCCTGGTCCTCAGTGAATTTACGAGTGAGAAATAAAGCTTGTTCCTTAAGCCGCGGAGACTGTAGATTTGCCTGTTTTGAGAATGAACTTTCCTCTCCTGACTAGTTTGGGTGGAGAGTTTGACCTTGTTTGTGGAATAGAAAAAGGGACTGTGTGGTGGGAATGTGGTGACCGAGGAGGGTGGCGCATGCTGGGGTCGTCGGGCCGGGGGGGCGGGAAGGCCTGTATCAGCATGGGGTCAGGAGCAGACACGCCGTGCTGCTGGCTGGGGCTCGGCGTGGTGGGAGGGAGGAGCAGGCAGATCCAGCTCGCAGTTTGGAGGCAGGGAGGACCACATTTGACAAAAGGTTTGAGGTTGGGGTTAAGGAAAGAGAAGTCAAAGATCAGGGCTCCCCGTTCTGTTCCCATCCATTGCATGCAGGGTGGGGCCTATCTTTGCAACAAGAAGATGTGGTGAAAAGTGGTTTGGCGAGGAATTCCCAGGCTCTGTTTAGGCATCTTAAGTTTGCGATGCCCGTTAGAGTCAAGAGAGAAGAGTGATGTGCTGTTTGAGTGGGTGTGATCAGGCGCGGAGCGTGTGTCTTGAGCATGGAGCCCCCAGGGTTGTGCACCACGGGGCCTTGACCCCATACACGTTTTGTGGGGTGTGTTAGTTCTGCAGTGTCCTGGAAGGACAGCCGATGGCCAGTTTGTATTCAAATCTCTGCAGATTTCTTGTGGACAGGGGAGCGCCTTCACTGTGTGCAGGAGAGTCCTTGTAGCGCCAATTTCTCGGCAACTAGTGGTTTGCATTTAAAGCAGTCCACTTGGTCTGCATAATTGTTTGATGCACACACACAGTTTTGTGCCAAGTTAGACTGCCACATGGTGCCTCGAGGAGCAGCATTTCAATTTCTGCAGTTTGGTGGTGCATGATGGAATGCTGTTCTCAGAGGACCCGGTGGCGCTGAAGGCTTGCATTCACAGTTTCCCTCCCTCCCTCCTTGAACAGCAACTCAGGGCTGAAATGGAGTCCAGGCTTTGCTAACTTGTCAGGAGCCGCCAGCAGTGATGGTGCATCGTTACGTTTCCTTCCAGCGGAGTTACATTTAGTAGACATGTTTGTCCCTGCAAATCCAAGGCCAGCTTCTGGTAGTGGGGAGAGGGTGTGTAAAGATGAGCAAGGCACAGTCCAAGGGCAAGGAGTTCGTGTTACATGAGGTTGGATACACATGCTAACTTGATCACAGCTGAAGGCTTATTGAAGTGAGTTCTCAGGGAGTGAATGAGCATCATGCTCCCGGAACGTCAGGGGAGATAGCATCATCTGGGGGTCGGAGAGGCTTCCTGGGCAGTGGAGGTGGAGCTGAGTTCCAAAGTGGGGACAGCCAAATTCCAGGTCGAAGGAGTGCTAGCGCAAAAGCCCCAGAAGGAGGAGACAGCACTTCTTCTTTATTGCAGGGAGAGAAACCTACTAATTCGAGCCCCTGGGAGAACTGCTGGCCTGTGTAACTGGTGTGGCCAGATCCGGGCGTTGGGTTGATACAGTCAAGAATGTGTCTCATGTCTCAGCCATCTTCCTCCTGGTCGTCTCCATTCTCAGCAGACCCTCCCACCTGCAGACAGCATTAGCCACTGAGAGTTCCAGTGCACATCCCGCTGTCTGAGCCCCTTGCAGAAGTCCATGTGGCCGTATGGCCATTCCTGAACCAGCCACTGCCCAGAGGGAGATGCGTCCGCATTCGACCACTGCAGGCCCTGGGGCCGCCCTGGCTGCTGGGCGTGTGTGGTAGCCTCTCCCGACGTATGGACGGAAGGTGAGGGAAGGGTGGCTTTCCACAGCAAAATCGAGGTGCTGCTACCAGAGGAAAGGGAATGGTACCCATCCCTCCAGCCTCTAAGACCGTGAATTGAAGGTGTGACTTTCCTTGGACCCTGTAACAAATCATCACACATTTAGTGGCCTAATACAAGACGCACGATTCTCCTACAATTTTGGAGGTCAGAAGTCTGAGACTGGGTGATGTGAAGGTGTCAGGGGGCTGGGTCCTTCTGAGCTCCAAAGGAGAATCGATTACTTGCCTTTCCAGCTTCTAGAGGTGCCCACATGGCTGGGTTCCAGGCCCTTCCTCCGTCTTCGAGCCAGCAACGTTGGACTGGATCTTTCTCACTCTGCCGTCTGGTGGGCTTGCTGTCTTTGGTCTGCTCCTTCCAGATATAAAGACCCTGTGATGACTTGGGGCCCAGCAGCACAGTCCAGAATCACCTTACCACATCTGTACATTATCTGGTTTCTCTTCAGCACAATCACAGAACGATAGTATCCCTTTTCCAAGCAAGGAAACGCTAGCGGGGTACCAAGAGGTGAAGCAGAGCATACGGTGTTTATGCTCTCGTATTTTACCAAAGTAAAACCAGAGAATGTTTTGAAGGCCCGTGAGTTAGATATAGTGTTTGCCTGGGCACCCAGTGGGTGGAGTGAGGCCCTGTTCTGCAACTGGCGGGGAGCCTGGAGGCCTGGGTCTCCCGTTGCTCTACCAGTGAAAGACACTGTGCATTCAGAGGGACGCCTGGGGCTTTGAGTGTCTTCCAGGTGAAAAGAAGGGGGAGGCTTCTCAGCCAGGGTGCCTGTGCTGGGCCCTGCAGAGGGTTGGTGAGAACCTATGGCATTTCCGCTGCCCCGGGGGCCTTTAGGTCTGCAGGCTGTGCGGCTCGGAGTCCGGTTAGGGCAGGGGTGTGTACATGAGCCAGGCTCCGCCTCTCTGCAAGGCAGCCAGGCAGGCACTGAGCTTGGCCTCACAGTTGTGTCTGGTCTGTCCGGAGCTGCCTCCAGCCAGGTTCCTTCAGGAATGGAAGGAAAATAGGGGCACCCACCCAAGGTGTCGTGATAGACATACGTCTGCTCTGAATGTTGCTAAAGGGGGCAAAGCATCAGGCCAGCGCACACCGTGGGCGGTGCTGAGGCTTATCTCCTCTCCTTAGGACTGCGAGATGGAGCGTGGGCTTGTAGCAGAGTCCTCAGTTGTCTTCAGGATGACCGATCCTGGTGGCAGATGGCTGCCCTGGGACCTGGACATTGCTAGTGACCAGTGAGTGGGGGCCCCCCGGCTTTCTCTTTCCAGGTATTCCTGCTGGCTGGGGGTCCTGCGGTGAGAGGGCAGGCTGTCCCTGCCTCTGAGACCCAGGTCAGCCCTGGAGACCTGCTCCTGGGGTAGCTACAGTGAGCCATCAGTGGGGAAGCCTCATCTTTCAGGGTGGTCTATTTCCTCTTAAAAATTAGTTTTAAATTTACTTTAAGGATTTCTATACAGTGAAAGGGACTTTTTTGGGGAGTGTCAAGTCCTAGAAGTTGTTACACACGAATAGACTCACAATCGATTGTAGCTCAGCTCGTTTACCCCCAGACTCCCTCCTGACGCCTTGGTGGTCACAGCCCCTGCAGCCCCTGCCAACCCCTGATCTGTGTTATCTGTCCCCAGAGCGTTCTTGAGAATGTCCTAGAGACGCAGTGATGTAGACAGAGCCTTCTGAGTCTGGGAGTTTTCACTCTGCTTCATGCCTTTCATATTCACACAGGTGGTGAACATTTTCAGAAAGAACCAAAGTAAAACCAGTGAATTACCAAAGTGGTAATTATAAAAATTTGTTGTGAACACACCAAAAAGACAGTTTGCAAAGCAGAGCACTCAAACCAAAACATAGAACGAGGCTCAGGGATGTACAGTTATAAAATAGTAGCTCATACAGCGTGTAAGAAGTGACTCTTTATTCTTCACAGTGATTGCTTAGGATAGTGGAATTTGCTTAAACGATAGGGGATTGGGGCACCTGGGTGGCTCAGTTGGTTAAGCAACTGCCTTCGGCTCAGGTCATGATCCTGGAGTCCCGGGATCGAGTCCCGCATCGGGCTCCCTGCTCTGCAGGGAGTCTGCTTCTCCCTCTGACCCTCCCCCCTCTCATGCTCTCTGTCTCTCATTCTCTCTCTCTCTCAAATAAATAAATAAAGGGCGCCTGGGTGGCTCAGTCGGTTAAGCGACTGCCTTCGGCTCAGGTCATGATCCTGGAGTCCCGGGATCGAGTCCCGCATCGGGCTCCCTGCTCGGCGGGGAGTCTGCTTCTCCCTCTGACCCTCCCCCTCTCATGTACTCTCTCTCATTCTCGCTCTCTCAAATAAATAAATAAATCTTTAAAAAAAAAAAAGATAGGGGATTGGTTAGTGGTTACCCTGTATCAACTTGGGGATTTTTTTTTTTTTTTTTTTTTACTTATGATTTCCAGAGGCAGAAGCAAGAAGTGACCTGGTCAAGTTAGTCTTGCAGAATAAGCTAAATGAAGCTTTGCTTGTAGGACTAAACTGGTTTTGTCTGCTCAGGGAGTTCTCAAGACTGGTCTCCATTTGTTTGTTATTTGTTTTTTGCTCTCCATTTGCTTTTGATTTTAACAGGTCAGAAGTTCACTGCTTCCCATGGCAGAGGAGGATCCCCTGTAGGGTTGGACCACAGTTTTTATCTCTCACCCTGTTGAAGGACACTTGGGGTGTTTTCAGTTCTGGGCTGTTATGGAGAGAGCTGTGTGAACATTTCTATGTAGGTTTTGGTGTGAACATACGTTTTCATTGTACTTGGGTAAATACACGGACGTGGGATTGCGGGGCTGTGTGTCATGTGTATGCTTAACTAAGAAGCTCCTGCTCCTCCACAGTGGCTGCACCATTTAGCACTCCCACCAGCAACAAACGGGAGCCCCTGGGCTATCACCAAGCATCCCCCCATTCTTCTAGGTGTATTTCCTTGTGGATTTGCAGAGTCCAGCTGGGCCTTTGCAAGGCATTTCCGCACTGGAGGACTCTCCCTCTTCCTGCACCTCCTTGCATCCGCCTTTGTCCCCCACGCTGGCCTCATGGCAGTTTTCTGGAACACAGCTCAGATGCAGCTCTGATTCTCCTCCCTTGCTTTGCCATCTTATGTCTTTTTAGTGCAGGCTTTTTTTTGAGGAGGGCAGAAATTAAAATACAAAAACAATTCATTTTTTTGCATAGCCTATTTTTTTTCCCCCATGGAATTAAAGGAAAATGACCATGATATTGTGACTAATTTTCTAGTTCTCCTGGAGAACTTTCCACCCAGTGGCGTGTGTTCCCAAGTTCCTGGGCATCTCCTACAGCAACTGTATTGGGCTTTGTGCTGGGGAGGAACCTGCCACCAGGAAGCTTGCTGTTTGTATCAGGTTCCTACAGCTACTTTAACAAATCACTGCAGACATAGTGTTTAAAGCAACACACATTAGTTGTCCTTTAACTCTGGGGGTTGCAATTCCTAAAATCAAGGTGACAGCAGGGCTACATTCATTCAGGAAGCTTCAAGGGAAAACCCCACGAATTTGCCTCTTTTTCAGTTTGAAGAGGCCACCCACATTCCTTTTTGGAGCCTATTCCTTATATCCCTCCCAGTCATGTTGTCATGTCTTTTACTACTGATTCTGATACTCTTGCCTTCCCCTTCGATGGACTCTGGTCATCATGTTGGGCTCACTGGGTAATTCAGGGTAACCTATCTCACAAGTGAATTTAATCACATCTGCAAAGTTCCTTTTGCCACATTAGGTCACGTGTTCACAGGTTCTGGGGATTAGGATTTGGACATCTTTGTGGAGCCATCATTCCACCTGCCAAGAGTCATGTGTTATTTAGTGTCAAATACTTGAGGATTTTCTAGATATCTTTGTTGTTGATTTATAATGTAATTTTATTCTGACCAGAGAGCAGACTAGATGTATATATGAATCCTATTCAGTTTTTAGAGACTCATTTTATGGTTCCAGCTGTGGTATGAGGAAATGTTTCATGTGGACCTAAGAAAAATACGAATTCTGCTGCTGTTGGACAGGGTGTTGTATCATTGTGAGTTAGGTGAACTTGCTTGGTAGTGTGGTTCAGGTCTTCCAAATCTTTACTGATTTCCTTTTTCTTTTTTTTTTTTAAGATTTTTTATTTATTTGATGGAGAGAGAGAGAGAGCGCGCACAAGCAGGGGGAGTGGCAGAGGGAGAAGCAGGCTCCTTGCTGAAGGAGAGAGAGCCCAACATGGCGCTCCATCCCAGGACCCTAGGATCATGACCTGAGCGAAAGGCAGATGCTTAACTTACTGAGCCACTGAGGTGCCCCATCTTTACTGATTTTTGACTTACTTTTTATGTCAGTCTGTGAGAGAGAGGCACTGAAATCTCTGACTGTAACTATACGTTTGTTTATATCTCTTTGCAGATCTGTTTTCGCTTTATGCACTTTCAGCTCTGCCACTAGATCACAAATACTTAAGATTATTTTATCTTCTTATCTCATATTTTCAGGAACTGATCTTTTCATCATTATGGAATGAACTTGCTAATTTTCTTTGCTTTAAAATCTACTTCATATGATATTAACCTATCCATTCTTCTTTACTTTCTACAGGTTTGGAATGATCTATCTTTTCCTATCATTTTACCTTTAAGCATTTATGTTTTTATATTTAAAACAGGTTTCTTGTAGGTAGCGTATCATTCAGTCTTTCTTTTTAAAAAAAATCTATCCTGACAGTCTCTGCCTTTTAATTGAGGTCCTTGGCCCATTTGTAGTTAATGAGATGCAGATATGGTTGTTTTTAAATCTGCTATCTTTCTATTTGTTTCATATTTATTCCTTTTGTTGTTTGTTCCTGTTTCTTCTTTTTCTGATTCCCTTTGGATTGCTTGTATATTTATGATTCCACTTTATGTCTTTTACTGGCTATAGTTTTTTGTTTTGTCATTGTAATGGTTACTTTATGCATCTTTAGTCTGTCACAGTCAACTTCCAAGTGATATTCCCTGGCTGGGTGCATAGTGCAAGAGCCTTACAGTAATATACATACCTGTCTCCCCTCCTTACTCTATCATTTCCATACATTTTACTTCTATATATGCTATAAACTGGACAATGCATTGTTACTAATTTTGGTTTAAACAGTCAACTTTATTTTAAAGTGATTTAAATAATATCTGTCTTCATATTTACCACATATAGTTACTATTGCTGGTATTCTTTATTATTTTGTGTAGATACAGATTTCCATCTGCTCTCATTTTCCTTTTGACTTCCTTTCTTGCAGTGCACTTTTACTGGTGATAATAGTTTTCAGCATTTTTGTGTCTGAAAAAATTGCCTTAGTTTTTGAAGCTATTTTTATGGAGTTAAGAGGATTCTAGGATTCTAGGTTGACAGTGATTTTCAATAATTTAAAGTTGAGCTGTTGTCCTTCAGCTGGAACTGTCCCCCTTTGCTCTTATGCTTATCTCTTGTCCTCTGTAGCTAATGCAACACTTTTATCTGGCTCCCTTTAATATTTTTTTTCTTTATCATTGAACAATTTGACTATAATGTGCCTTTGTGTAGTTTTCTTCATGTTTATTGTGCTTTAGGTTTCTTGAGTATTTATTTCTGACCTATGGGTTCATGTTTCCATCAGATTTAGAAGATTTTTGCTGTGCTACATCCAACCTCTCCTCTTCCAGGAGCTGTTACTGTGTGTATATTTGGCCACTTGATGTTGTTCTACAGCACCTGATGCTCTTCATTTGTTGGAGCTATTTTCCCTCTGCATTTAATTTCACCTGTGTCTTCAAGTTCAGTAATCTTTTCTTCTGCAGTGTTTAATCTGCTATTACTTCTATCCATCATATTTATTTTAATCTCATACCTTATAGTTTTCATTTCTAGAACTTCATTTTCGGTCTTTTTAAATGTCTTCCTAACATGTATAGTCCCTCCTCTATCTTCCAGAATATAGAAAATAGTCATAACAACTGTTTTGGTCCCTTTCTACTAACTTTGTCATCTGTGTGAATGCTGGGTCAGTTTTGATGGATTGCTTTTTTCTCCTCATAATAGGTATTATTTTCTTATTTCTTTATATGCCTGATAGTCTTTGATTGAATGCCAGACATTATGAGTTTCCCCTTGTTGTATGCTGGATATTTTTCTATTCCTGTTCCTAAATATTTTTGAGCTTTGTTTTGTACCATGGCTAAGTTCCATGGAAACAATTTGATCCTGTCAGATTTTGATTTTATGTTTCTTAGGTGGGAGCAGAACAAATTTTAACCTAGGGTTAATTTATTCCACTACTGAAACAAAACTCTTTCAAGTGCTCTGCCCTATACACTGTAACTTAAAATTTACCGACTCTGGCTGCTGGAAATAGGTCCTGTTCAGGCTTTGTGTGAGCTCCATTGCTGTTCCCCTTAATTCTCCCGTGGAGTCCTGTTCCTGGTCTTGGGTAGCTTTTTCACATGCACGCACTGGCCATGTTCTGCCGACCACTTGAGGGGAGCCCTGTGCAGCCCTCTCCCTGCTGGCACTCTGACCTCTAGCCTCTTTGTCTCTCGTGGACTCCCAGTTTATCTCCTCAACTCAAGGAGACCACTGTGTTCCGCCTAGAGTATATTTCAGTGAAATACAGACTTATTAAGGCAGACACAAGGAGACTGCTTGCTAGGCCTTCTCTCTATAGCTTTTCATCATTTTTGGAATTGCAACTCCAAGTAGCTGACCTGTAAAACGGCTTGTTCCATGCCAGAGCAGCTATGTGTGCAGAAAGCTCCTCCTGGCTTGTCTGTTTTACAGATTAGTCCCAGTGCCACTGCCGTGACATGCATCCAAATCCTGTGACCAACCTTCCTCTTCTCTCTCAGGGCCCAACTTCAATCCCTAACCCATGTAGGTTGTTCTCCTCTATTTTCTCTCTCTCTCTCTCTTTTTTTTTTTTTTTTTCCAAGTGAGGGGCTCATATTTAAATATGACGCTCCAGGCAAGTTCCAATTATAGGGTAAGGTTATTACCTCCTGCTTCCTTTTGATGTCTGGGTTATTCTCTTGTCTGACAGTGAACTTACAATTGATGGAAACCCCCAGATCCTATTTACATACGTGATTGTTAAGGTATGATAAGCATGGTATTTCTTTGCTTCGGTATTGGCTTTTGAGGGATAAGTTTGGGCAAGTGTGTGTTAAAGATGCATTAGGAAGGAGTAGAACACAGGTGCAGGATCCAGGTTTGCGGTGGGTGAGTCCTCAACATGCACAAACTTATATCTTCAGTGAAACCACATAAGGTGAAGGCTCATTAGAAGAGGGTGCATACTCAAAGGACAGCTGGACATTTGGTTACCTGAGGATTCTGATGTTTTACAGAAGTCTTAAATTTGGCAGATTTCAGTATTTCAGGCCAGGCTGTCTTTTAAATTGGTTCTGATTCATTAAACCACACTTTAGAGAACACTTATTTAACCAATAACACTTATGGTATTGAAGTTTATGAACTAATAAATGGCATGTGCTATTGACTTAATGCTGAAATAAAGATGAGCCATTGATATTTGATTAAGATAACAGCTGTTATAGAAGTGCTATGCCCTAATGCAAAGAACACTGTTATTATACAGTAGGATAAAACAGTTGCTGCAAAGCACCCCAATTTAGGAAATAAAGGTTATGTGAGAGCATGAAATTATTCTAAGTTAATTTTGCACTCTGCTCTTGAAGCTGATTAGTATAAAATGTAATGAAATGCAATTTTGCTAAACAGCTGAGCCAGGAGGGTAGCCCAGAAACCTGCAATTAGCACTTATTGGCACTGAGCCTTTTGTGTGTCAGAGAAGATCTGAGTGCACAGTGCTAGTTAACAAGGTGACCCCTACCAAGGCTGGTTACTCTGGCCGCTGGAAAGTGGACTGACATCAGACTTATTTTTGTGATTGTCTTTTGGGGACCATGGGGGACACAACAGTCACTTCCAATTTCCCTGGAGCAGGAGGAAGGTGACGTGGGAGGTCTTGAAGCCATTGTGTATGTGTCTATGTAGGGGAGGGGATTGCTTCTGGTCCCCTGGAGTGAGGCCAGGTCCAGTGTACTGCTCAGGTCCTGCGCTTCCCCCATCTCTGGCTAATGGTGGTACATACAGTCCTAATGATGAGCTTTGGCCAACAACCACACCATTTGGGCATTCAGAAAGTAGTCCTTCCCCAAGGTCTTAGAAGGAAGTTCTTTCTTTTCCAGATGCAATGTGTGGCTTCTGACCCAGCCACCTGGTACCTTGGGTTGCTCTAAAAAAGTTGATGTGTGTGTGTGTGTGTGTGTGTGTGTGTGTGCGCAAATTAACAGAACTGTCCCTGGTGCTGGCCTATGAGGGTAAAAATGGTAAGAGCTGAGCCTGACGCGGGAGGAAGATGTGTCCTTCCCCTAATGTGGAGAAACTCCACCACGGTTTTGGAGCCATGGTGAGACTTGGCTTGTTGACCTTGCGGGGCAGAATTCACACTGAAGAACTGGGCCAGTGGCTTTGTCGTGTGGCTGCATCAGCCACCACAGCCGTGGGCCTCCTGGGCTTCTCACCTGCTTTGCAGTGGGCTGAGTGTGCCCATGCAGTGACACAGGTTTTGGGAAAAGGAGATCCCAAGCTGAAGGAAGGAAAGCATTCTTTTTTTTTTTGACTATTTTTTAATGGATTTTTTTTTTTAAAGATTTTATTTATTCATTTGACAGAGAGAGACACAGCGAGAGAGGGAACACAAGCAGGGGGAGGGGGAGAGGGAGAAGCAGGCCTCCCGCGGAGCAGGGAGCCCGATGCGGGGCTCGATCCCAGGACCCTGAGATCATGACCTGAGCTGAAGGCAGACGCTTAACGACTGAGCCACCCAGGTGCCCCGACTATTTTTTTATATTACTTTTTTGTTGTTTTTATTTTTATTTTTTTTTATATGACAGAGAGAGACACAGCGAGAGAGGGAACACAAGCAGGGGGAGTGGAGGAGGGAGAAGCAGGCTTCCAGCGGAGCAGGGAGCCCGATGCGGGGCTCGATCCCAGGACCCTGGGATCATGACCTGAGCCGAAGGCAGACGCTTAACCATCTGAGCCACCCAGGCGCCCCGGAAGGAAAGCATTCTTACAAGTGCAGTTTGGACACATGGAATTATTAATTTGACTATTAAAAGGTGTGTGAGCTCATTATGTAGTCTGGGCCAATGGAGGGGGCAATATCAGTTACATGCCCGTGAAATTAAGTATGGGTTAGACGCTTATGTCCTTGAAGACATCAAGGCAGGCATAAAGAGGATTTCAGCCTACTCTGGGCCTTCATTTTCTCTTTCCTGATTTTTACCAGTGTTCATGTTGAATAGAGTGATCTATTCTGTTACATCAGTGAAATGGGAGACAGTACAAGAAAATCAGATTAACAACATATAAGGAGTGATGGTCATAGCTGGTGTGCAGGAAACATACATGTTTCAGGATAAATAGGTATAAAATAGCCCCCACTTTTTCTTAAAATTGAGCAGAAGTGATGTGGGCTAGATTCAGTGGTCAGTGGGCACCATATTCTTTATCTAGATCCCAGATGCTCTTCCTGGCAGTAGGTCTTACTCTCCTCAGCATCTCCTCATTCTGAGGTGGTGAGGGAGTGCACTCATGACTTTGGCCTGGGCGCTACGTACCCTCTTGCTCTGAGACCGAGAGCCAGCCACGTGATACCCGCATGACCTCCTTGTCTGAAGGGAACGGGAGTGCTCCCCAGTGTCTCATATTGATGTGGTGCAGAATGGAAGGTCCATTTGCCTTATTCTTTGAAGTCAGCTCCATTTAGCCCAACGAAGGCCCATGCTGAAGGATTTCTGGGTACCTGGCACAAAGGTGGGGTTCTTTGGGTTGCCAGTGGCAGACACCCCTCTCTCCATGGCAAAGAGGACATAGAATCAACAGTGCTGGTGCTCTCTGCTTCCATCTGTGTTGCCTTGGCTCCTGGTGGGTCCCCGTGAGCTGGCCTCCGTGGTCCAGCACCAGCAATTTTCACGTGAAACTCCAGTGGGAAGGGAGAGTCTCTGCCTGATGGTTCCAAAATTGGAGTACTGGGATTTCTGTAATTAGGTGATCTTGGGTCACGTGCCCAGGCCTGAATCAGTTCCTGTGGCCACAGGATCGGGTGTGGATTTGCCAGGCCTGGGTCACATGCTTACCCTGAACTGTGGGGTACAAGGGAGGTGGGGTCCATCCTGGCTAAACCACGCAGACTGAGAATGCGGGGGAGCTGGCCTCCAGAGAAAGTCAGGGTACCATTTTTGGAGAATGCGTAATCAGTATTAAGTATACAAATAAGAGTCCTCCATGGTGCTCAGTAAATATTTGTTAAATCACTGACTGATAACGGTGCAAAGACAGTATATCAGTCAGGGTTCTCCAGAGAATCAGAACCACCAGAATCGGGTCACATAATAATGGAGGCTGACATGTCCAAAGATCTGCTGCCTGGGCTGGAAACCAGGAGAGTCTGTGCAAATGCCGGGAAGCGCCAGTCCAAAGCTGGCAGGCCCAAGACCCAGAAAGAGCCAGGGTTTCCGTTCGAGTCCCAAGATAGGGCAAAACTAGTGTCCCAGCTCAAGGCAGTCAGGCAGGAGACAATGCTCCCTTACTTGTGGGTGGGTCAGCCCTCTCGCTCTAGCAGGCCTTCAACTGCTTGGAGGGGGCCCACCACCATAGGGCAGGGACTCCGCTTTAGTTGGTCTGTGGATGCAAATGTTGGTCTCATCCAGAGGCACCTTCACAGACACCCCCACAGGAGTGACCCAGTGTCAGGGCCACCTGTGCCCCCGTCCATGTCCCACATAACCCTTTGACTTCCAATCCACTATGCTTTGTTGGGAAACTCTCCTAGTTTGAGGAGAGTCTTTGTTTTTGCCTCTGATCAGTGGTAATAGCCAACGAATAACTTGCCTCTGATGGTGGAGAAGTTTGGAGTAATAAGGTACCATAGTCCTATTTTGGGGTATGCCTGTGAGATTCTGAGAGATTAAATAAGATTCATGAGATGTAAATATCTCCTCTCACCCACAAGACGTGCCCCTGATGGGTTTGTTTCTCCCCCAGTGCCCAAGGTAATTGCATTTTTAATGTTGCATTCTATACCTGTCAGGAGTTAAATAAAGCCAGTAAACTTAGGTTAGTTTCTAACAACGTTTATGTCATTTCTAAAGATGAAGATAATTTATTAGGCATGCAGTTTTACACTAAAGGAGGTGCGGGTGTGGCCTGGAAACTGCCGTACCGGAAGGGACCCCGGTCCCAGACGTCTGGGGCTGAGTGGTTGGGAGAAGCCGGTAGCTCAGCAGCCGCGGTTGGAACTCATCAAAGGGGAAGCTACTCACTGCCTCAGGGGTCATCCTGCTAATCAGGAAGCCCACCCTGGCCGCTGGGGCACCTCACCTGCAGAATGCCCCCTGGCCCACGGACAGGGGTAAGGAAGACCACAACTGGCCCAGCATTCCCTATGCCCCCCCCCGCCGGCTGGCTCCCTGTGTGCATGCTGTGGGTGGCAGGAGCGGCATTTGCTGACCGCTAGGGGGCGCGCACGGAAAGCCGCCTGCAGGATGGGGAGAAGGTTCCCAGGCCATTTCAGGACGCTGCACTGGGGAGCACAGGAGGCTCTCAGCACCGGGCCTGGCCTTTTGGGAAAGAGAGAAGGCCTACAACCTTACAGATTCCCCCAAGCGGGAATTAGACGTGTGGAGGGGGCGTATCTGCAGAAAAAGTCCGAGAAAGCCTCAGAAGCTACAGCCGGAGCTACTTTGCATCCTGTCTCCACCCCACTGCACATTGCACCCCTGTCCTTCAGCCACCTGGGGCGACCCCTGCACTTCCCCACCTTCCTGCGTTCACTCAGCTCATCCTTCCGGAATGTTCTCCTGCCTACTTGAAGTCCGTTTCAGGCAGTGCTCCTCCCGTGAGGCAGGCAGAGAACTCGGTGTGGGCTCTCTCCTCATTGTGGGGGCTGCTCAGGGTCGGACCTTCAGATCAGCTACTGCAGTGCGTGGGCCCGGAGAGAAGGGTGTGTGGAGTTCCCGGTCAAGCCCTGTGCCGCATACCGGCACCTTCTGGGGCGAGGACCGTCCTCACCACCAGGAAGCCATCCTGCTCGGAAGAACAGTAGCTCTCAGCGGTCCTGTGGATGGAGGGCATTCAGATGGAGCACCTTCACTCTTCTGAGAGGGAAGGACAAGGATGGGATAAGGTTCCGAGGACTGAGGGAGCATCCCTGATGTCTGCTCTGCTGAGCACCCTACAGCCTGCAAGTGGCCATGAAGATGCCTTGCTGGACGCACCACGGTCCTCTTAGGGTGGAGAACGTGTGGCTCTGGCCCCTTGGCTGGACCTCAAGGCCCTCGCTGCCTGTCCTGGGTTGAATAGTGTCCCTCACCCCCCAAAATTCATGTCCACCCAGAACCGCAGAATGTGACCTTATTTGGAGAGAGAGTCTTTGCGGGTGTGACTCGTTAAATTAAGAGGAAGTTACACTGGGCTAGGGTGTGGCCTGGGGTGTGCCCTAAGCCCAGTGACCGGCACCCTTATTAGAAGATGAGAGGACACAGGAGAACAGCGTGTGATGACAGAGACAGGGACTGGAGGGACACGGCCACAAGCCAAGGAGTGTCCAGGATTGCCGGCAGCCCCCACGAGCGGGGGGAGGGGCTCCCTCACAGCCTCCAGAAGACCCAGCCAGGCACAACTTGATTTTGGACTTCTGGCCTCCAGAACCTTGAGAGGATGAACTGCTGTTGTTCTAAGCTACCGAGTCCACCAAGTGAAATTTGTTATGGCAGCTCCGGGAAGCTCACACGCTGCGGGGCTTGCCTTGCACCGCGAGAAGGTGAACGTCGTGTCTGCCTCACCTGTCTCTACAACGACCCCACACCCCCTGTTTGTTCCTCAAACCCCCACACACCCTAACCTTTTTGACAGGTCAGTATGTCAGCCTATAGGCCCTGGCAGGATTGATTATAACCTGCAGTTTGAAGTTCTTTAACCAGTAAAATGTTGGTGTTTGCATGCTTTTTTAATTTTTAATTAACTGTTTGGCACATAGCATGCTTTTTAATGCTTTCAATTACCACATATAATTATTTAGATATAAATTTTAGAAATGTCAAGTGGCTGGTTTCTTGGCAGAGGTAGCTTGAAAGCTATAAACCTCCCACATCTGATGCTCTGTTCCCGTGAGCCTGAGCCTTGCAGACCGCAGCGGGCATGCCCCTGGGTAGGCCGAGGGATGTGAGATGGGCCACAGGAGCAACATTTGTGATAGATTTTACTGAGGAGCAGTAATTTAAATCGTGTTTACAGTAAACCCTCTTCCACTCACTGGGCACATTATGGATAGGATGCAGAATTCCCATGGATTTTCATTCAGTTCAAGCTTTGCATCACTAGTCTTTGGGGATGTATTTGAGAAAGATATCCTTTCCACCCCTATGTTTATTGCAGCATTATTTACAATAACCAAACAATGGAAGGAGTTCAAGTGTCCATCAACTGATGAATGGATAAAGAAGATGTAGTCTATATATATAATGGAATATTACTCCGCCATAAAAACGAATGAGATCTTGCCATTTGCAACAACATGGATGGTGCTAGGGGTTATTATGCTAAGTGAAATTAGTCAGTCAGACAAAGACAAATACCATATAATCTCACTTATATGTGGAATTTAAGAAATCAAAAAAGGAAAGGAGAAAAAAAAAAAAGAGAGAGACAAACCAGGAAACAGATCTTAACTCTAGAGAACACATTGATGTTTCCCAGAGGGGAGGTGGATGGGGGGATGGGTTTTATAAGGGATGGAGATTCAAGAGTACACTTATCATGATGAAAAAAATTTTAAAAAGCAAGATATCCTTTCGGTCTGAGATAGGGCCATCCATTCATTTGCTGACCTTTTCTTGGGCATCTTGCATGTGCCAGGTGGGTATAGGAGCTGAGGATAGAGCGTGACTAGCTGTGTCTCTGGACCTCAGGGAGCTTCCATCCGCTGATGTTCCTGCCTGGCTGGGTGGTTCGGGGACGGGATGCCTTCCTGCCATTAGTGGAAATGATTGGGAAAGAGTTTCTTAGTATAGCCTCCCTCCTCTGGTTTTTGACACCATTTTGAAAATGAATGTTTTATAAGACAACTAGAATGTGATATAACAATTAAAATGCTTCCATTTGAGAATTCAAGGGAATGCTGATCTTTAATAGCCACAGATCTTGTTCCAAATATCTTCTGTGTGTGTGTGTGTGAGTGTGTGTGTGTGTGTGTGTGAGTGTGACATGCACTTGCCAGGGATTTCCTCTCTACTGAGAGGAGGTGGGTCTAGCGTGGAGCCAAGACCAGAGGCTTGGAGGCCAGTGAGCTGTCTGTGGTCCTGCTGCTAGCAGTGGGGTCACCCAGCATGGAGTCCTCAGCCGCTTACAGAAGGGGCTGTGGACAGCCTCTGAGGATCAGTGCTCAGGTGTTCTCAGAGGCTCTTACTGGGTACAGAGCTCATTGCTGTTGTTCTTTCAAGACTTTAGCCAGAATAAGGATCAAAGGCTTCCTGAAAACACCTCATTATTTGCCTTTATCCCTGGAAGGCTGCCTCTGGGGAAGGGGTAGCAGCCCTCTGACCACGTCTAGGGCCCTGCCTGCAGGTAGCAGATGGGGTCCAGGCCTGTGGCCTGAAGCTCGGCTCCCCATCCCTGTGGGGGACCCTGTTAACATGTTGGGGACCTTGGCCTCACATTGCCTGCACGGGGCCCTTCGGCAGACATGTCCAAGAGTAAATGTTGTTCCCTAAGATCCAAATCACAAGCCAAAGTGGTTTTTCCTAAACTATTCAAAGTTTAACTTAATACTTTCAATGTCAACAGCTGTTCCTGCCCCTGAGTGTTTGTACAGATCCTGGTAGAATCTAACCCGCTTTGTGTGGTGCTTTCTCTCACCAAACCATGGTCTCCTGGAGGGCAGGGGCCCCCTGTTCTGGCTATCCCTCGTCCCTGGCACCTGCACAATCTCTTCACCATGGGGCTAGGTGCTCATCAGATGGTGGCTGAGGAGTATAAGTCATGCGATACACTGATGGGAGATCTGCTCCAAATTAAGCTCAAGGAAAACAATTTGGAATTGTAATATTGACTCCGTTTTGTATCTTTTGTACTTTGTTGACAATATTGAACAAAGTTGTGTCCTACTTTAGTAAAAAATAGAAGTTTTTCATGGTATTGATTTTCTGGAAATCGAGTTCTATCATTTTATGTAATGAATGAGATCACTCTGCTTATCCTCCCAGATGTGATGTGATGGTAGCTGTAATCGGGGCTGTAAGTGGCTCTAGGGCTTTACCACCAGTGTGTAAATCCCTGTGGCCAGCACACTGTTGGTGTGCGTGAGTGGAAAGGTTTTCCAGCCAGACTGGAAGGTGAATCAAGCCACAGGAAGGAGGATGTTCGCTGGAGGGAAGGACTCAAGCCCAAAGGCCCCCCACACAGGCGGCCTGTGTAGGAACACACACAGGGCAGCAGGGCAGGTGGAGGTCCACGTGGGTCAGAATGTGTTTGGGGTGACCTCAGAGCAGGGCCTGCGCTGAGCTCCGGGGAGGTGATCCCAGCACCCAGGCCCCGAATGCCTGGGGGATTCAGAGGAAAATCAACGTGAGCTGGTCAGGAAGGTGAACATAATATTTGACTCGGGTTGAAAAGGGTGACTCAGGGGCTGCAGGGATGCGGGAAAAGTGAACTGCTTCAAACACTGAAACAAGTTTCCTTCTTTGATTTGAAAACTCAGTTTTGTTTGAGGAGCATACTGTTTCAGGAACTGCCCAGGAAGGCCTTAGCAGCTTTCCCTCTCGGCAGAATATTTGCTTCTAGAATGGCCTGGACTCCCAGCCTGAGGCTCCAGAACCTTCTGCAGTTTATTACACTGGCGTCCACTCTCCACTTACTTGGTCAAGTGCTCAGGATGTTGTGTGCGTGTGCTGGTCGGGTCCATATGATATCTGAAGACAGAATAATCTTCTGATTTTTTCTGTCGGTTTTGATACATAAACAGTGTCAGGCGGGGACCAGCCTTTTAATAGATGACACTTGTGGGGCAGAATGAAAATTTAATCTCAGATACATCAGGAAAGGGCTGCGTGCAGACCAGAACTTCAGCCGCAAGATTCACAGGCACATTCAGGATTGGAAGCCTTGATTACACTGGACTCATTAAGTAGAGGCTGTGCCCGATATTTGTGATCTGCATTTATTTGTAAAACAGCAGTAGATGTTTTAAATGGAACACAAATGGCACGTAAACTTTCTGTAAATGAGGGTGTCACCCTCAGGTCCCTTGGAACACCCCGATTCCTCCCATGTGAGGACGAAACCAACTGTGCACCCTGAGCCCACTTCACCGTCACCGTGCCCGGAGCTAAGCTGGCCGGGTCCACCACTGATTTGCCGCCGGGCTCCCAGGCCCCTCGAGGCCGCTTGCCGCCCACTCCATCCATCACTGCCAGGCTCCGTTGGGTTTTCCCTCTGCCGCTGCGCACGCTGCCCTTTCTCATCCATTGCTCCAGTTGAAACGCTCTTTGCCTCTCCGCCCTCTGTCTTCCTTTAAATTCAAACTCCAAATCTGGTGTCCATACTGGCCGGAATGCACTTGAATATCTCTTTACAGAGTGACTTGGTTTTTATTCCAGTGGTGATGTGGTGAACTGTTGCATTATATTTCAGCATCCTGTTCTGCATCCTCAGCCGACCCTCCCCTCCACCCCTCTGAACAGGCAGAATTTTAGTGACTTGCTGTCTTTGAATCTCAAAATAAACTAGAAATCCCAGGAACCAAATGGATTCTCTCCAAAGATAAGGTCCCTTAGAGGTAAACGTCAGGAATCTCCCACCCCTCTTGTTAGGTGGACACCCGGAGGCAGAACTGAGAGGTAACTGGACAAGAATCATTGCATGAGGACCCACACAATATTCCTGGGGGTAAATGCACAGGACTCATGCCAGCCACGGTTGCTCATGGGGTGTGTCTTGGGTCATGTGGCTGATGACATTTCTTACATTTTCCCCCTGAACAATCTCCATCTTGTTGTTTGGGAGCCTAAGGGGCCAGATCCTAAGCTTTCAATGATTTCTAGGTTTCTTTCTTTCTTTCTTTTTTCTTAAGATCTTATTTATTCATGAGAGAGAGAGAGAGAGAGAGAGAGAGAGAACACGAGTGCATGAGCATTGGGGGGGGGGGTGAGTCAGAGGCAAGGGAAAGCAGACTCCCTGCTAAGCAGGGAGCTAGCCCCATACAGGGCTCAATCCCAGGATGCTGAGATCATGACCTGAGCTGAAGGCAGACACTCAACTGACTGAGCTACCCAGGCGCCCCATGATTCCTAGGTTTCTAGAAACAGAGAATTTTTCCTCTACCTGGAATCCATCTCCTTTCCCTCCCATCTGGTTGCCATACTGCCCTCCTTGGAAGCCCAGGTCAGGCCACCTCCCCCAGAATCCTGAAGCCCTGCCCAACCCCCTCCAGGCATGGGGATGCTCATCACACTTGGAGCCTGGCCCCCCACCTGCCGGGGCAGCGAAGTGCCACATTCACCTTTGATCCACAGCCTCTGGGAAGCTGGCCCCACACAGAGTCTGCAGCAGCAGCGTGTTTGTAGGGGGAGAGAGGCTGGTCTGGTGGCTAGAGACTCAGGCATCCTGCTCTTTGGATGCCCTAAAGATTTTGTGTAAAGAGTTCCTTTTCTTGTTAATCCCTGGGTGTTAGATGAGCAGAGATATGAGACTCAATACAAATAAAGCCGGAAGCATCTTTCTTAATTAAATTTGAAATGCTAGTAATTATCCACATTATTAAGGCAGATTGAATCTACCTTATTGCCGCTGACATGACGGGAGGCTGGTACCTCCTCACTCACGATGGTTCTTAAACAATGTAAAAAAAAAATCCAGCCCAAATGACAATATCCATTGTCTTCTGAGCGTTCACCGGCCAGAGGTGCCTCCTTCCAAGGAGGGACTGAGAAGTGTTTTACTGGCTTGACACATGAATGCCGCCTCCCCTGGACGGCAGGTGTCTGCACCTGAGCTTGCAGGAGTGTGGAGCTATGGTTTGGGTCGGGGTCGGAGGATGCCTGCAGGGTGTGAGCAGCAGGAGTGGGCGCTGCCTGCCATCGGCTGGGAGACCAGGTGTCCAACAGCGGGTGCCGTACCCGTGGAGGGTCGGTGTGATGCCTCCCAAGCCCTGCTCCGGTGTCTGTCACATGGAAGCAGGTGTGAGTGAGGCAGAGCTTTGTACCCTGAGAGCCAAACCCCATGGGAAAGCTGGGGGTGGGTGTTTGGAAATGCCGATGTTTGCTCACTCAAGCCTTTCCAATTTCGAAGGGAATTCGAAAGCTGAGATTATTCTGATGGTTCGGGCCCGAAAGGGAAGTCATGTCCCCTACGTGCAGGGAATGGAGAGAACTTGTTTGTTTGTTTACTCTTTGGACTTGAATCCCTGGATCATCTCTTCAGTTTTTCAGTTGATGTGTGTGTCCATGTACATGCGTGTGCATGCGTGTGCATGCCTGTCAGTGTCTCTGTGTGCATGTGTATGCATACATGTGCGTATGTGCGCACACGGGCATACGTGTATGTGTCCATGTATGCGTGTGCACCCGTGTGTGTCACATGCATGCCCATGCACGTGTGCACGTACAGACATGTGTGCATGTGTCCATGAATGTACATTCGTATGCGTGCATGTGTCCATGTGTGTGTACACGTGTGTGCATGTGCACGTGTGTGTCTATGTTCGTGTGTGCATACATGTGTGTGCGTGTGTGTGCATGTGGGTGTGTCTATAATTATCTGGAAAGCCTATAAAAACCAATGTAATCCTGGTAAAATACTTCTAAAATCTTTTTGTTGTCAGTAAATTTTATGTTTTCTTTATAAAGAGCAGGCACATTCTAGATTAAATAAATATATTTGATATATTTTTAGTTTTTAAGAGACTTCTCAGGGTTAAGCATCGTTAGTTTTTAAGAGCCTTCTCAGGGTTAAGCATCAAGAAAAGAAAACTTGCAGTTTATAAAGTTCTCAGGAAGCACATCGATCGAAACAACACTTTCTTTAAGCTCAGTGAATTAATTTCAGTGTGTTATACCAAAATGTGGCTTTCTCCAGCTAATGACTAAGCAATTCGCTTCACTCTGGGGCAAAGCCCTCTGAGGATGCACGGGTGTTCAAAGGCACTGTCGGTGCTGACTTAGGAAGAACACATTCGTGATTGCCCCCTCTCGCATTTCTGTCTCTGCGGAGGTCCTGGGAGTGAGGATGTCAAAAGGAAGTGTGAAGCTCAGTGCTGGCCTGCGAGCTGACCCCGCACCCCCTCATTCCTGCCTCCCTGGCTCATTTCTTGGGACACACAAGAGGCTGGCTCCATGCTTGGCCGCCTTGGGGAGGACAGTGGTGGGAAGCAAGGCTGAGGAAGCCTGGAAGCTTTCTTGTCTTTGGTTTTGCTTCCGGCCAGATGGAGGGGAGGAGTCTGTGGGAGGCAGAGGAACATCTCCTAGACCAGCACAGGAGGTACCCGGAGTGGGAGTGGGGACACCGAGGCTTTGGGAAGGATGGCCTGGCTGTGACCCCCTGGAGACACGTCATCGAATCACAGGAGCCTGGAGAGGGACGGCTTTGGGCACTTCTGGGTGATGGAGAGGGGCTGGTGTCCCTGACCTTGTGGAAAATTCCTCTATTCCACCTAAGACATGGGAGTGGCAGGAGCCACCAGCCTTGTGGGGTCTTGATGATGGGGACAGTGGGTCTGTCAGTGATGCCCTGACATGCAGAGACCAGAGCTCTTGCTCGACTGTGCGGAGGCTTGAACTGTGTCCCCCAAACTGTTCGTGTCCCAAACCCTGGGAGTCAGAATGTGACCTTATTTGGAAATCGGGTCTTTGTGGGTGTAATTCGTTGAGGTCATCCGGATTAAGGTGAATTCATTAAGCGGTGTCCTTGTAGGACAGAGAAGGAAGAGAGGAGACACACAGAGAAACAGAGCACAGAGGAGAAGAGTCCACGTGAAGTCAGGCGGAGATTGGAGCGATGCAGCCGCAAGCCGAGGCATGCCCGGAACCACGAGGACCTGGCAGAGGCAGGGTCTCTCCCCCTCCAGCCTTCGGAGGGAGCCAGGCCCTGCACACAGCTCGGTTCCGGACTTTGGCCTCGGCAACTGTGAGAGGACGCGTCTGTCATTTCAAGTACTTTGTGATGGGCGTCCTGGGAACCTAGCTCCTGCCATGTCTGGCACTGATGAAGCTCCTGGAGCCCTAACACCAGGTGTCTGGAGGAAGAAAAGAGCCCCCAGAAGCTGACCGAGGTGCCCCTGGGGCCTCAGAATTACTTCTGCTTCCTTTCAATCTCTGGGACTCTCCTTGGCCCTGTCTGCTCACTGTCCCCTGCTGCCCACCTGGGACATGGCGCTGGGAAGGAACCTGGTCCCTGGGCCCAGAGCCGGCCCCCTTCTGCACTGCCCAGCCATCATCTCTGCAGGGACCCCCAGGAAGCGAACTCTGTTCGCTTGGAACGCAGCTTGGAAAACAGAGCGTGCCAGGAGGAGGTGAATTTCGAATAAAAGTCCTTCTTACCATCCTTATGGGGGGAGACCTGTTTCTTCCGCCGGGTCCAGATTTCCTTCTCCCATCTTGGCCTGATGCCCCTGGAAGTCCTGGGAGGCAGCCGTTCTTACGGTGACCGTGATGCCTGTTGTGTGGAGTCAATGGGCCGAGTGATGGTTTGTCTCAGTCCCTTTGCATCGAGCCTATTCATGAGGCCTTGAGGGAGCTCATTCTGCCCGAGCCCCAGGGTTCAGGGGGTCCCTGTGGTGGCTTCCCCTGGACCACGTGGACCGACCTGCAGGGTGTTCCTCTTGGCCGGGGGAGCCCCTCCCGCAATACCCCTGTTTATGCCTCACCAGCTTGGTGTTGGGCAGGGAGGAATTTATCTTGTTCATGCCTCTCTCGGTGACAGTATTTAATGAAGAGACATTCAAGGCATCTTCTGAACTCGTGAATTTTGAGACAAGAATCATAGCTTCACAAAATCACTTGTAGGAACAATTCCAAACTGCAATTTACTTTGCTTAATGAAAAGAAACCAAGAAGCGTGGCCCTTACTGCTCAGCTGGATGTTTTCTTTAGACACGTCTCAGCCTGTGCATGTAGTGAGCGCCCAGGCCTCTGAAGCAAGAGCCTTCAGGCTCCAGCAGATCGAAGGCTGTGTGTGGCGAGTCCTGGAGGGGGCTCGTGTTGGGATTCCGAAGTAGGGAGTCCTGACTGTATCCGAGGGGCCCGCCGCGCCTGCCCATGCCTTGCGACTCATCACAGTAGGTGCTCTGATCATTTGTGACCTGAGTTAGAATTTTCTGACAGAGTCCGTCAGTGATGTGTGATAGGAAGTCCGGAAGAGTCTGGTTTCTGGAATGACCCATCTGGAAGACTGCTGGGCCCATGTCCACCACTGTGTGTGTCCGTGACCGTGAGACCTTCAGGGGCACGTAACTGAAGGAGCCAGTTTTAGTTTCTGCAAGGGAGCGCCTCCTTGGAAACGTGTGTGACATCCGGGTGGGAGGAAAGGGGTGCTGAGTCCTGGGTGTCCCGGCCACACAGGCATTCCCAAGTCCTGGCCTCGGCTCCGCTGGGCCCCCCTGAAGTCCAGAGTCCCTCCTGGGAATGAAGGCTTCGCCACGAATGTTACGTTCGGCTTTGAATCCAATGGCTTACCTTAGTATCGACTGCATTTTCTCCGGTCTCCGTCCTGATTTTCCGCTGACACAATTGTGTAATTGCCTGCAGCCTGGTAATTAATTGTTAGCTCCGGTTGCATGTTTGGTCCTTGTGAGCATGAGGCCCCGGTGTTGGGAAGGTCTCTGAATTGGATTTTCATCTGTTCAGCACCGTGATTGTTAATTATGAGAGTAGGAGTGAGGCCATTTTGGAAATGAAAACGCATTGCCCTGATTTCCACTGGATCCTTAGTTTTCTCTCTCAGCGGCGTTGCAGACACACGCAGATAGAAGCTTCAGATTCCATCTTTAGATTTACGGACAGATATGATTGTGGCCTTGGAGGCTGCTTCTGTTCTCCCGACAAGGGTGCACAAGAGGGATGCATATTTATGGATTTTGCTGTGCTCAATTTAATCTGGCACTTCTACCCTTTGAAAAACAAAAGAGCAGCAAGCCCCAGGAAGCTGGACATAGCTGCGGGATGGTGGGTGGTGTTGGCAGAGTGCCCCCCACAATAGGGCCTATTTGAAACTGGGTTTGAGTCTCCCCTCGGCTCCCACCCTCAGGATGCCTCCTTCTTTTCTGGGTCCCTCGAGCACATTTGCTGATGGCCGCGTGGTTGACTCATGGCTTCTGTCATGTGTCACTTTACCTGCCTGTCACTGCCTACAGGAAGGACAGAAGTCCCCAGCACCACACACTGCACCTGTGGTAGATAGAATGCTGGCCCCAAACATGTCCGTATCCTAGCCCCTGAAGCCTGTGAATATGTCACCTTGCCTGCTGAAAGGGACTCGGCAGTTGTGGTGAAATGAAATAGCTTGAAATGGGGAGATTATCCTGAATCACCTGGGCTAAGCCCAGTGTAATGACAAGGTTCCCTCACGAGGAGGGCAAGGTCAAAGCAGAGAAGGGAGACACAGTGACTGAGCCCCGTCCACTTTAGGTTGGAGTCATGTGCTGCGGAGTGGAGGACGGGGTCCCGGGTCGGGGAAGGCAGGCACCTCCAGAAGCTGGGAGAGGCCAGGAAACAGATTCTCCCCGGGAGCCTCCCGAAGGGACATAATTCAGCCGGCACCTGGATTTTAGAGTTCTGACCTTCAGACGTGGAAGAGGATGAATCTGTGGGTTTTCTTCTACACCCCTGCATTTGTGGCCATGTTTTGCGCTGCAGCCACGGGAAGCGGATGCGGAACCCGGTCCTCACCAGGGGCTGGGCGGTTGCTGAGTGAAGGATCCCGCCGGGAGAGGCGAAGCCCCGGAAATGTGGCTTATGTGGGAAATCCGTTTCAGAATGAGCACCGGTCCTCACCGCCCCCTCACTCTGCTGCAGTGAAAACCACGGCTTGCCCTTTGATTCACGGGGCTGCATATTCACCTGCACGGAGCGGTGTTGGGGAGAGCAGCCCGCCACCAGCAAGGCGGCGCCGCATGAGACACCCGCTAAATGGGAACTTAGAGGTTTCCATTTAACTTCCTTTCATGAAGTTTCCAGGATGTGTTTAAAGCAAAAATTGTGAATATGTCACCCTATCATCTTTTTCAAAGCTGCAGGAAAAAGGTAAGGAGAAAAAAAAAGGGAAGCAAGGCAGTATTTTGAACTTTTGAAAGCATCATTTTCGAGTCCTCAAATTCCCGGTGGAAGACAAAACACATACCTTTGGCTTAAAAAGAGACTTTGTAGATCTGTGTTTCTTTTGTCCTTTTTATTTTATATCTCAGCACCTTTCCTTATTTATGGTCAGCATGTTGCCTCCATTTCAATTAACTAGATGCCATCAGGAAGGTTTCAGAGAGCAAGCGAGGGACAGCAAGTCACAGAGGGGGTGTCCTGGCCTGGCCAGTGAGTGGCCTGTGACCTGGGTCAGTCACTTCCCGGGCCAGATTTTGGTTTCCTCTTCTGCGAGGTGAGTGGTCTGCTTAGGGATTCCCCAGGCCCACCGCCCTCTGAATCCTGGTACCGCCCAGGCCATTTCAAGAACTAACTGAAGGGGACGCACATCAGTATTCCTCAGCTAGAGATTTCCAACCAAAAAGTCTTTACAGGTATGCTGACCTTCCAGGTTTCTTCTCTTGAGAAACACAAAAACAACAGACAAATACATTCCTAAACATGTTAATAAGCTAACCGAAGACTACCATTCATCATTCTGATTGAAACCTTTTAAACTGCATAATTGTGCTCTGTTTTTCTCAGTTACCTTAATGAAGTAGCTTTTGGGGCAACAATGATTAAATACAGGCTTGATAGAGTAGGATGCATTTGTCTTTAAGTGTCTCCTTTTTTTTTGGTTTTACATTTATCTTAACTCTGTATGAGAAGTGAATTTGCTAGGATGGTGAGGGTGCCACAGAGATGACAATGATCACCTCCTTCGTTTCATCCAAAAGAAGCCAGTGGGGATGAAGTGCATATTTTTCCCTTAAATGTGGCGACCCCCCCCCCCCCCCACACCTCCGTGAAAGCTCACACCTTGCTGCTTCTTTACGAGCTGGCCGTGCTTTCCAGTGAAATCTACAACCCTGTAAATGCATATTTTTCTTTTTTTAAAAAAAGGTTAATATATGGCTTTTTAAAAGATTTATGAGGTTCTGTAACTAGATTTTGTATTAAGAAAGTATGGATCCTAAATTTTATGTTTTAATAAGATCAGAGGGACTGATTCATTGGCTTTGTGGTACTTTATAGTAAGTTGATAAATACAGTTCTTTGACTCTCATGGAACTGCCGGTGGTTTGGTCTTCCGTCGGAGCTCACTTGTGCGTTACAGGCTAAGGTTTCTTGTGGAAATGACTCAGAAAATGCCTCATTCGACAACCTGAACTGGAAGTCCTTGGGATAATCCACCCTGCTCAGAGGTGAACAATATGCCACCCCCTTGACTTTCTAGCCTGAGAACACCGTTTCCAGTTCCACAGGTCAAAGAGTTGCTTTTAGTCCCTTAATGGTGAGTTGTAAAGGGACAGATGTAGAAATAATTGCTTATCAGGCGCCTGGGTGGCTCAGTTGGTTAAGCGACTGCCTTCGGCTCAGGTCATGATCCTGGAGTCCCGGGATCGAGTCCCGCACCGGGCTCCCTGCTCGGCAGGGAGTCTGCTTCTCCCTCTGACCCTCCTCCCTCTCCTGCTCTCTGTCTCTCATTCTCTCTCTCTCAAATAAATAAATAAAATCTTTAAAAAAAAAAAAGAAATAATTGCTTATGGCTTTGAGAAGTCTATGAAATCATGCTGATCCAGATGAAATAAATAGGTTATGAGATCTAAGAATTATCTGCTCTAGTAAACACAAAGTGGCCATAACTCAGCAGTGTGATAACGTGGGCGGCAATGAAAGGGCTTTCTTTGTTCTTTGCCATAAAACTGACATCCTGCTTAACGACATGACCTCAAAGCCAGGAGCCAGCGAGTTACCCCAGGGTTGCTAAGAACGATCCCTGGCTTCAAGGAGCAGGTGAGCATTAATTCAGGGGGCAGTTTTCTCTCACCGGCTGAGGACCTGGGGGGCGCCCTGCACCCGCAGCCCCTTCTCCTCTCCCTGTGATCAAGTATTAAGCAAATGGCATTCCAGATCTTTATAAGCCTTCTTTTGACAGTTTTCATGAAGATCATGCAAGTCATTCAAGTTCGTCATATAATTCAAGAAAACAAGAACATACAGCTATTTTAAAATGAATGAAGTCGCTCATAGACCTCGTACCTGGAGTTGATGTAACACTGATGTTTTAATGTATACCTCTTCTAGACTTTTTTTTTAAAGATTTTATTTATTTGAGAGAAAGAGAGAGAGAGCATGAGCGAGGGGGAGGGGCAGAGGCAGAGGGAGAAACAGATTCCACACCGAGCAGGGAGCCTGATGCAGGGCTCGATCCCAGGACCCCGGGATCATGACCTGAGCTGAAGGCAGATGCTTTACTGACTGAGCCCCCCAGGCGCCCCACCTCTTCTAGACTTGTTATACATGTCTACATGTGTGTATTATACTCTTATGATAATGAATTGCACTTCACATTCTTTTAAAAGAAGCATTTTCTTCATGTTGACACATCCAATTTATCAAGATTTTTTTTTTTTTATGTTAGTGCTTTTTGTCACATAAAAAAATATTTCTCTACCTGGGGCGCCTGGGTGGCTCAGTCAGTTGAGCATCTAGCTCTTGTTTTCAGCTCAGGTCTTGATCTCAGCCCCATGTTGAGCTCCATGCTGGGCATGGAACCTACTTAAAAAAAATTCCCTACTTAATAGGATGAAAATATGTCCCCATTTTTAAAGCTTTGTGTTTTAGTATTTGCATTTAGATTGATAATAAGTCTTGAATTAATTTTTGGATGTTGATTGAAGTTGGATAAAAGCTGATGGGTTTTTTCCCCATAAGGATATTCAGTGGCATCATTACCCTCTCTTGAGGAGCCTGTCCTATCCCCACTGAATTTTGGTGCCTCTTTTTCATAAAGCAAGTGGCCATACACGCACGTGTATTTCTATATTTTCTATTCTCTATGGTCGTCTGTTTATCCATCATGCAGAGATACCACATTGCCCTGATTCCTTCTGCTAAGTCTTGTTGGCTGATAGTTTGTCTCACAGCTCTTTTGTTCTTCCTCAAGCCTGTCTGGAGTATTCTACATTTATTTATTTATTTATTTATTTATTTTTTGTATTTTTGTATGAATTTTAGAATCAGCTGTCAACGGACAGAAAAATACCTGCTGGAATTTGATTGGGTTTGCACTGAATCAGGAGATCAATCTGAGAAGACTGACATTTTTTAAATAATGATTTTTATAACCCATAAGTAAAGAATCTCTCTCCCTTTACTTAGGTCTTTAATTTATTTCAGTAATGTCTTGCAGTTTTTCATGTAGAGGTCTTGCACTGGAAAAAAAATCATTCATAGATATTTGATGTTTTTTTGATGCTATATTAAACTGTATTTGAAATTTTTTTTCTAATTTTTGTTGCTAGTTTATAAAAACAAAATGGGCTTTTCATAGTGATCATGTTTCCAGTGGTGCTTCTAAATTCATCTATTAATTCTAAGTTTATTTGTAGATTATTTTAAATTTCTATAAATGCAACTATGTCATTTGTCAATCTTGACATTTTTATTTTTATATCATCTATTCATCCATCCATCAATCCATCATCCATCCATCCATCATCTATCATCTATCTATCATCCATCCATCCATAATCCATCCATTTATCCATTTATTATCTGTCTACCTGTCATCTATTTTTCCATCATCTATCTATCTGTTTATTTATCTATCATCCATCCATCCATCCACCCATCATCTGTCTTTCTTTGCCTCATTACTCTGGCACAATATCTAATAGAAGTGATGATAATGAGCATCCTGAACCCACAGAGAAGGTGTTTACTATTTTAATATCAAGTATGCTATTGGCTGTGTGTTTTTTTCCCCCAATAGCTACTCTTATCACATTTAGGAAGACCCCTTCTAGTCCCAGTTTTCTGAGCATTTTTTTTTTAAAGATTTTATTTATTTGTCAGAGAGAGAGAGTGAGTGAGTACAAGCAGGGGAAGCTGCAGGCAGAGGGAGAAGCAGGCTTCCCGCCGAGCAGGGAGCCCGAAGCGGGACTCGATCCCAGCACCCTGGGATCATGACCTGAGCCGAAGGCAGACACTTAACTGACTGGGCCACCCAGGCGTCCCTTTCTGAACCTTTTAATCATGATTAAGTATTGAATGTTATCAAGTGTTTTCCTTCATCTGTTGAGATAATTCTATGGTTTTGCCCCTTACTTGGTTAGTGTGGTGAATAACTTTTTGTTTGTTTGTTTTTTGGTGTTTGAATGTTAATATTGCATTCCTGGAGTAAACTCCATTTGTTCTTGATATATTATACTTTTGCAATCCCTGGATTCAAATATCTGATGTTTTGTTTAGGGTTGTTGTGTTTACACTCATAAATATTTTTTGGTGTCAGGGCCATGTCATACTCACAAAATTAATTGGTAAGTGTTCCCCTTTCTTCTCTTCTCTGAAAGAATATTTTTTAGGTGGATATTATTGTTTTTAAAGATTTGGGAAATTAATCAGTGAATCCATCTGGGAATCGAGTTTTCTTTATGAGAAGGTTTCTCACTGTTGATCCAGTTTTTAAACAGATACAGCATTATTTAAATGCTCTGTTTTTCCTTGTGCCAGCTTTTTAGGTTGTGTTCTTCAACAGGTTTGTTCCTTCCATCTAAGTTTACAAATTCCTTAGGATAACATTTTTCATAATGCCTTTTATTTTCTTCTCACAGTCTGTAAGATCCTAGCAATGTCCGTTTTCCATTCATGATAGTGGTAACTTTTCCCTCTCTTTGCCTCATAATTCTGGCGAGGGAATTTTAAATTTTATTAATGTTTTTAAATTAATTTATTTATTTTAGAGAGAGGGAGAGAGCATGCAGTGGGGAGGGGCAGAGGGAGAGGGAGAGAGAGTCTGAAGCAGACTCTGTGCTGAGTGTGCAGTCCTACAGGGGCTCCATCTCACGACCCTGAGATCACAACCCGAGCTGAAATCGTCAGATAGTTAACTGACTGCATCACCCAGGTGCCCCTAATTTTATTAATGTTTTACAATGACATAATCTGGCTTTGATTTTCTGTGTTATAAGTCTGCTTTCTCCTTCACTGATGCTTGCTCTTGTCCTTGTTATTTATTTTCTTCAACTTTCCTTTGCTCTTCTAGATTCTTGAGATGGAAGTTTAACGAATGTTAACTGTTTCTCCCTCTGTTCTTTCAGTGTATGCATTCGAGACTATGAATCCCCACGAAGCACGAGTTCATCTCACAGTTTTTAATATCCACATTTTCATTACTGTGTGGGTCAAAATATTTTTCTTTGTAATTTCATCTTCAGCCATGGGTTTTGGTTGTTTAATTTCCAAACATTTGTGTGCTTTCTGCCATCTTCCTGTTATTTATTTTTAGTCTGTTTCATTTGTGTTAGAGAACGTGCTCTGTGTGATTTGAATTATTTGAAATTTGTTGAGCTTTGCATTATGACCCGGCAGATGGCCTGACTTCGGTCGCTTTGCATGTCCACTTACCAGGGAGTGTCACAGATGTGTGCAGCATCCTGTATGCGTCAATCAGCTACGACTCGTAAAGCACATTCATAGCTTCTATTTCCTTACTGGTGTTTTTCTTGTTTAATTAGCATCCTTTCCTTTTTGGCCTGAAGAATCCCCTTTAGCATTTCTTCTAAGACAGGTCTAGTGCTATGAACTCCCTCAGCTTTTATTTGTCTCAGAAAATCTTTATTTCTCCATCATTTCTGAAGGACAGCTTTGCCAGGTAGAGTGTTCTTGCTTGGTGGTTTCTTTTTTTCAGCACTTCGACTGTATCAAGGTTTCTGCTGAGAAACCCACTGATAGCCTAATGGGGGTTGCCTTGTAGGTGAGGAATTTGTTTTTTTCTCTTGCTGCTTTTAAAATTCTTTGTCTTTGATTTTAGACAGTTTTATTATAATGGGTCTTAGAGAAGATCTTTTTGAGTTGAAAATTTTGGGGAACCTAGGAGATTTATGAACTTTGATGCCCAAATCTCTCTACAGATTTGGGCAACTCTCAGCCATTATTTATTTATTTTTTTAAAGATTTATTTATTGTAGAGAGGGAGAAAGAGAGCACAAATGGGAGGGGCAGGGGGAGAGAGAATCTCAAGTAGACTCTGTGTTGAGCTTGGAGTCCGATGTGGGGCTTGATCTCACAATCCTGAGATCATGACTTGAGCTGAAACCAAGAGTTGGACGCTTAACTGTTACTGCGCCATCCAGGCACCCCAGCCATTATTTCTTTAAAAAGCTTTTAGCCCCCTTCTCCCTCTCTCCTCCTTCTGGGTCTCCAGTAACACATAGATTGTTCTTCTTAACAGTATCCCATAGTTCACGTAGGCTTTCTTCACTCTTTTTCATTCTTATTCTCTGACTGGATACTTTCAAGTGACCTGTCTTTGAGTTCACAGATTATTTCTTCTGCTTGATCAACCTGCTGTTGATGCTCTCCACTACATTTTTCATTTCATTCATTGTATTTCTCAGCTCCAGAATTTCTTTTGACTCATTTTTATGATTTCTCTCGCTGTTAAAGCTTCTCATTTGGTTCATTTATTGTTTTCCTGATTTTGTTGAATTGTCTTTCTGTTTTCTTGTGGATCATTGAGCACCCTTAAAACAACTGTTTTCGATTCTTTATTAGGCAAATTGCAGATTCCATTTCTTTGGGCTTTGCTGCTGGAAAATTATCATGTTATTTTGCCCGTGTCTCTTTTCTTTGGTTTCGCCTGTTCCTTTAAGTCCTGTATTGCTGTCTTCATGTTTGAAGAAACAGTCACCTCCTCCAGTCTCTCCTGATTGGCTGCAGGAGAGAAACACCTTTCATCAGCCCTGCTGGAGATTCTGAAACTTTCTGAGTACACCTGTGGGTACTCTGGGTGCACCTGCTACACAATTTTTATTCCTTCTTGGGAGGCGGGGAATTCTTAAGATTGTATATATGCCTCCTCTTGATCTTGAAAGACCGGGTGAGGTGTGGACCTCCTCCCATTGGCTCTCTCTAGGGTAAAGCTGTTACGCCTTCCTGTTGAAGTCTTTTTATCATCCTGAGCTATTCCCAATTTCCTGTCATAATATAGGAAGCGTTACATAATCTGACATCAATAAAATGAAATCAGTTTCTTTTGGTTAGTGTTTGCATAGTGTGCATTTCCCAGTATTTTTACTTTTGCCTTGTGCCCTTAAAGTGTGTCTCTTGTAAAAAGCTCATAATTGAATTTAATCTTCTTATGTAGCCTGACGATATTTGTCTATTAATGGAAGTATTTATTCTATTTATATTTAAAGTAAGTACTGATTTAGTTGGGTTTAAGCCTATCATTTTATGATTTGTTTCCAATTTGTTCTACTTTTGTTTGTTCTTTCTTTCTTGCCTTGTTTGGGATTAATGAAGTATTTTCTCTCATTCCATGTTGTCTTTCTACATTGTGATTTTTGTTGGTACTTTCTTAGTGGTTCCTCTAGAGACCACCGTATGCACGATGCAGCTGTAGCAACCCATCTTCCCTACCGATGCGGGAGCCCTACAATGCTTTAGCTCCACAAAGCATGTTCCCATGCTTTGTGCTATTATTGCCACATATTTTACTTCTACATACATTGTAAACCCAGTCATTATTATTGCTGTTGTATGAATAGTAAATATCCTGTGTCCTCACTCACATATTTACCCTGGGTGGTGCCCTTCATTCCCTAATGCATGTCTGTGCTTGCATCAGGGATCATTTCCTTTCTGCAGTTAAGAACTTCCTTTGGTATGTCTTGTAGTGTGGGCCATCTAGCAACAAATGCTGCTTGCACTGGTTTGAAAAATCTTTATTTACCATGTATTTTTGAAGGACCTTTCCCTGGGTATAAAATTTTTTAGTTGGGATTCATTTTCCTTTCAGCATTTACCAGTGTCACTCCCTTGTCTCCAGGTTTTCACATTTTCTTTTAAAAAGCCATCTGTTAGTTGTGTTATTACTCTTTTAAAGTTAATATGACTTTTTCCCTCTGGCTAGACTTGCTCTTTATTTTTAGTTTTCAGAAGTTTGCTGTAATGTTTTTAGGTATAGTCTTCTTTCTATGTATCCTTCCGGGGCTTTGCTGAGGTTCTCGAATCTGTGGGTTACGGGCCTTCCTCTGCTCTGTGTAATTCTTAGCTGTTCTCTGTTCAAATACTGTTTCTGCCTCATCACCTGTCTTCTTTCGTTTGGGACTTGCATGGGTGCTGGTCCACAGGCCTCACGTGCTCTGCTCTGTCCTTGTCATAGTGTCCCTTCTGGTGCTTTGGTGTAGACCTGTTTTAACTGATATTTCTGTGAGCTTGCCGTTATTTTCTGTGTACAGCCGGTCTTCAATGCCTCTGCTGCATTTTAGTTTCCAATATTGTAATTTTCTTTTTAGAATGTCTATTTGATTTGATTCTGTTTATAGCTTTAAGCATTCTTAATCTTTTCATTCTTTTATCCACTTTTAAAATTTTCTTTAACATATTATGCATAGTTACTCAAAAATCTTTGTGTGCTAACTCCAACATATGGGCAATCTGTGAATCTGCTTATACAGTCTTATTTTTATTTTCTTGATTTTTGGTCACCTTATTCTGCCTCTTCAGACGGTGTGCCAGACATTGTGAATGAAAGAACCATAGAGGCTACCAATGGTGTTGATTTCCTCTGGAAAGGATTATCTTCTTCTTACATAGTTTTTTTGTTTATTTGTCTGTTTAAGTTTGAGCAGCTGATTAGTCAAGAGTTAAGGTGGGTTGCTGTTTTTGTAAGATTCAGCCTAATTCAGTCCCCTCTCTTTCTCTTGGGCATGGTCCTCCTTGGTTATTGATCTGGAGACTGACAGGCACCTGCCTCCTCAGGTCTGAAATGTTGTGCGACATTCACCTCTGTTTTCAGATGTTTGATCTTGGGTCTTTTGCTTCTCACTTCCTTCAGCTTCCAGTTCAATTTTGCTGAGGAGGATACTGGCTCTGTGTTTTAGGCAGCCCCGTTCCTCCTGGAAATGTGTCTTTTAAATGCTTTTAATAGCGGATATTTTCATCTGCCCAGTAGAGGTTTCTTTTTCTTTTTCTTTTTCTTTTTAAAGATTTTATTTATTTATTTGAGAGAGCGAGAATGAGAGAGAGTACATGAGAGGGGGGAGGGTCAGAGAGAGAAGCAGGCTCCTCGCCGAGCAGGGAGCCCGATGCGGGACTCGATCCCGGGACTCCAGGATCATGACCTGAGCCGAAGGCAGTCGCTTAACCAACTGAGCCACCCAGGCGCCCCCCAGTAGAGGTTTCTGACTCTAGCCCCACTCCCTCCCAACCTCCATTGTTGCCCTAGAACTTAGCAAATGCCCTGAGGATTAAAATTGGTGTTTTGTTTTTTGTTTTTTTGTTTTGTTTTTTGTTTTTCCCTATTTCTGGTTTTCAATCCATCATGGCAGTTTATGTGACTATCAGAAGCTCTGCTGGTGGTTCTTTCTTCCACTAGAATCCTTCTGTGTTGGCCAAGCCAAATCCTCATATTGTACCTTAGATGTCCAAATATCCTCATAAGAGAAAGTTTCTGGCAATCATCAGCTCTAAGAACCCTTCCCTCCCTGGGATATTTGCTCATCCAGACACTATTGCTACCACAACTCTTTGATGTTTTAAAAATATAGCTCTTGGTGCTTATGTATTTATATTTTATTTGTTGTAGTGGGACCATCAGCTGGCTACAACCTATTACAGGCTACTTTGGCACAAAAGTTCTACATCTTGTTTATAATCTGTTTTTTCCTATTAATATGTTATGAACTAATTTCCTTTTAATAAATGTATGTCAGTAAGTATATTTCTATAACTTTATTTACACTAATCCCCCATGGTTGAATAGATTATTTATTAAGTTATATTTTAGCTAATCTTATGTCCTTATGACTAATCCTTAGAGATAGAATAAGAAAATAGTAATATGAATGCCTTTTCATCATCTTTTCTTCTAAGAGAGTGTTTAGGCTAGCTCATACCATCCTAAAGTCCTTTGCCTTAATTTATCAAACAAGCCTTAGATATTTTCCTTCTTTTTAAAAAAGATTTTATTTATTTATTTGAGAGAGAGAGAGAGACAGAGAGAACAAGCAAGAGCATGAGTGGGGGGAGAGGTAGAGGGAGAGGGAGAAGCAGACTCCCCGCTGAGCAGGGAGCTCAATGCGGGCCTCCATCCCAGGACCCCAGGATCATGACCTGAGCTGAAGACAGACACTTAACCAACTGAGCCACCCAGGCGCCCCAGATATTTTCCTTCTTTATGGCAAGCTTGTTGTCCTATCTTGTAAAATGTTGACACCACTAATGATTGAGAACGATGCCTGTGTGGGTAAATATTGTTTACATGGGCATCAATAGCCAACAGTCCTTTCAGTTGTGGCCACTGTATCTGTACAGCAGAAGATACATTTCTCTTTTTTATTGGTTGGCTGGCTGCTTTCATTGCCCTATGAAGCAATACTTGAGCAATCCTTAAATATTCTGTCCCTCTTATCTTTACTCTTGCCTCCCCACTTTCACTGATAGATAAGACTCAAAGGGCTGATGAGAGAGAGAGAGGAGTAGAACAGGTTATCTTTAAACCTAGATGATTGTTCCTAGGATAGCTTCTTTCATATAAAGATTTCCTCAGTCTCTTCATCAGTAAAATGGGTCATGTAAAGGATTCAGAATAGTGCCTAGCACACAGAAAATTAGTAAGCAGTGCTGGCTGCTGTCATTGTCATAGTTGTTTTTGTTGTCACTATCATCATACCATCACCATCATCATCACTGTCATCGTTGCCATTATCATTATCAACACCATCATCATCATCATCACTGTCATTACCACCATCACCATCATCACCATCACCATCATCATCACCACCATCACCGTCACCATCATTACCATCACCATCATCATCACTTTCATCATTGCCATTATCATTACCAACACCATCATCATCACCATCATCATCATCACTATCATCATCACCATCATCATTACCATCACCATCACCATCATCATTACCATCACCATCATATTCATCAACATGGTCATCACCATCATCACCATCACCACCATCATCATTACCATCACCTTCATCACCATCATTACCATCATCACCATCATTATCATCATCATCATCACTATCATCAACACCTCTCCTATGGAATCAGAATCTTCAAGGATGAGGCTGAAAGTCTGTATTTTGAATTCATGCCCCAAGCTGTTCTCACATTGGCACTGGTCCTTAATTAATATTTGCTAACAACCATTGGCCTAGAAAGTGTTTTAATCATCTCTTCCTTTTGTATTAGTTGATTTCTACTTTTGATTCACCAGATTTTCTGGAAGCATGCCCATACTGCGAGTTTTGTTTCATAGAGGAATGCCCTAAAACTGTTTATTATTATGTTCCCCTCGTTGTGCAAAGACTGAGGTGTGAGTGGCCATGGAAAGAATATTCCTGCATCATTTGGAAACCCATTAATGATGGTCCTGCTCACATGTTCCTTGGACTTCACATAAAGGACTTTATATTTTGGAATTTGGGGTGTTTTTTTCCCTCTCCCATTATCCAGTGTTTCTGTAGTATTGATATTTAAATCTTCATAACAAAAATTTTAATAAAGCAATATACATGCAGTGGACTGTTCTCAGTGTTCAGGCTAAGGGAGGTATTCTCAAGCAGATATGTATCTAGTGGATAATGATGTTTTTGTTGTTATCGTCATGTCCAGGAAACTCAGAATTAGATGTCATGCTCCATTTTGCTCTGTTTGTTGATACATCACTGTCCATCCTTCTCCATTCCTCCCTTTCTTATTCTTGTGGTAAATTTTGACTGTATGTGGGCCTCTTATTGTGAATGGTTTCAAACCTTCTCTAGCATTTGTTGGTGGTGTAAATAATACATTCATTATAGATTCATGATCTCTAACTGCAACTGGGCCATCAATGCTGCCTAATGACATTGCAAGTCTCCAGCCAGTTTATTCTCTTATCCTCCGCAATGGCTTTTTCAGATCCTTTCCATCCTCCTCCTATCTCTGACCAGCTTCCACATTTACTGTAGCTGAATTATCACTCCCCACTAATCACAGAAAATAGAAGCTGCCATCTGGAACGCCCTATTTTCCTACAAATGGGTCTGCTCCCCCCATGCATCTCTTCTCTTTCTTTGCTGTCAGAATCCAGGAGGCACTCTCTTCTGTCTGAGGCGGGTGTCCCAGAGTGGTCTGCGTTCTGTCCCACCTGCCCGATCCCCTGTTCTCTCTGCCACAGCTTTGACTCCCCTTCTCCTCCCAGGCCTTGCCCTCAGCATGTAAACATGCTTAGTCATATACACTGAAATGGAAGCTCCTTCCCAGCCCCACTTCACCCAGTCTCTGCTTCTTCATCACTGTCTGGTTTCTTGGACAAGTTCTGTGCTTCTTTCCCTCACTGAGCTGCTCAGCCCACCTCCTCCTGCCCTCAGCTCCCACACGGTCACCAGTGAATGGGAGTGTCCACTGGGGGGCATGTGGGCTTTCAGCTTCTATGGAGGCTGCTCTGCACAGTGACCAGGAGCGCAGTGAGCTCTGGGGCTGGGCACCTGGTGCACATTCCAGTGTGGCCCAGTCCATGCCGGCTGGTGATATATGGCTAGCTGACCTCTCCAGCCTCAACCTCCTTAACTGTGGAACGGGAGCCCAACTGGTGGGGGTCCTCACCGTGGGGCGGCTGTGAGCAGTGAGAGAGAAGGCACTGAAGCAGTGAGTGCTGCGACAGGGGCAGAGCCACCTTCCCTGAGCCCCTGGGGGTCCCCCTGCATTGCCTGTGCTGAGGCTGTTGCCATCAGGTGGGCTCTGCGCAACAGGGACATGGCCCCCAGCGAGCACGTCCTCTTGATCCGTTCCTTGGTGGTTGCGGTCTCGGTGCTGGGCCGGGCCGGAGGGGAGCCTTGGTGCCCGCAGCACCCCCAGCGCTCCTGTCTCGCTGTCACCCTGCTCTACAAGCCGCAGACGGATGGCAGGCTGTTGGTGTAGGAGAGGCCGTGTCTCCCGCATTGTTGGTCTGCCACAGCCCCTGCAGAGAGAAGTGCTGGCTGGATGTTGGTGCCACAGCAGTCTGCTCTGCAGAGGGCCACTGTGACCGGGGTGCCAGGCCGCTGCACCACCAGAGGTCAGTCAGCATGACAGCAACGTGATGACCCGTGTTTGCCAGCAGCCCCCCTGCCCCCCCAGACCCCCGCTCCATCCGCTTGGCTTTTATTCAGATATTCATATATTCCAAAAGGGACACATCTAAATGAATTATGTTTGCAGGGCTGACTCTAGAATCTGCAGGGTTAGTCTTCCTTGGGGGCAGGCATGGGGGTTCCTCTCACTTCCTAGGGGAGCCCCTCTTCATCCTCCACTCATTCTTGTGGGTGCCCCAGACTCCCCTCCCCCTCCTGGAGCTCTGGGTGCATCATGTCCGTCTTCATTGGAGCCTGTCCGCCCAAGGCAGATGAGACTTCAATGCTGACCCCAGGAGGGGCGTTGCATCCCTCTTGGAAAGCATTTTGCACCAACAGAAGGCTGCAGAAGGCTTCCTGGCACGGGAGTCCCCACACACAGGGCGCAGCTCCGTAGTGATGTGGCAGCCAAACCTACCCGGGCTCTTAAATCTCATTTAAATTTTTCTTTTGCTTTGAAGTAGCAGCATTGGACCCACCCCCAATGGCAGCCCTTGTGTGCCTCATTGGGGGGCCTCGGTGTGTGAAGGGGAGGTGATGAGGGGGTTGAGATCCTGCTCTGACAACCCCAGAGCCAGGCATGCAGGTTCCTAAGAACCAGCTCCCGACTCCCCTCACCCAGCAGCTTGGGCCGTGGAATGTTTTTGCTTCAAAGACCCGTGCTGCGCTTGTGGAAAATGACATAAATGTTCAGAGAGTGAGGGGCTTGTTCTCTGAAGGCTGCACAGTCCTTCAGGCGCTTGGGGCAGCTCATGAAAGCTGCAGAGTGCCCCGAGTGTTCTTACCGCTGCCCCTGGGTCCGTTAGCGTGTCTGCCCAGCTGGTGTGGGCACCTGGCCTTGACCCCGAGGCTGAGGCTGGCTTCCCTCTGGAGCGTCCCTCAGATCTGCAGTAGCTGCTTTGGAATGGCTTCTGTGGTGGGTTTGGGGAACTGAAGGCCCATGTGGGGTGAGGGGCTCTGCGTGGAGGGTCCTCAGCTCTAGGACGGGCAGCATGTTTCCTGAACTGACCCTGGCCTGCCCCAGACACCTCAGGACCTCTTCCCCCTTCTTTGCCAGGACCAGTTTGGGACTGGACCTCGTTTCTGTGACCAGAGAGCCAGGAGTGTGCTCTTCAGTGCTTACTTAGCCTTACTATCTCAGTCATGAGTGAGGTCTCCACGGAGCTGGGCCTTGTTCTTCTTTGTATTATGTTCAGGATGTGCTTGGTAGGCGAGTAGGGAAGTCAGCCTCAAAAAGCCATAATCAATGGACAGTTGCTGTGGAGGGTGCCTTGCCCCCCCCCCCCCACCCGATTTCAGCCCAGCTACTATGGGCAGTCCTGGGAGAGCTCAGACCCTCCTGGTGCTGGCCGTGTCCCCCCACCCCCCAGAATGTGCTGCTCACGAGGCCACAGCTGCAGCCCAGAACTGTGGGGGAGGGAATGTCGCAGCGAGGAAGGGGAACTGATGGGTGTTTGGTGGCTGCACCCATCCTCTGGGTGGGCGGTTCTGGGGGGACCTGGGGACTGTCCCTGCTGGCTTGTCCCCCTTCCCGGTCCTGTTCCCACTGCCCACTCCTCGTCCTAGGATTGGCTCCCAAGTGCTCCTCACTGTTGCCCTTTTCAGGGGAACCCAACCTGGGATATAGGCTCACATGAATGCCCAGGTGGAAGGGACTCATTGGGCTGCCTTGGAACCCAGGGCACTCGGGGAGTTTTCTGAGGGGTCTGGGTGTCCAAGTTCAGGAGCAGGTGGGATGCCTTCTAGCGTTGGGGTACCCAGCTTAGGCGTTTGGCCTCAAGGTTCTGTTCATGCAACAGCTCCTGAGGAAGGGGCTCCTGGCCATCTCCCTTCCCTATTGCTCCTCCTTGAGCCAAAACACACATGGTTTCTACCCTTGGACAGGGTCCCTGAGGTGGGAGAACCCCAGAGGTCAGGCCTGTCTCCAGTGCCTGTGGTCTCATGAGCCTCCCCGCTTGGCCTTCACCTTGCAATGTCCTGCCGAAGAAGAGCCCAGAGGAGGCCCCTCCTTCGGGTTCCTGGTTCTTCCTGCACAAACTGTGGAGGAGAAATACATATTTGTTCCCAAGGTTTAAGTTAATAAATAATACATGACAGAGGCAGCTCGTAGGAAGTCATATTTGCAACACCTCTGACTGAGGCCCCATCATTACCAGCCCGGGTCCCGAGCCAGGCCACGTGGCGTGGAGACAGCTGTGGTTTCTGAAGTGCCCTGGGTTCGTGGTGCTTTGTGTTTTCACTTCGGCACGAAGCTGTGCTTCCCCCTGCAGAAGCTAAATAATGGAACACTGCGAGCTTTTGCGTGATCCTTAATATTCACATCTCAACGGGGTTTCCTAAGTGCTGAGTTGATATTTTTGTGCAGTGGCCAAAGAACAAAGCCATGTTAAATTCTAAGATGTTCGCTAAAATGCCATAGGGTTTGTCATTTTGTTGATGCCTTAACATTTTTGTTGTTTGAGTGTGCCTGAGTGAAAATTACATGTCCTGTGGTGGGAAGAGAGAAAAACGGTTCATATTGTGTGGCATTAGGTCAAACCATGCCTCTCCATCGTGGAGGCTGCTTGATGCTGACCTCCCTCCTGGGCTGGGGTGGTCCACCTTGCACTGTCCTTTTGGTAGATTCCCAGAGAGCAAGCATTAAGGTTTAGCACAGTAGATTCGAGACTTACTTTGCCACTCTTGCCTCTGGAAATGCTCCATGCACTAGACACTGAATTGGCCAGTGTGAGCAAGAATGATCCTTGTTAGCAAATGTACTTCCTCGAAAATCTGATGGACTTTTGAGACCTCCATCCCAGGAAATATGCATATTTTATATGCATGTTGAGAATGATTATAGGGGGTCATGTACCAGCTGAAAGCCACTCATTTGCCCCAGATGAAAAACAAATTTCTAATCTGTGGGAAAGAAGCCTACTGGCTGGATATTTGAGAATCATGGGTTTTTTTCAAGAAACAGGGCAGTAGACTCCAGGCCAAGTGTAAACTCACAGATAAGTAGGTCAACGCAGATTGTAGGGCTCTATTTAAAACACCGGCTGTTGGGAGAAAGATGGTATATATTCTCTGCAGCATCAAGAAATAAATCCGCATATTATGGGATTAGTATGTGCTTTCTGGTCACATTGCTTTTTGTGATTTTCTGTGGGAATAAAATGAGGGCCATTCTATAGCATCAAGAACTGCAAGTAAAAAAAAGAAAAGGAAAGGAAAGAAAAAGATAAAACCACGTATCCACCATTTAAAAAATTCAGGTGGAAGATGTAATTGAGGAACTGGTGGGCTGAATGTGCTTGGTTGGATCAGTAACTTTTAACACGAGGGCAGTGGGTTGGGATGGTCCTGGGCGAACCAGGAGGGGCAGGGGAGGCTCTCCAGGGGGAGGTGACGAAGTTAGTAACTTGGAGCAGCCCAGGGTGGGACCATGACTTAGCTGTTCTCAGCAGGTGCGGCCAAGCCCACACCGGGGGTGGCATCAGTGGGGCGGAGAGAGCTCTCTGGACAGACACTCCGTAATCCCGCACAAACCACAGAACTGCCAAGCTTCTGGAAATGGGAATTGATGAAGGCAGCAGCTGGGGCAAAGACTGCTCTCACAGACCGACCTCTCCCCGTATGACTCTTACCAAGGGCATCTTGAGGGAAAATATAGAGTTTCACGTGTGCCAGTCACTTCATTTTTTTTGTGAAAGAGCCTCCCTTCTGCATCCCAGGGACTTGTCCAAGCTGATTGAGTTTGTTTTTCTTTCAGTAGTGATCAGAGCAAAGAGCCCCAGGAATAATTTTCTCTTTGGAAGTTTCCCTCTAAGGGAAAAATTAAAAACATTCTATCAAGACATGCAACCTTGTTTGTTTGTTTTGGAGGGAAAAAGTGTTAATTTTTTTTTTCCATTTTGAAACTCTTTAAAAGCTAAGTATGAATGTGTAGGTTGTCCAACAGGACATTTGAATGTTGTCTAATTATATGTGTCATTAAAAATGCATATTTTGATATTTCTAAGATAATGTATGTTTTTCCCCCAAATATGAAATTGAAATGGTCTAGAGAAAATGTAATGAGCGTATTAACCAACTTCCATGTTTCCAGAGCAGTGTTACTTAGAAAAGCCATCCTTGTTGGCCTGGAACCAAGCATGATGTAAGAGGAGGCCAACATATACTTGGTGAGGGCCATGGAAGGTTCCCCTGGATGCTGGGGAACTTGGGGAAGGGGTATCTCCGTTTGCTCCCTCGCTTGCTCTTCTGCTCACCTTAGAAATGTGCTCTGAAGCTTCTCCAGGTTTCTGTGGTTTCTGAGCTGAGAAAGGGGGCTAGCCATCTCCCTTTCCTTTTCTATAATAAAAAATGGTTTAAAAGATACTTGCACTTACAAATTCAAAACATTTCAAAATGTGGAGGGATATCCCCCAAGGAGGTATGAATTTCAATCTTAAAAAAAGGGAGTTAAGACAGAGAGTGGCCCTCGAGAAGCCACAAGGAACCGTTCCAAGCGCTGGGTTTGGGAGCCTCCTGCTGCTCGCTGCCACCAAGCTCGAGGGGGGTGGGAGGGGGTGCACACACTCTTGGGGTTGGGGCAGCTGAGCCAAGCCCAGGGAGCAGACCTAGTGCCTATCCTCGTGTCCTCGAACAAGAGGGAGTGTGCAGCTCCCACCTGAAAGCACCCAAACCCAGCCAAGCTCAGGAGGCAGCCAGAAGGGTAGGGGGCAGAGGCTGGTGAGACACAGAGGAAGGGAGAGTGTTCTCCAGCCCCAACGGGGTTTTCCCACTGAGTCAGGTGCAGGCTGTGAAGGAAGCTGATCCCCTAAAGGGGAAGCCTGTGGCTCCTTCCCTAACCAGGTGGAGAGCAGGCGTGGCCTCCTGGCCTTTCTGTCCCAGGACTTCCAGCCCTCTGCAGCGTTGACAGTGGGATGGCCTGTGAGCGGGGACATCCTCGAGTCTTCACTATGGAGTGGCGGTGGTGGCTTTCAGGCCCAAATGCGTCTTGGGTGTGAACCCGCTCAGCAGGTGGTCATGACCTCAGGGGTAGCCCTTCATTTAGCGCTCCAGTGGCCCACACGGTGGGGCTTTCATTGCGGCCAACTCCCGAGCAAACGGCAAACAGGAAGCACGTCCATCCTGGGAGGGCCTGGGAGGGCCACTGAGAGCCTCACGTTGGGAGTTAGGAACGCCGTTCCCATCCAAGAGGACGTCGTAGGCCTGTTTGGCTGGGTTGGACCTTGGCAAAAGTACCCACACTTGGTGTTTCATTGCATCCTATCTACTAATTAACCCTGTTGGATTTTATGTCTGTCAGTCATTGTGGTTCAGTCATTAGAGAATGAAAAACGAGGGGTACAGAATGGTATATCTTATTCCATGTAATTATTTGGGTGTTTGCACATTTTAAAGGGGTGTAACATTCTGAAGTTTCTTTAGCCGTTTTGTAAGAAAAATAAGAATACACCTGCACTTGGGTTGTTGGGATCTGTGTAAATGCTGTATGAACGAAGACCGCAGATGTGACAGTAAAAATATGTTGCGGCCTCTTCTATGAACCGGTCCTCATGGAACCCAGTAACTGCAAATGATACAGGGGGTCCTTTAGAGATAGTTCCTCTTCTTGCACGTTTTTGGTAAAGCTTAAAAAATCTCTCATAGATTCATGGCATTACCTTGTGGTATTTTCTGACAGTGTGAATTTTCTTCTTCTTTCTTTTTTTATTTATCCAAAATACGTCCTTCTTTACCATCACTGTATCTTTTTTTCAATTTTTTTTTTAAAGATTTTGTTTATTTATTTGACAGGGAGAGACAGCGAGAGAGGGAACACAAGCAGGGGGAGCGGGAGAGGGAGAAGCAGGCTTCCCGCCGAGCAGGGAGCCCGATGCGGGACTCGATCCCAGGACCCTGAGATCATGACCTGAGCCGAAGGCAGATGCTCAACGACTGAGCCACCCAGGCACCCTAGCATGTTAGTTTTTGATAGTCTTTATTTTATTTATTTATTTATTTTCTTTAAAGATTTTATTTATTTATTCATGAGAGATAGAGAGAGAGAGAGGCAGAGGGAGAAGGAGACTCCTTGCTGAGCAGGGAGCCTGACGCGGGGCTCGATCCCAGGACCCCGGGACCACGACCCGAGCTGGAGGCAGACGCCCAACGACTGAGCCACCCAGGCGCCCCTCTTTTTTTCAATTTTTAACATCGTGGTCAAACACATGTAACGAAATACATCACCCTAGCCCTTTGTGACCGCACAGTGGGTCGCACAAGCCGCGTGGGTAATGTGCATCCCCGGAGCTTGTCACTGTGAGACCAGCACCCCGTCGCCAGGAGGCACGAATTCCCACAGCGGCTGGCAGCCACCGTTCTACTCCATCTCCGTGGTTTTGACGACTCTAAGTACCTCACGTAAGAGGAATCAGACAGTATTTGTCTTTTAGTGACTGGCTTATTTCACTGAGCGTGATGTCCTCAAGGTTCACCCAAGAGTCCATTTTCTTTTGAGATGACGGACTGGTCAAATGTTTGTATTTATCCAACAGCCAAAAGAAATTGGAGTCCACACCAACCTGCCCGAGATGAAAGGTACGTAACGATACTGCTGCTCATGAGCATGGGGAGTCAGCAGGAAACGCTGTGTTGCAGTGCTTCGGTCTCTCCCATTGCTTCCTGGCTGCATGGAGGATGGTCCCTGGAGAGGTGGGGACGGCTTCCCCTTTCCATTGGAGCTGGAGTTATGGTCATGGGGGCTGGTCTCCAAAGTTCAGGCCCGGGTGTTTGGCCCACGCATCCAAGAGAGAGAAGACGGTGGAGCCTTGCACGGTTTCTGGCTTCCAGGAGTGTAAACCCTGTTTGCAGTGAGGCTCTATAGGATAGGGCATCCTATATCCAATCAAACCAGTGAGCAAGATGAAGACTGGGCAGTCCAAGCGGAGGGTAGAGGTGAGGGCGCCCTCACGTGCGCTCAGTAAGGGCAGGGGTAGCTGAGGACGTCCCTGGGGGCTTAACCGTCTCTGCTGTGTGCTGCATCCCCCGGGAGCTCAGGCCCAGGTTTCTCATGCTGTTCTCCACCACAAGGAGCCAGGCTACTCTGAGCGCAACGTGTTCCACGTTTGGAGCAAGAACTCCAGACGGACCTGGAATGTCTTGTTGTGAGAAAACAAAGAGATACTCCAGTACTGGAGGAGGTGTGACTATGGAGCCAGATTAGAGGGGACACCACTGGCTACAGTCCGAGCTCAGAAGCAGGTCGGTGATGACAGCCCCAGCGACTGTAGCTGAGTTCCTAAGGGGTGTCAATACAGGATGACCCTCCAAAGGGGCAAAACGTACAACACATGTTAGAGAAAGTTTATAGGAACCACTGGGAATCATTGGTCGGTTCTGAATCATGGCAACTACGCGTGTATGACCAGCTCCTTGACATAGACATAGAATCCCCTCGAGTCTGGGAGGATGCAGGGAAGGATTTGTGAACGTGACAATTCACTATTAAACCACCAGCTAATGACTATGAATGAGGGGCTGGGACCCCTGGGACCCAGTGGGCTTTCTGAGATGCTAGAAATCTGAGGTGCTCTTTCAAGATGCCTGGGGGCTGACAATGCTGCCTGGTCCCCAAGAAGTGACACAGACTTGATGAACCTTGAGAACATGGTGATACCTGGTGTCTGTAGCGACTTCCCATGAAGGGCAAAGGCGGTTTGCATAAGTCCTGCATGATTAAGGATGTAAACCCCACAGCATAAAAGAATCTTGGTACAAGAAGAATTAGCTTCTCTGTTAAGACCCTGATTTGCTAATTTGTAGAGATAGTACCAACACCAGCTGTTGCCCCCTGAAGTCCACAGTTAGGGGCCTCAGCATTCTGGAAAGGTTGTCTGCTCATCCTCTGTGCAGCACTGTTTTCTTATCAGGAGCTTGAGCTCACTGTAATGTGTGTATGGGTGAGTGAGTGTGAGTGCGCATGAATGTGTGAGTTCTGGTCCCGGTGGGATGGTGGATGGATGGTGAGGATGACTTGCAGGTTTGGGGACGAAGGGGTTGTCTTTAGACAAGGTGAGTTTGAGGCATGTGTACAACATCCAAAAGGTGACTAGAAATATCCTGTGGAAAGGTCAGGATTAACGGTGGCTTGTTGGGCGGTACTGGCTTAGGGGTGGGTTGGTGAGGTCACCTGGATGTGGCTGACAGAGCAGGGTGAAGGTCAAGGCTCTGTGCGATCCCAGTGGCCCGTGGATGGGAGCTTCGGAGAGGCCAAGTCATGCACTCAGGTCCTCCGTGGAGAGGGAAGCTGGGAGTGGTGCCAGCCTCCCTGGCTCCCTGGTGGTGGCTCCACCCTCGGGACTCTAGGTGTTAGAAGGGACCCTAAACGTCACCCGGTCAGAACCCTGGCTCTGATAGATGCTGGCTGCATGACATCAGACAAGGGGCTGACCCTAAGTCTCATTCTCCGTATCTGTGAAGACCTCAGTGGTGCCCCCCCACCCCACCACCAGAGTGGCGAGGCTTCCACGAGATGATGTATGTACAGTACCTAGTACAGTGACTGTACACAGTAAGCATTCTGAAGGGCTTGTAGTTCATATGAATCAGGATGGCTTCCAACTACCTTGCAGACAATGTATGACAGAAGGACTTAGCTTAGATCATCCCTCTGGCGGGCTCCTCTGACTGTCAGCAGGGGTCTCTTCAGCAGATGAACCAAGCGGATAGTTAAGATACCCTTGTCTGCTTCTGGAGGGAAAAGCGTCTACATCTTTCTGGAGGCCTTGGAATGTGACACTCACCTGCTCACTTTTCCTCTGCAGCGATGGAGGGGCGGAGGGCTTCCCTGTGGTAGGGGTGGCCCAGAGAGAAAGGGGGTGAAGGATTTTTATTTATCTCAAATAAAATGTTCCATCTGCTCTCAATCTGTGTTGATAACCCCATATCATGTGGGGCTGGGCCAGCAGACACCACTGAGTTTACGGGGCCACCTGCCAAGCAGCTAAAGACCTTCCTTCTGGATCTAAAGTTCTTAGGAAAAAAATATGTTGAGTTTAATATTGAACTCTAAGTAAAATCTGGTTTGAGTTATTTTTAGGTACAGATTTATGAAATTGTAATGAAATAATAATGTAAGGAGAGCCACTGATCCTGGACATATATCAACACTAGAACAAGATAATACAGCAAATATTTCCAATATGTATGTTTTTGAAAAGTACAATCTAGCATTTTGTACATGTCAAAGTGATCAATATCCTTTGTTAGCTCAGACCAGTCAGCGCTTTGTTATTTAGGAATTGGGTAGCATCCCCTTTCAATTAAAGTCCCGATCCTTATGAGTTAGAATGAAAGCATATTGTTCTTCCTTTTTGCCCCTTTTCTCCAAAGGCTGTTCTTAGTGCCCTGCCACCCTGAGCAGGGTGCTGTGTAGGGTGGTTTTGTATTGAACTCTTTCCAAATCCAGCTGAATCCTGGGAGGGCATGCCCACAAGGACAGCACCTCCACTCTTTCTTCTCTTCTCCCCCACCAGGCCCCAGCCTGCGGAGCCTGCAATTCAAGAGGGGAGGACTGAGGGGGCCCCAGGGAATCGTGCCGTGGAGGTTTTCCAGGGGGCAGGAAAGCAGAGAGCTCTGGGCTTGGGCCTAAATGGCTTTGGAGGAATTTATACTGTATGCCTCTGACCCCTCAGTGTCTCCAAAATGTCTGGCTTCCATTTCTTCATCAAAAGGTACAACGTTACATTGGGGATCTGTGTGCTTGGCTGTATGCATGTATTCTGACAGTGGGACTGTGAGTTCAAATATATGATTTTCAGCTTCCACCGTGGTCCAGAGAGACCCCAGGAGATTTAAAATGTCTCAGTTGATATTTCTCTCTAAACCCTGAAACATTGCTTTGACTCCTACTTGTGCTGCAGGAATGCAAATTAAGACACCTCTCTTCCATCCCATTAGATGGAAGAGAACGCATTAGTTCTCAGAGCAGCCTGGAGACAGGGAAGCCAGTGGGACTCACCTCTTCCTCACCTCTTCCTCCCGCCCTGGACCTGGCGGCAGGTCACTTGATTCTGAAGTGGTGCCTTTGCTACCGAGGCTGAGGGCCAGTCGGGGGGGGCAGGGGGCTGGGAGAGCCTGCAGGTGGCCTGATAGAGGGGGTCCTGCCCAGGGCTGGGGGGTTCTGGTGGAGGAAGAGACACTTCTGGAGGTCTGACTCCTTCAAACTTGGCTTTTCTTCAAAGATGTGTCCCTTGAAATGTAATAAAACAAAGGTCACTGTGGATTCAGTAACCTTGGCTCTAAGCTAAGTGGTTTCATTTTCAACAATTAGGTCCCATTGTTGGCAGATGCCTGATACCAACTAGTGGAAGGTAAGAACAACTAACTTTTGACCAAGTGAAGTTTTCTTTACAATTAAACGGCTCTTCTCTTCCTTTTCCCTTCAGCTTTTAGTGTCTTTCCTCTGTGAACTACTTTTGGTTATTAAGAAGTCTGACAGGGGTGCCTGCCTGGGCGGCTCAGTTGGTGGAGCATCCAACTTTTGATTCCAGCTCAGGTCATGATCTCAGGGTCATGAGATCAAGCCCTGCATTGGGCTCTGCACTGGGCATGGAATCTGCTTGAAATTCGCTCTCTCTCTCTCTACCCCCGCCCCCCAGTGTGCATGCTCACACTCTCTCTCTCTCTCAAAAAGAAAAAACAAAAGTCTGATGTGGGTTTGCTGTCCTGGGTCGTGTGAAGGCATTGCGACACACCAGTGCATGCCAGTGTCTTCAAGGTCTGTGCCCTCTGCTGTGTGTAGGGAACTCGCTGCGGGGTCTGGGGTCAACATTTCTGCGTGTGTCAAATGGTGCTCAGTCTAACTTCCTCCACCACCAAAATAAATAAACTGAAAACAAGCCTTGGATCATTCAGCTAAATACGCGTTTGTCAGAGATAAGAAACTCACACACAAAAGTGAACTGTTGCTTCGGGTAAAAACAGCCCCTGCATCTCCTTGTGCATCTAGCTCATGACAGCTCTCTGCTGCACCATACCAGCAGGTTCTGGGGATGTTAGAGTTGATTTTTCAAATGTGATGCCATTATGTATACTTTTCTTTGACCCAAAGGTCTTGGTATGGTATGAGGTGAATTACTGAAAGCCACTGTCTTGGTTTCTTTACAGGAATTGCTGCACTGTGGCTTATTTATGGGTACTGCTTATTGGATTTAAGAAGATACATAAATGATTATTTACAGGTACAGTTCTCCCAAGTATGGGAATGAAAGCTCTCTGCAGTATTGCTTGGGAGCCTAGTTTAGGGGTTGCTGGAGCTCTATCCAGCTCCGGTCCTGTCCTTTCCAACACGGAGTCTCATCTTGAAGGTCCTTAGGGTTGCAATATGAGCTGGTGGCTGGACGGGACACCACTTACCCTGTTATACTATCGGGAGACAGAAGATGAGGGTGTGACACAGAGCAGAACTCACAGGCATGGAGAGTGACGAACGGACTCAGGGGAGTTTTTGTTGGCTTGGTGCCTGTTTGGTGGTGGTGGGAGAGATAAAAAGGGATCCTCGAGGATGGATGGAGGCTGGTGGGAGCCCAGGAAGAGGCTGAGGAGGAAGGTGATGCACACACATTTGGACAGGTTGGGTTTGAGGGCCTGGATGACCTCCAGGCTCAGTTCAGGGGAGACAGTGGGGCTGCAAGCACAGCTCTGTGTCCTGAAGTCAGCAGGTGTAGAGGGAAGAGATCACTCTGATCTTTAATGCTTCATTCCTTCTCCTTGTGTTCAGCTGTTCTTTTTCTGTTTTAAGACCTTTCTTCTTTTCTAATATGAGAGCATAATGTTAGAAATCATTCCATAAGCATTGCCTTTGCTGCATCCCACACATTTTGACCTGTCATGTTTTCATTTTCATTCAATTAAAAATATTTCCTAATTTCCCCTCTTACCTCCTCTTTGACCTATGGATTCTTTAGAAATGTGTTGTTTAATTCAGCATTTGGGGGCATTTTTCAGACCTCTTTCTGTTATTGATTTTCAGTTTAATTTCATTTGGGTCAGAGAACCTACTTCGTAGGGCTTAAATTGTTTTATATTTGCTGAGGTTTGTTGTAAGACCCAGATTGTGGCCTATCCTAGTGAATATTTAATTTACTCTTGAAAAGCATGTGTCCTTGTATGGAGTGTTCTATAAGTGTCAGTTAGGTCTCACTGGTTCAAAGTGTTCTTTACATTTCCCATATCCTTCCTGACTTCCTGTCTACTCATTTTTTCAATTTCTCAGAGATGACTGTTGAAGTTCCTGACTGTATTTATAGCTTTGTCTGTTTCTGCCTTCAGTCCCATTAGTAGTACGACTTCATGTATTTTGAAGCTCTGCTAGGTGCATGGACATTTAGGACTGTTATGTCTTCTCGGTGACTTATATCATGTCCGTCTGTATCCCAGATAGTGTCCCTTGTTCTGCAGTCTGCTTTCTCTGATGTTAATATAGCCACTCCAGCTTTCTTTCTTTTCATTAGTGTTTATACGTTATATCTTTTTCCATCCTTTTGCTTTTAGCATATGTGTGTGTATAAACCCGTTTAATATATAACCCATATCTACATATAGAGATGAGATATAGATATATGTCTTTATATTTAAAGTGTGTTTCTTATAGACAGCATATATATTGGTCATGCTTCTTTATTCAATCTGGTCATCTTTGTCTTCTAATTGATTTTTAAAAGACCATTTACATTTAGTGTAATTATCCATAATGTTGAATTTAAAACTACCACATTGTACCCTGTTTCTTTTTCTCCTCTGATTATCTTAGTGTGCTATTTTCTTAAAGGTTTTACCTCCTGCTTCCATCCCTCTTTCTCCTGCTCTCCCCCAGTGTTAATGGAACCTCATGTCAACATGTACACCACTCTGTCTCATGTTGCCCTGCACCTGCTTCCTCCCTTAGCATTGAACCTCTTTGTGGGCAGGGCCCCCCTCCCATCCGTCCTTGTAACCCCCACGCCTGTGCACATAGCTGTTCAGTAAATGCTTACACTGAGCAGGTCTTTTGTTTAGAGCCTATCAGCTCGCCCTGGTGGAGAGAGTCTCACTGGAAATGGTGATTGACCAGCTTGCATTTCTGTTTCTGCCCCAGGTAATTCTGGAGATCCCAGTTTCACCTTTTTTATTTGGTTTACTTTCCTTCCTAAAATCAGGGACACAGTTACTCCAAAGAAAACGGTGATGTCTAAAATAAGAAACAAGAAATTCACCAGGGGCCTGTGGCTGACAGGAGCTCCTTTAGTGGGCTTACCTCGGCATTATTTACCTTAATCTCAATCTGGAAAAGGAACGCAAACAAATAAATGGAAAGGAAGGAGGGCAAGCGTTTGGTCACCACAGAGCCACAGAGAGGTTTGAGCCCACTGTATTGTTGTGAAGCCACTTCACTGCAAGTGCCGTCTTTCCTTGCGAAAATGAATCTCAGACACAGAAGACAATGTTTGTTTTGCCCCCGTTTAATACTTATTTTCCAGTGGACTGACTCACTCTGTGGAGTCAAGTCTCTTGCATTTGCCTAGCAGCTTATTTGGGGAAGAAAATAGCCTTGTCATGTCATATTAACAGCGACAGAACATTCCATCTGGCGGCCGCTCAGCCTTGCTGCTGTGCTGACCTGTGTGCAGAAAATCAGTGCCGGCTCCCCAAAGTGCTCTTGATTTCTTGATTTGGCCATTTGTCAGGTTTCCATCATTTGTGCCCCTGGGTGATGCTCTCTGAGGATAGAGGAGCCTTTAAAGGAATAGAAAGTTTATCCATTGTTGCAAAACATGAGTAGCTACACTGCCAGGCGTGGGACTGGAGTGGAGAGCTTGTGAGGACCGTGCCTTCTGGGAGGAGTCGGGACCTGGTATGCTGTCAGCAGTCTTGGGTTCAGCAGAGATGCCGGCTGAGGACGGGGGAGCAGTGCCGCGAGACCGGCCTCGTCCTGGTGCTCTAGAGAGACCAATATGGGGATGACAACCTTTGGTCCCTTTGGATATTTAGATTGCAGCATTTATGAGAAAATATTAACTCTATAATAGATGTGAGTTTTCTAACCTGTTTTTAAGTGAATAATGTAGAAAAAGAGACATGATGTCTGGTTCTGCAGCAGGTATTTTATATGCATTGTCTCAGATCGGGGAGTGATCATGATGTCCCTTCATGCATGACAAGTCTGTGGACGGGTCATTTATTCTCCATCCATGTGTGTGTACATGCGTGTCTCTGTGTGCATGTGCGTGTATGCGAGCGTGTGTGCATGTGATAGACAGGGAGGGTCCAGCAGCCCACTGAGTAGGACTGACTATCTTCTGAAGCTTGATGCTCTCTGGGCTCTCAGGAGCACAGAGTTGCCTTTGCTGGCTTGTGGTGAAGCCAATGAATCCGGTGTGAGTTTGCTCACACAATTTATGGGCCTTGTCTCCTTTGGTTTGTGCTGTTCACAAGAAACCAGTAAATGGAGAGTCTGGCTCAGCTGCTGCAGGATCTGGGGTAGCTTTTCATCAGGTTGACGTGCCAATGTGTATAAAACACTTGAGACACGTGTGGCTGAGGGGGTTGGAGTTTCTTCTGGAATCAGTCATTGTTGGGGTCCATCCCCTCTCTGTGGGGTGGTCACCGAGATGCCCAGGCCTCCCCAAGAGCAGCTGTCACCCAGGGAACCGGCGAGGCTCTTCTGTCCTCTGGCCTCAGTTGGGGAAGCGAGGGGAACCAGCAGCTGGTGTGAGGGTTCTGAAGGGCTGGGTCCCAGTGGGGCAGTGCCGGAGCCTTCTCTGGCTGTTTCCAAGCACTAAGCAGCCTCCCCAAGGAGACAGTGACCTAAATGGGGTCAATTAAGCTGGACAGAACAACTCATTTAATGTCTCATCCACAAAAGCCAAAGAAGAGAGAGCAGAGCCAGGCGTGATCAGTGAGAGCAGCCCAGAGGGAGGCAGAGCTGAAGATGCCCCTTTCTGGCAGCCAGGCCTACTTCCTACCCTGCCCTGTGCCTGTTTAACAACAACCCGGGTTTGTCGAATGAGGTGAACACATGAGGCGGTGGCCCACCAGGTGACAGGTGAGGAATGCACATGCTTGGTTTGGCCTCCATTATCTTCCTGTCCTCAGGTGACGCTCCTGCAGGTGTAGCCTACGTCCACGCACAGGCCCCCCACCCCGACACTCCTTTTTTATTTTCTTTATACTGTCAGCACACCAAAATTTCTTGGTCATTGATGACATCTCATACTATACAAAATGGAGGGCTGACCAGGGTTAAAATCTGGAGACATTCCAGGTGTATTCAATGCTTGAAAAGGAAGGCCTGCTGCAGTCCCATCACTGAACAGCAGCGGCTGCCCCCGTTTGCTCATTGCAGTGCCTCACACATCCCTTGCCCCATGGGTTTTCCAGTAAAGACAACCGGGACTCCTTAGAGGCAGCTGATTTTATTTCAATCTTGAAGCAGGAAAAGATCAGGGTGGCTTTAGAACACGCTCTAGTACCAGAGAGAGATTTCTCTCCTGAGCGGCTGGAGGGGAGTTGGCAGGAGGGAGGATCCAGCTAGTGGGAACGTCGCTGGCCCCGGTGCTGAAATCCAAAGTCCCAAAGAAAATACTTGTGGTTAATGGAGACTCGAGGAACCTGTGGAGGAACCTGTGGCAGGCTGCGAGCTTGTTGTGATGCTCAAGAGAAAAGTTGACACACACGATGCAAAGGTAGTCCTCAAAGCAGACAAGAGTGAATAGTGCAGTTAGTAGTATGGTGTTTAGTGTCTTCTCGTAATTATCTTCCTGTCGCTGAAGGATGGAGATGTGCTTGTTCTTGCAGAAGCAGGAAAGAAGTTTTGTAGGAACATGTGAGCGAGTCCAGCAGTCCTGGGTCAGGTAGGGACCATCTGGAGAACAAGAAGGACCAGTGCACAGAGGAGGCCACGTGTCCTCGTGAGGAGGAAACAGGAAGGTCTGTTGAACATCGGGTGACTTCAGGTGGTCACACAGCAACCATATGTAGAGAGAGTCATGGTGTTTCGGGAATACAAATGATCCCACTTGTCTAGAAGAGAGAGCCAACCAACTGGATTTAATCCCTCCCTTCTAGACCAAAGTTCTTCACAGTGTTTTGACCTGACCCATAGCAAACAATGCATTTTACATCAGTCTAGAGCATGTGCACGCAGACACATACTTCATAGAATAGCAGATATGTAGGACTTATACTACATAATAGATACATGCACATAGCTTTCTACCTGTCTGGGAGGAAATGTCTGTTGAGCACCACTTGTCCTTCCATGCAGGAGACAACTGTACTCGTTGGGCACCCTCACTGCCTGAGCAGCCAAGGAGAGTCCAGCAGAGAAAGATGATGTGAATATTGTTGAGTCATGGGGCCACCTCCAGTCCCAGAGCCAGCCTGTTGGGGACTGGCAGAATCAGGGCCTTGGGTATTTTTTGGGGGGCAACAGGGGAGACCAGGCCTGGGAATTATTAGCATATGTTCTTTGAGGGCCACCATACAGGACAAGTCTTGCCAGCAAGTTTCCTTTTGGACTAGAGAAGTCTTTGAGGGAAACATGGTTACCTTGGAGCATGGACAGCTCCTCGGTGGTGGATGGGATCAAAGAAGGGAGAACGCCACTCTCATCTTCGAGAGAAATTCTGACTTTAGCAGGAGATCTCAAATATAAGGGTTACCATTTTATTTTAAGTTGAAGATAATGTCTCCTCCTTGTTAATTGAGCATTTACTCAGTGTCTGACTCTGTGCTAAATACTTGAATACTCCGTTTGAGGAGGCCCTGCAGTGGGGAATTGTCCCTCTCCTACAGCAGAGGCGGCTGAGGCTGCCCCTAATCAGTGGAGGGGTCTGGATCTGCATCCAAATCTCTAACTGCAGACACATTATTTTCTCATAATGGCTTCTGTGTTGAATCTTCATATGTTTCTTAAGCGGCTTGGAGGGGGAAAAGCACGTTTCATTCTAAAGGAATAATTGCTTGATTATTTTGTGCTGTTTAATATTCATAAATACCTTCCAATCTAAAAATATAACTTTTAGTGAAATAATACAGTGACCCCATGTAGTTAGGCTCAGTTGACCTTTCCCTCCTAAATCATGGTAGACACAATAACAGCTATTTCAAAACACATCTGCTCTCAACACCAGAGTTGGTAAACATGTCATCCTAATTCATTATCATTCCACCCCTGTATCTGGACCCGTCAGAGATCATAAATGATCAGTTTGTGAATTCTGAAATTCATAAACAAAGAACACTTACATTGTGATATTGAAATAGGTACTTAATATGGAAACAACCATTATTTCCCCCTTATTATTTTTCTAGCTGTTAACTCCTCTGTGGTTTATCTTGGTTATTGTTCTGGGGGGGGGGACAATGGAAACACCCATGACCCTGAACCTCATTAAAGCCACTCTTTCAAGTTCCTCCACCCAATTTTTATGGCAGGTGTGGAGGGGTAATCAATTTGGTCGGTTTTGCATTTCGCCTTTTTCTCCTGCTCTCTTCCTTCTGTCCCTGCTAACAAGCAGTGAAACAGACAAAGAAGGAGAAGACAGAATTGCAGAGCATGGAAAATTCAGCTTGTGAAATCCTTGTCTGGAGACTGCTGCTAGTTCGTTTGGTCTAAATTTCAATGTTATAAATAGAATCTACAAGAAAAGTCACACTGCCTTTTTAAAAAAAAATTTATTTTATTTTATTATGTTATGTTAATCACCATACATTATATCATTAGTTTTTGATGTAGTGTTCCATGATTCATTGTTTTCATATAACACCCAGTGCTCCATGCAGTAAGTGCCCTCTTTAATACCCATCACTGGGCTAACCCATCCCCCTAACCCCCTCCCCTCTAAAACCCTCAGTTTGTTTCTTGGAGTCCATAGTCTCTCATGGTTCATCTCTCCCTCCGATTTCCCCCCCCCTTCATTTTTCCCTTCCTTCTCCTAATGTCCTCCATGCTATTCCTTATGTTCCACATATAAGTGAAACCATATGATAATTGTCTTTCTCTGCTTGACTTATTTCACTTAGCATAATCTCCTCCAGTCCCATCCATGTTGATGTAAAAGTTGGGTATTCATTCTTTCTGATGGCTGAGTAATATTCCATTGTATATATGGACCGCATCTTCTTTATCCATTCATCTGTTGAAGGGCATCTCGGCTCTTTCCACAGTCTGGCCAAAGGGCCATATGCACCCTGATATCCCACTGTCTTTTGAAAAGCGATGCCTCCCCCGCTCTCGGCTTCTCTAATCCATCAGGCAAAATGCTTGGAAGCTCTTGCCTTAAGAATGAGCTGCCACAAAATGCCCATCCCCAGCTGGTCCAGAACCCTTGGCATCATTGCACTCCTCTGGGTGAATCACCCAAAGATTTGGCCTTGGCATGCCGTTTCTGGAAGGATCATGGTGCTTCTCTCTTTTCCCCTGCTGGGTCTTCTTCAAATGCATATGGAACACGAAGAACCTTAAGATAAAGGTTTCATTGTATTTGCTTTGAAATTCCTACTTTGGTGAAACTGGATGTTGGAGGTAACCCCCCCCATCCACCCCTGTTTGGGCTGTAGCCCCCTTTGGAGGCCCTTCATAATGGGAGGCTGTCAATATTATGTTCAGCTGGGCTTGAGCCTCTCCCCGTGTCTTCTATAATCATGAGACGGAATATTCTATATACTTGATGGATACTTTTTCTGCTACCGATCGATACTTTCCCTGCGGGCTAATTGGAGGTAGGATCCCCATTCTGTGAGTGGGGTCTCCTTCTAGGTTAATTTTTTTTTGATTGACATGTTTCTAAGGTTTTAGAAAAGTACCAACATTGTTATCAAGAATTTCACTAAATGTCATGGAAAACTTTTCTCTGAAACTCTGAAAATGGGGATTCTAATGGGAATGTAGGATGTTCTCATAATCTCATGTTGTCAGAAGGGAGGAGCCTGAGGGATGTGGTATTGGCATTCCCATGGGAACTCGGGGAACATGGCCCACGTTCAGTTTCTGACGACACATGGTGTCCTGGGCAGGCATTTAGGGACATGTTCTCTGTCCGGGGTCGTGGTGGGGTGGCGTCCACGTGTCATGCTACAGCAGGTGGCCTGGACCCCCGTCTGCAGCTCTTCTTGGTGGGCTGGGTGGGCAGGGCTGTGCTGACCTCAGTTAGCCAGCTGGCATCCCAGATCTCAACTGACTGAGGTAACAGCGCCAGGCTGTGGGCAAATGTGTGCTCGGGTTTACTGACCAATTAACCAGTGAACGAGTATCACACAAATCTCGTGTTCATGGGCTTTGTGTTTGTACAGCACTTATTCCTGCCGGTGAGAGAGGTCAGTCCCCTGCTCTCTATGCCAATGTCCCTTCTCCTCTCCTGCTACGCACCGCCCCCCCCCCCCCCCCCCCCCCGCGCGCCCCGGTTCTCCTGCATCCCAGCTCCTCTGTCCTTTTCTGGACATTCCTCCTGGGCTGTCTGGTCTCAGTCCCCCGCATTTCCTCAGGGGGCCAATTTCAGCTTCTGTGACTGGCCTGTCTTGGACCGTTTCAGGTGCTGTAACGGATGACCACAGACTGCGTGGCTCATAAGCACTCTCCCTTCTTTCTTACAGTTCTGGAGGCCGGGAGTGTGAGATCAGGGAGCTGGCAGGGTCTGGCTCTGGCCAGGACTCTCTTCCAGGTTGCAGATGGCCATCTTCTGGCCTTGTCCTGACATGGTGGGAGGGGTGAGGGGGCTCTCTGAGATCCCTTCTTCCAAGGGCACTAACCCCATTCACCAGGGCTCTGCTCTCATGACCTAATCATCTGCCAGAGGCCTCACCTCCAAACTGTCCTGTTGAGGTTAGGCTTCAACACAGCACTTTGGGGGGACACAGAACTTCATCTGCAGCACCCCTCACTGCTTGGCGTGCCTTCTGTTGCTAGGATCCTACTCTTATCTTGAGTTCTCTTTTTCTGCATTCTGTCACATGCTCAAAGGCAGAAACAGTGTGCCAGCCCCGGTTGGCTTCTGGGGAGGAAGCCACGTCCCTCCTCTGAGTGAGGGGCTGCATGTCAGCTCCTGGGAGCGAGGCGGCTTTGCCTCTTCCATTGGGGGCCTTTGGAGGGCTGGCTTTGCCAGGACACCTGACCAGACGGTTCTCCTCCATGGTGGGATTAGGGGGAGTGCCCAGCATAGGCCGGCCCCGGGCATAGCAGGCTCGAGCCAGTGGAAACAGCATAAAGCACACTGTTTGTGCAAACAAGCAGTTTCGGGGATAGACCCCTGCCCCCCCCCTCCCCCCCGCCCCCCCGCACCAAATCCAAGTGCCCAGATACCAGCGGAGACATACTCAGCCCCTTCCTGCACTGGGACATTTGTTGTTTCCCACGGAGCTTAATCTCCTCGGAAAACAGATTCTTTAAAAACAAGAAAGTGTGGCCAGCGTCTTTATCTTTCTACAGATTGATGGTTGGCTCTAAGCTGTCCCCAGCAACTATCTCGATTTCAAACCTAATAAGCATGTGACTGGCTCTGTGATGAGCCAGAAATACCAGATATCTGCACGGGGCATGAAATTCCAGTGCAGATCTGAAATTTCATTCAGCTGCACCGGTAAAACTGTAGAGCATTCAAAGTCAAATTTAATCCCTTGCCCTTAGAATCAATACAGTTATAGTGAGATGATGGTTATTGATGATCCCTTTTAGTGCTTGCTAGTTCTCGGAGTTGAAAACATCGAGGTGTGGGACGCAGTTGGGACTGTGCCCAGACAAGCCTTTAACAACCTATAATCCGGGGCTGGGAGTGCATGAGACCCTTCTTCTCTCGTAAGAGTAACTGGCCCCAGTCAGCAATGTTTAACAGAGAAAAACAATAAAACTGAATAATGCAATTGATTTGGCATAGACTTGGTTGTTACAATGCTTGAGGTTAGTGGCATGGTGACGGTTTTAAGAACCCAAATTTAAAATACACAGTTATTTTCCTCATTACAGACCCTGTCGCACGGACTGCTTTTCCCTGAAGCGATAATCTGAGAGAATCCGTCTCAAAGTCACATTCAGCGGCCTGGGGCCCGTTTCTGCCACCCTTGGGCTCATGGATCAAGCTTCCAGTGAGGCCCTTAGGGACCGCCCGGGACCCCAGCGCGCACCACCTTCCCATGAGACGGGCATGAAACTGGAGCTACATTTCGGAGACTGACCCACTGGTACCTCTGATGTGGCAGCCGAACTTGGGAGGGGGCGTAGCCTTAGCCCAAGGAGCTCCGGAGAATTAGCTGCTGTGAGTGAACCTCCGCAGGGTTGGGGTTGGGGTCAGGAGGGCGCCTTGGTGCCCCTGCTCTGGAACCACAGGGAACGCGGTCCGGGACACGCTGGCCTGATCCTCCTGTGTCGGGGTCCAGCCGCCCCCAGTTTCCAGGGGAGCTTTCATGCTGGGACTCCTGTTCCCGCGGAACAGTATTTCCATTTCACGTCGGCAGGAGCAGGGGTGGGGTGGGGGTGATGGGTTTTTAAAATCAGAGAGTGTGCATTCTCCTCTACTGGCACAGTTGTTAAGGGGGGGCCCTGGGAGCTGTGTCCTCGTGGGGTACTGGGAGCACCCATGGCATCTCGGCAGAGGGTGGTTAGAAGAGTCCTCTCTGCATGGGGAGATGTGAAGGAGGAGGGGAGGGCCGGTGTGTGCGACCCTGGCTTGTATCTCAGCTGCTGGAGGAGCGCCTCGTCACAGGGTGACTCTCTGAGCGGCTGTCCATCTTCTCTTGGTTCCTGATGTGAACTACAGTAAGACCGCCACTTAAAATTTTAATTGCTCGAGAATAATTGGGGGGAGGGGAGCTGAGTTATATCAGAAAACCCATTAAGTATATAAAAGATTAATTTTCATTATGACTGCTAGTCAGTAAATATTATCTTTTATATCAGCCTGAGCAATAATATGAGTAATGGGAACTATTTAACTTATTTTGGTTTCATTTTAAAACTTTAATTATGGCAATACTTTGCATTTTTATTAGCATTGTAAGAGATTGAAGAAAATGATTTTTGGTGGTTGATTTATTGAGACACTTTCTACTGGATCACTGGATGTGGACGTCAGCTCCTGGGAACAAGTGTACAGGTGGGAGGCGAGGGGTCCAGCGCGACAGGGATGAGCTCCTGGGATGCTGACTTAGTGCAGAGAGAGCCTCTGTGGGTAGCAGTGTCCTGCTGGAGGAGGCGAGATTGTTCAGCCTGTTCACTGGTTCCTCCCTCCCTCCTTCCTTCCCTTCTTCTTCCCTCCCTCTCTCCTTTCCTTTCTTCTGTGAATACCTACTAAGGCTGATGTATTCTTTGGTTTGGTGATACTCATTTTTAAAAATTTTATTTTATGGTAAGAAGCATACATATTTAGGCTGTCTACCATGATGATTGGATACACATATACACAGCGAAAAGATTACTACAGCCGAGGTCATTAACAGATCCCCTCCTCACATAGTTACTGTCTTGTGTGTGTGATGAGTCTAATCTCTTGGCAGATTTCTAGCATTCAGTACCATACTGTTAACTGTCATCATTGCGGTGTGCATCACATCCCTAGACCGGTTCGTCCTACATAATTGCCTCTTCATACCCTTTGAACAACATTTCCCCCACTTCCCCGCTCCTGTCACCGCTGTTCTACCCTCTGCTTCTATGAATTTGACTTGTTTAGATTCTACATATAAATGAGATCACTTAGCCTAATGTCCTCCAGGTTCATCCAAGTTTGTCGTAAATGGCAGGATCTCTTTGTTTCTCCTGGCTGAGTAATACTCCATTGTGTAGACACAGCACATTCTCTTCGCGCACTCTTCCATCAGGGGACATGAACTTGCTTCCCTGCTGTGGTTCGTGTAAATCATGCTGCGGTCAGCATGAGAGTGCAGCGATCTCTTCCAGGTACTCATTTCCTTTCCTTTGGAAATATACCCAGAGAGGGATTTCTGGATCCTACGGTAGTTCTATTCTTGTTTTCTTGAGGAACTTCTGGACTGTACTAACACACGCCGACCATGGTGGGTATGAACAGTCTTCGTGCTCTTGGGCTTAGAGCCTCACGTGGACAGCAGCCTCCTTCCAGCTCCGGAGCGTGGCCGTGGAGAGAATGCATTCCTGATCTGGTTCAGACAAGAGTCTGGGACGTCTGTCCGCCTGATGAGCAAATGTGAGGCTGCTCTGGGGGACGGACACAGGAAACTGCCAATGCCCACCAAGCTCTCGTGACTGGGTTTGCTGCTGATTACGGCTCTTGGGTTCTACCACCACCTCGAAATCTCATTCAGAAAATCTCTATTTAAGTGAAGTTACTTTGCCTGGGAAGAGCCAGGAGGAATAGCAGGTGATGTTAGTGTTGTCCAGTGTCTCTCTTCCCTGACGCTGAATTTAGAGCACAGCCTTGTGCTAGTCCTTTCCTCTAACTGTACAAGCTTGCCGTGTGTGTCCGTCATGCTTCTTCTCTATGCTGTCATCACACTTATTATAATAATCAATCATAATTATGCTCATAATCATGAGAATAAATCCATGTGGACTTACCCTGACGTGGCAAAAGGAGCGGGGTTTGGCTCTGGAGTGGCCTTGACTCAGTTCTGGCTGTGTGACCTGGAAAGTCACTGGTCCACTTTGAGCCTCAGAATCTTCATCCGTGGAGCATGTCGAGAATTGGCTCATGGCAGGTGGTGATGGTTCTCTCTGTCAGTGTGCTCACAGAGAGAACGCTCTCTGGACGGTAGTGGTGAGACGCTTCATATCACATCTGTGATTGAACATCTCAGCCCACAGTGGGGCCCCGACACCCATCTGGGTTCTTGACTTCCCATAGAGCTGAGTAGGGAGAAAGCATTGCACTCACGTCTGACTGGTTGTAGAAGAAAGTCACAGAATCACCCAATCCTCTGGCCTCATTTTATGTTTCCAGAGTGGGAAGCCAGGCAGGAAAAGTGACTCATCCCAGGTGATCTCGCTGCTGGGCAGGTGCCCCAAGTCTCTGACTCTGGGTCTAGCCTGTTCCCACCTGGCCCCCCAGTCTTGTGTAGAAAAATACTGTCTGGGTCTTTTTTCCTTCCTACCTTTGTCCCAAATGCAGGATTGTCACAGACCTTTGTATGCATTGTCCCCACATCGTCCTGATGAGGAGTGATGCCAGTGGTGAGGAAGGGAGGATCCCTGGACACATCACTGGGGATATTGTTCCTGCTTCAAGAACAGCTAGCATGCTCGATAGAATCAGGTATTGGTCTTGTAGAAATAGTGACTGAAGGGGCGCCTGGGTGGCTCAGTCGGTTAGCATCTGACTCTTGATCTCAGCTCAGCCCATGATCTCAGGGTCATGAGTTCAAGCCCCACATTGTGCTGCACACTGGGCATGGAGCCTGCTTAAAAAAAAAAAAAAGTGACAAGTAGAAAGAATTAAAGTATTTAGGGAGAAAAGAGGAAGAGTTGTAAACCCCGGCTGAAAGCATCCTGCCATCCCAGGCCACGGAAGGCGCAGTGGTGACAAATCTGTGTCTTCGGGAACAGGGATTAATCAGCATGATCAGCCACTCTCGGGGCCCATGGGCGCCAGGCTGGCAGCCAAGGCTTCTCCCGTGACGCCTTCTTGGGGGGTCGCCTCACTGTTCTTCACGGCCCCGCCAGATGCTCCCGCCTTCAGACGCAGTCTGCTTCTCCTCTGGAGGATTTGCTGGAGAGCATACGGCTGCCTTCAGTGCTGCCGCAAACACATTAGGACCCTGTGGTTTCAGGCACGGCCAAGTCGGCGGGGATGGCCCTGCCTGGGGTGCCGAGGGCCGTGCCAACCTTGAGAACGCTGCCTGGCTGGCCCAAGGGGGGGGTGCTTTGGAATGCTCCAAGGGAACACCACCTTCCTCCTCCTGCCAGGCCCGGGATCAGGTGACTGCCGGTCCCCCCATCTGCAGGCCCCTGTCTGCTGGGGGACAAGCCCCCCCCACCGTCTGCAGGCCCCCCTGTCTGCCGGAAGCTGCTTTTGTTACTCACGCATATGTGTACTTTGTACCAGCTCATTTCTTCCAGAGGTCCCCGCTTACAGGGGATCTGTTGATATGGCTGTAGGAGGTTGTCCTGAGAAACTAGGGGTCCAGCAAATGGGATCCAGCCCTGAGTGGAGGCCCGTCCTGCACAGGAACAGGGGCACTGTGCCTGGCTATCCAGGGAGGCTCTGTATTAGCTCACCTGCAGAGGATCGGTCTTTATTTCCTCCTGGTTCTCTGTGTGCCTTGATATCTGACCACCTCTTAGTGTCTGGTCTGTAGAGGCCGGTAGCATGCCCTGGGCTGATGCCTGCTACCTCCTCCTTCAGAAAGGCAGCATGCAGCTCAGTAACGGTTCCAGAGCCATGCAGAACCACGGGCATCACAGGCCCAGAGAGAACCTGACGTGAGTGGCATCTCCTGCTGGGAGTTATGTGGTTGCAAGGGACAGAAACACACGTAGGCAGCCCATGGAAAGGAGGGTTTGCTCTAAGGCTGCAGATACTCCCCCATCAGGGCCCAGTAGAGCAGGGCTGGCTCTGCTCTGAAGGAAAACCTCAGCAGACACATCTGTAGCTTCACTCTGGCGCTGGTAACCCAGTGGACTCAGATCCTCGCCCTGCATCGCTCCCCTCTGCCTCCCAGAGACTCTCTTGGGCTCTTTCCACATCCCAGTCCCAGATCCTGGGTGAGGAATCCAATTGGCCTCGCTGCAGTCAGGCCTCCCAGGTCCAGTTGGCTTGTCCGGGAGAACTAGCACCTGGTCCATATGGGGTGGGTGGCACGCTGAATCCACCATGCGGCATCCCGGGCCTGGCAGGAGGAGGAAGGTGGTGTTCCCTTGGAGCATTCCAAAGCACCCCCCCTTGGGCCAGCCAGGCAGCGTTCTCAAGGTTGGCACGGCCCTCGGCACCCCAGGCAGGGCCATCCCCGCCGACTTGGCCGTGCCTGAAACCACAGGGTCCTAATGTGTTTGCGGCAGCACTGAAGGCAGCCGTATGCTCTCCAGCAAATCCTCCAGAGGAGAAGCAGACTGAGTCTGAAGGCGGGAGCATCTGGCGGGGCCGTGAAGAACAGTGAGGTGACCCCCCAAGAAGGCGGCATGCCGTTTATCTATCTGAGCCGACAGATAGACTCACATTTACTAAACACCGTGCGGCGATAATCCATTCAGCTGGCCCCCCAGCGCCTGTACAAGTCAGAGTGTAGGCTTGGTCTCTAAGTATTTGTTCATAAGCTCCAGGTGGGCCGGGGCCCCATCACATACGGTGCACTGGGTTAGGGACCCTCATCTTAACTTGGTCACCTCTGTAAAGACCCTGTTTTCAAATTAGGTCACATTCTGAGGTACTGGGGGTTAGAATTTCAACATAATCTTTTCTGGGGACACAATTCAATCCACAAGAAGGGGCCAGGCACCCGCTCCTCGAAAGCCAGGCCTGTCACCTGCATGGCCACCCCCTCTGGGCAGAGGGGACTGCAGGTAGCAGAGGCACAAAACCTCCCCAAGTGAGTCCAGGGGTCAGACCTCCCTGTGCCCTCGTCCCTCCAGCCCAGCCCGAGGAGGGCAGGGTCAGAGCAGGGGGCACCAGAGCGAGCCCTCACTTCCTCCTTCCTTCCGTTTGAAGGGGCACACCCCCCACAACCCCTGTCCGTGGGCCCCCAGCCTGGCCTGTGGCACCAGGGCAGCTCAGCAGAGCAGGGAGACAGGACCTTTGGGCTCGTCCCGGCATTCTGACCAGCACATTCTGTGAAGTGGTGGAATCCACCGGAAGGTCAGCTCCAGGAGCACCTGCCGCTGCCTGTCTGGCCCGGAGCTGTGCCCCAGGGCCCAGAGGGGAGGAAATTGGGTGTTCAGAGACTTGCTGGTGGAGGAGTATGTTCAGGAGGGCACTGTCTCAGGTATGAAAGCACAGTGCCAGGTGGGCTGTAGGGTGGACAGTGCTCGGCAGTGCCAAGTGCCCCTTCCCCCAGTACAGAATGGCCCTCTGAGAGAGGACCCCGAACTTGAAGGCCTGTTGGTGGAGGAGCCACTGCCCAAGCCCCTGCCCAAGCCCCTGCCCCCAACTCTTGGATCTCTCAGTCAGGTGCAGGGCTGAGGGGCCTGGGGAGGGTCTGCTTCTTCTGAGCGCCCAGGGGAGGGGGCAGAGAGGGCCATGCCCAGCCCCCACCATGGAGCCAGGCCGGCCCCTGGGGTAGGCATGGCATTCGCATCAGACGGAGATGTGGGTTTTGAAGGAATCTGGCCGGTGTTGGGATTTGATAGGGGAACATGCGGGAAAGCTCTAGAACGTGTTGCGGAGGTTGAGCTGAGTGAGAAGGGAGCTGAAGTCACAGTAGTGATAGGAGGGGCAGGAGATGGTTCTTGTCAGCTGTCCCCCGCATTCAGACTCTCCCCTCTGCCCCCACACTCAGGGCACTCTCCCACAAATCCTTCTCTCCATGGGTCTCCCCGTGGATGAGTGTTGCGGGGCTGTCTTACCAAGCATCACAAACCGGGGCCTCAGAATCACAGACGCATACTCTCTCACATCCAGGAGGTCGGAAAGTCTGAGATCCTGCAGTTGGCAGCCAGGGCTCCCTCAGAAGGCTGTAGGGGGTCCTTCCTGCCTCCTCTTTCTGGAAGCTTCTACAGCCCTCCTGTCAGTGTCTCTGGTATCACATGGCCTTTCCCTGTGTCTCTCCTCTCTTCTTACAAGGACGCCAGTGTTTGGATTTAGGAACCACCCCAGTGCAGGATGACCTCACCCCAACTCATTACAGCACATCTACAAAGAGCCTATTTCCAGATAAGGTCACACTCTGAGGTTTTGGGAGGACACGAACTTTGTGGAGGACACCATCCAACCCAGTATGGAGGAAATATTCCAGAACTTGTAAATGAGACTCTGCCCTCCTACCCCCTCCCAGTGTCCTAGGCCAGATCGCTTCTATTTCCACCCTTAGCCATGGCGTCCTGCTCTCCAGAGCCTTACCTGTCTCAGGTATGAAAGCACAGTGCCAGGTGGGCTGTAGGGTGGACAGTGCTCAGTAGTGTCAAGTGCCCCTTCCCCCAGTACAGAATGGCCCTCTGAGAGAGGACCCCGAACTTGAAGGCCTGTTGGTGGAGGAGCCACTGCCCAAGCCCCTGCCCCCAACTCTTGGGTCTGTGATTTCCAGGACATCATGGTACCTCCCTTGGCTCCAGGTCTTTCCAGAACTGTTCTGAGGCTGGACTTGGATCTAGACAGTTGAGAAAGAGTCTATCCCAGGACGCAGCCACAACTTTGACTGCCCCCCTGCATCTTACCAGAATCGGGGTGTACCAAGTACTGCTTGGGGAAACAGTGGACTATCAGCTTTTCATGGTCATGCCATGAATGAGAAGAGGCTTTGCTGAGTCCTGTGCATCTAGGGCATCCTGTTCTTGCTCCTCATGGTCTGTCTTTTCTGAGAGATGATGGGGTCTGGAGAGCAGGACACCGCCACTAAGGGCTGGCTAGGGTGGAAATAGAAGCAATCTGGCCTAGGACACTGGGATGGGATAGGAGAGCAAAGTCTCATTTACAAGTTCTGGAATATTTCCTCTGTAGTGGGTTGGACTGTGTCCTCCCCTTGTGTTCAGGTGCACATTTCTTTTTTCTTTTTTTTTTTTATTCTTATGTTAATTCCCATACATTACATCATTAGTTTTAGATGAAGTGTTCCATGATTCATTGTTTGTGCATAACAACCAGTGGTCCATGCAGAAACATTTATTTTTTCTGTTGGAAACTTTTCCTCCATTAAAAAGAACAAAAAACCTTAGCAAGCATTTCCTGTGTCAATTTTGTGTTTTGAATTTGACTAGAAGATAATTTCAGCTATATTGTCATATTTGTGAGCATGAAGTTTTCGTAATATCACCTTATGTATTTTTTTAGCAACTTTCACTATGGCATCCAATATGTGCTGACTGCTTTTCTTGGTATCTGGGATAGAGAGAGAGCACTTCCATTGTTAGGGAGTGCGGGAAATGGTGTCAGATTCCACCACCAGCCTTTGCTCCCTGAGCTCGGGCACAGTTGGAGTTCCATAGCTCATTCCCCCAGGACTCACTGCTTGAGAGAAGAGGAAGGAAGGTGCAGACTGAGGGGGAGACAGTGGGTTCAAGGGGCCTCAGGGAGGCAGGGGAAGAGGCTCAGCTTGGAGACAAATGGAACCACACTTGGCAATTGGGATTTTATAGTTTTTGTCTTGTGGGAAACCTTTAAGAATTTTTTTTTAATTTACTTCTCTGGTTTTGGAACGATGGTATATAGTCTTCTAGAAAGGTATGCAATAAAGAGGCTATATATAAGGAAGTGACAAAAAGGCACTGACTCAGTTGCCCATTACCTGAGGATACTTGGTGGACATTTGCACAGGTACACATGGAAGGAAGGAGGACGCATGTTCAGTCAAGTGGCTGGTGCAGGGAGCTCGGTGTAAGTTAAGATGAGATTATACTGTATATGCTGTCTTTGAGAATGTGTATGAAATTTAATTTTGCATGAAGATAAAATAAATGCAAGTAAACTTGAAGAGACTGCTGACTTCAGATATTTCTAACTAAAAGAGATATTGGTGACACAGTGATGCCTCCAAGATTATGAAGATAGTTGTGTGGGATGGTCAGGTTGGAGTGGAGTCATATTGTCTAACCTACATGTTTTCATTTCTCAGTTATTGGTTGCTTCTGTATTAGGAGAGATACGGAGATATGCCTCCTCTCCCCTTCAAGCTTTTGTCAGTTGTGATTTTAATATGTCACAGCTGCCAGCACATGTGTTCACCTTGTAGCTAATTCCCACACATGTTTGGTCTTGGTTCTATGTTCAGTTGGCTCACCCCTTACATCCAGTCCTTTTAGTGAAGGCCGCTTTGTTTCTAGATTGTTTCTCTTAATTTCCTAGTTGACTAGATCTGTTGCCAGTGATTTTTCCTAGACAAACCCAGTTACCATATTCCTGGAGGCTGTGGGAGCTTGGGGATGTCTAGCTCTCTCTATACTCTGCACTCCTTTCTTCTCCTAAGGATGCCCTGGTGTTCCCCTACTGCCTTCTGGTGTCTAGTGTGGGAGCAGTGCCAAGACTTTCTTTCCCATTGGCTGGATTTTGTGACTGAACAGCTCATGCAGTCCTGAGGTCTTTCATGTTTGTGAACATCTATCTATTGTCTTTACAGCTGAAGGATGGTGTGGCTGGAGCTACGGTTCTCTTCCTCAGAACCTGGGGGCCAGTGCCCCATTGTTTCTGCAGCGCTGACTTTGGCAGGTGAGTTCTTTATTTACTTGGATGATCCAAGAATCATTTCCTTAAATCTAAATCAGTGCCTTAACCAGGATGTCTTTTTGTGATTGTTCTCTGTAATTTTATCCTGAAACATGGTATGAGATTTTGAGCTATAGATTCACAAACTGTTTCTATGAAATTTTTCTTCTATCTTTGAGCCCTTGGGCTCCACATGTTGGTTGGACTGTCTGTTTTGGGGGAGCCAGTTTCCCCTGCATTTGATTACTGCTGCCCACAACCTGCCTCTCATCCTTTGCTCCGTTCTGCACCTCCTCTGCCTCCCTGGCGCTCTCAGCCTTTCTTCCACGCCGCCCCTGTGAGTTGTGCGTCACTTCTCTCTTGATGTTTTGACTTCACACGGTATTTCTGTAATGACAGTGTTTTGGTCAATTTGTTTCCTGGAGTCTGCAATTTCCATTCTCATCTTATTTTGTTTTATAATCTTGCCTTTGAGTGACTATTTTTATTGAATTTCTGTTCTTATTATGTCCTTCTCAGTCATGAAGCACACACGGGACATTTTCTTCTGTTCCTCGGGGGATGTGTTCTATGGTCTAGGCTGTTCATCTGTCCTTCACAAGCCGTTCCCTCCCTCCCCCCTTCTCCCCCTTCCCTCCTCTTTCTCCACCACAGTCCCTTTCCCTTTCCCTTGGGCTGGCTTGGTGTCCCAGGGACATCCCCAACAAAGGACTTCGCACCTTGGCTGCATGTTTGAATTACAGGCTGAAGCCAGCCATGCCCTGGACCAACTAAGTCAGAACCTCTGGGGGTGAGACCCAGGCATCTGGATTTCTAAATCTCTCTGGCTGATTCCAGCGTGCAGCTAAGGCTGAGAACTATGGCTCCAGTGTCTCAAATTACCTAGGAAAATAAGAAAAGAACCAATCACAGGAGTTATAGAAAAGGAATAACCATGCTATAGAAAAGGAATAACCATGTAGGAAGTGGGGCATTGTCTATAGGGGCACATAAACGTCCTGCATTCAGAGGTGAGGACATGGCCTGGAGATTCTGTTCCCTCTCAGTACCCCCAATTAACCCTGGCTCGGCCTGCTTGGATCTTCCTGAGGGCAGTTCCACTGGAAGCAAGAGGCATTTGCTTTGCATTACACCTCACTTTGCTTTCGAACAGTTACTCATCTGGAGAGAAAGGTCTTTTCTCAAGTCAGCCTGGGGTGCATTTTCTAGCGTCTACCCACGTCTACCCATGAGGCTTTAAAACCAAGCTGTGAATTGCTCATTCCTCACTAATTCCCAAATGGAAATCACAGTTTTTGTTTACTTACCTAAAAAATTCACATGTAGCCTAAGGCTCAACTGAAGGAATTTTAAACACTCTTTGAAAGCTGTAAAAAGATGAGCTGGGACCGAAATGACCACTCACCTTTAACTCAAGCTGCCATTTTTTAGAGCCTGTCATGAACAGAGGGGCACAGTTAAGACGGAGGAAGGCGCTCCAGCCATGGGGAGAATGTGAATTTCACTGGACACATTGCTGAAAAAGAACCTTTGGCTAAGGAACAGTTTTTTTTTTTTTTTTTTTAAAGATTTTATTTATTTATTTAAGAGAGAGAATGAGATAGAGAGAGCATGAGGGGGGGAGGGTCAGAGGAAGATGCAGACTTCCTGCTGAGCAGGGAGCACGATGCGGGACTTGATCCCAGGACTCCAGGATCATGACCTGAGCCAAAGGCAGTCGCTTAACCAACTGAGCCACCCAGGCACCCTAAGGAACAGTTTTTGAGCCAGGTAGAACCCCACTACAATAAATGACATTATGATTCAGTGCACCCTGTGTTTACAGAATATTTTATTTGGCTGGGGAATTGTGGTAAGTGCCAGGCACCTGCTGCCCCACAGAATTCCAGCTACTGCTGGGTGGGGAGCCAGGCAGACCGTGTGCCAAAGCATTTTCTAAGGTAAATCAGTCTGGACAACAAACACCTTCCCCGCTCATGCCTGAAGAACGCTCACTCTAGAGCTGGAAACACCAAATTATGATTCATTTAGTTTAATCCAGAAGCATTGAGCCTCCCTGCCACTCCTCTCGCCCCATGTCCCAGCCGCTCTGTAGTAATTTTCCAAACTATCCACAAGAACAAAACATCATGAAAGGCTTGAGCTTGGAGGAGGAAGAGCAGGGGAGGGTGGAGGGCACAGCCTGCTGCATTTAGACATCATCTTTGGGAAATTTGTCAAGTCTGCCCCTTGTTATCTGGCTCTGGATGGCGTGTGTGAATGGGGCATGGGACATGAGGGTGTGGGATGGGGGTGCATGGGACAGGGGGGTGTGGGACCCAGGAGGTGTGGGACATAAGGTGTGGGGTGGGGGGCTGTGGGACATAGGATGTGGGACAGAGTGGTGTGGGATAGTGGGGAGGGGGGGCATGGGACATAAGGTGTGGGACAGGGGCTGTGCGATGGGGGCATGGGACATAGGGTGTAGGACAGGGAGCTGTGGGAGGTGAGGTTCTAATCCCCCCCTTCTCTGTTCCTTGTGGGTGCTGTACTCTCCCCAGCTCAGGTTCTGATCTGTAGAGGAAGTCACTCCCTGCTCCGCCACCAGCACCCAGGGGACTGGGGACAGGTGTGTGGCCCCTACCTAGAGAGTCCCAGGATGCTGTGCTTTGTGCGGTGCCTCTCAGGGGTCTCTGTGGACCTCCTCCTGCCCTGTGTGGGTCAGCTCTGCAGGCGGCTGCTGGAAGGGAGCAGCTCTGACCTGCTCTGAGCAGGAAGAGCATGAGCGGACCTGTTAGAATGGACGTGAAGCGGAGAGAGCGGACTGCAGGTGACACTTGGGAGTGTTTGAGCGCTTGGCCTTTGGAGACTGTTTCGAAGCCCAGCCGCCTTTCCTCCTCCTGTGCCCCTCTCCACCGTGTTCAGGAAGCGGACAGGGAGTCAGGCAGTGCTTTGTGCACAGAGTGCCCGCGTGGCAAGAACTGATGCACGCGGAAGCCGGGCGCGCGAGCCTAGTGCAGCACCCTGGCTTCAAACTCTAAGAAGCGAAGTCCTGTCCTTGAGTTAAAGGCAGAGTTAAAAAAAAAAAAAAAGATTGGAAAAAGGAGGCGTTCAGACTTAATGGAAGGTGTTTCTCAGACCTGTGCTGGCTAGACTCACAAAAATGATGCCTCAGGAACGTTCCTCTGGTTTTCGGTGTGATATTTTGGAGTTCCAATACCAGTGAGTCTGTGTCCTAGGCTCCTGTGATGCCAAGTGGCAGGAGGGTCCTCGAGGCCCATAAAGCTGCCTTGCTGGGTTCAGTGGGGTCACAGGGTGAGAGACAGAGCCTAGGGCCAGCCCATTAGCCTCCACGCGCTCGTGACCTGGGGCAGGTCCTTCTTGCCCTGTTTGCTGTTCCAAAGTGCGTGTGAAAGAGAGTCAAGGGTTATTAGGTAATCATTACTGCGAATTCAGAGCTTACGAGGTGCCAGATGCTGTTGGGCCTTCACGTCTCACTTCCGCTGCCCACACGGCCCAGGGGAAGGGGAGGACATGGGGAGGACATGCTGGGTGATGGGTTCATGGGGATCGTTAGATTGCTTACTCTCTTTCACGCATGTTTGAACATTTCTATAGGAAGCAAAGTTGAGATATATTATTACCATATAGATGGAGAAATAAAAGCTGGCCTAGAGATAACAAACAAGTGCATTTTCCAGTTTGAATCAAACCGTGGGCCACTTTTCTCTCTGGCGCGTGGCGGGGAGGAGGAGGGGTGGCTTCAGGGCTCTGCTGGAGGTCAGAGGGTCGGTGCTAACCCAGGGCATTGTCTGGTTGTGGGAACCAGCCTCCCCTCACATGGGAACAGTGGCAGCCCAGAGCCAGGGCAGTCTTAGCAGTCATGCCACAGGAGGGCTTTTTGCCGGAGGCTCTTGTGTATGTGTGTGTGTGTGCGCGCATGTGAATTTGTGTATTTGTGCGCATAGGTGTGTGTACATGTAGAATGATATTTTCTCTTCAGTGCTTAGCAAAGAGCTAGCCCGGTATGTGGTATGCGTTGGTGCTCCATAAATATAAAAAATATAGTTATAATATTGAATGAAGGTGCTTTTCTGAAAAATAGTGGCTGAACAGTTAAACATTGTAGATGATGGTTTGTGATTATCATTCATCTCTTTACATTTCATTCCCTTTGTTACGTTAAACATGAAGTAGAAGTAAGCCCAAGCCCCTGGAACTGACGTTGCCACAGCCTGGGGTGGGTGGTTTGTGGCAGTTAATGTTTCTTGAGCACCTGCTATGAATCCAGGAGTGAACCAGCTGCACAGTGCCCACCTTGCTTCAGAAGGGCAAACAAAAGCATTGCAGAGACTGAGTGTGCTGTGCTTCCTGGGGTCTCCTTACCGTGCAGCACCGTGGTGACTCGCTGTGGGAGATACACAGCTTCTCCCATCAGGACCAGCGAGAAGTCGAGGTGACCCGTGCAGGTGGCTGGGGGCGGGAGTGCATCCCATGGCAGGGACAGAGCTGGCCGGGCTTTGGTCCTGGAGCAGCCCCTCGCGGGTGGAGAGGCTCCCGCTGTGCCTTTTCTCCTGGTGCCGTGTCTCTCAGCGGCCTTTCCCAGGGGAGAGCCGCCTGGGTTCCCCACATGGTTGTCTGGGGAAAGTAGTTGAGCTGCCAGCGTTTTGCACCAAGACCTTTTAGAAAAGTGGCCCCAGGGAAACCTTTTCCTTCATCTTCAGGAGTCAGAGTCCAGATCATCCATCAGCTGTCAGGAATCCTATGGGCACAGGGTGGGAACATGCATTCATGCTGCTCCCAGCGAGAGGGAGCAGTGTGTGTGGGGGAGAGCGATGGTAGGGGATGGGGTGAGCATGTGCCTTCCTCACCCGCAGGGTCCGAGCAGACGTGGGATGCCCTGGGCCAGAGGGCTGGGACCAGGGATTGCTCAGAGAAGGCCTCTCCCAGCTCCGAAGAACAGTCCCTCGGGAAGGCCCCACCAGGACGGTGCAGGCAGCCCCACTCTGACCGGAAAACGATGTCTGCAGGACACCCTCCATCTTTGCCTTGACGTGATGGACGTGACAGCTGTAGGGCTCTCTGCTGTGCCCTAGTAATTTATTGCTGTTCTGAGCTTGAGAGTTTCGTGAGGAAACGTGATCACCACTAACCATTCGGTTCTGTGGGTCCTCTTGTCCCAACATCAACAATTTCCAGGACGTGCTCGGTGGTGGCTCTGAGAGCTGCTTCCCAGCACGGTGGCCCCCCAGGTCAGGGACAGTGCTGCCCCTTCCCTGGTGCTCGGAGGAGACGGCACGACCACGGGGCCTTGCTGCGGACCTTGTCGGCACTGAGCAGCCTGGCAGCCCCGGCCTCGGCTGCCGCGTCCGCATTTACCACCTGCACACTTGGGCCTGGGACCTGTCTCACAAGGCTCATTGCTTTCAGGTGAGCCTGTTGACAGGCGCTGAACCCCCTCCCCACGCACAATTCATGATCAAAGGAGGGTAAAGATGGAGCAGAGTGTCTTCTGCAGATTCATTTGGAAAATAACTTTTGGAATCATGGCTTCACGAGTCCTCAGATGGAGGAGAGGGATTTGAAAGATCAATTTGCAACCTTCCAGCGCCCATCCCACAGGAATGAAGACCCCCACGCAGGGGAAACTTCCTCCCTGGACTTCCCCTGGAGCTTCCTTAGACTCAGGGACGGGAATTAAAACAATTGTGTTGTGTTGTACAATATGCCTTTTGTGTGTTATTGATGGTTTCCTATAAAAGTAAGTGCATCACTCACCCATCGCACAATCCAACACTGTCAGGATATTAGCATTTTATAGCTGGCGGGGACCGCTCGCTGGCTGTTTGAACTCTGTGATAGATCCCAAAGGGCAGGAGAGTGTGCTGAAAATGCAGGAAATTTAGCTCTCCATAAACATATTAAATCGTTACAGTTTGTTTACGATAGTGGTTCACTTGGACTGTAAGATGATTTTCTCTTTACTTCTGCAGAGCTCTTTGATGTCTCCCGTGGGTATCAGAGCGGGCTGCACAGACCTGCGACCCTGAGAGTGTGGAAAACCTGTTTGAAGTGTCTACTCTTCCTGGGGCAGCAGGCTAGAGAACGTTTTCTGAAGCGCTGGTGACGCCTGTCCACTTCAAAAGGCTGGAGGCGGAAGCGGGGCCCGGGGCCCCGAACCAAGGGCTTTCCCTCCGTCTGCATGGCTCCCTCCCTCCCCAGCAGCTCAGACAGGCCCGGGAAGCCGGGGGCTTGAGTGGCCATCTCCTGCCAGGGCTCTTCTGGTGCGGATCTGGCCCTTCAGGGCTGCAGTGGGTGTGCGCGGGGGTGTGGAGGGCATGGAGGGACGTCCGCCGGTGAGAACGCTCAGGTGCAGGGGTTTGCTTGGGTTTTCCGAGTAGAAGCATTCAGACTACCCCCGGGGATACAGCATAGGCCTGGGCTCCGCTTGGGTGGTGGTGACATGGGAGCAGACACAGCGGGAGGATGGGGAAGGTCACCGCCTTCAGAGCCCCGGGCAGGGTCCGGCTGGAGCTGGACAGAGACTCGGGGCCACGGAGGGCTTGGCCCACGCCGTGTCTGCCACAGCCCTGCTGGACAGCCTGGGCCGTCCCCACACTGACACTTTGTTCTCAATTTCCCTTGAGAACATGGAGAATTTGTCCATTGTAATCCCCGCTTTTCTCCATCAGCCGCATAGCCATTTTGCTTGTACAGCAGGAGTTGAACCAGATCCCGTTTTTATCCATGTTAGAGGAAACAGAACCTTCTATGTGCCAAGACTGAGCCCTGGAGGGTCACGACCGAGTGAGAGCGGTCATAGCTCTGGAGAAGGATTGGCGTCATAGACAAAGCCACAGGTGGTTAAAACACGGCGAGTGGCGCAGTGATTCCGTGTGTGCCCGGAGGCCCGGGGCCTGGCCCCACACATTCAGGGTGACCTTTTCTGGGAGGGCTATGAATGCGTGTGTGCCGCGGGGGTGGGGGGCTCCCACTGAGGACGTTCTGTGAGTGGAAGGACCCAGGATGTGGTGGCAGCCTTGGGGCAGGATCGGGAAGGCGCTGAGGCCGGTCATCACTCAGACTCCAGCAGGGGACCGTTCAGTCTGAGACCTTGGTGTCCTGGCTTCAAGGAAACCAGCACCACGCCGGCTCTGAGCAGGACTGCCCCTCCCATCACAGTGGCTGGCCAACGCCCAGCACCCAAGGCCTTCCTGGAAGGTGCTGGGCTAGTTCAGGGTTTGGGCCACACAGAGTGTGGGTTAAACCTGTGAGTGATCAGGGCCGACGGCCATGGTTCAAAACTTGGTTCTGCCACCTGAGCAGCTACTCCAGGTCACCGTGCCTCAGTTTCCCCCCTGTAAAATGGGAATGTCCGTGATAGCTGCCTCATGGACTTTTCGTGAGCATTAACTGAGATAAATTACACAACACACTTTAAGCACTTGCCAAGCGCATGGTGAGGGCCCAATGAATCGTTGCTACTCTTGTCCTTACCCTCTTTCTAACCTATTTTACTGGATAAAATAATCTTCTCTGACACAGGTATAATCTCTGGGGACGTAATTTCCATATTTGTAAGCCGTTGCATCTCTTTTCTGCTACTCTTTAAGCAGGTCAGAATCAGACTACGTAGCAAGCGTAAACACCAAAATCCCAATAATGGCCTCAGGACGCCGTTGTGGGCGTGGGGTAGTCGTGCTCCAAGACCGTCCGGTACGGCTGCTCAGACGCAGTCATGCTTCACTGTTAAATCCTCACAGCGCTCGTGCTCGGTCCTGGGCAAGTCACAGTGACACTTGGCACTCCAGCTACGAGCTTGCGCAGATTCGATTATAGGGGCTGCCCAAGGGGCCGGGCCCGTCTGGTTTCCGGAAGAGGAGATGCGACACCACGTCTCTCTGGAAAGTGTTTTCCTTCAGTACCCAAAGTCATGGTCACCAGGAACTCATCCCCATGAAATGGAACATACCATCCGACCTTTGCTAACTGGCAGTGACTTTGGGCCCAAGAAACGGGCACCAGCTTTGAGGCAGAGAGTAATTTTGATTACAGGCCTGCCCGGGTCCTGAAACCAGAATTCCTGGTGGGAATCCTTCCTGTATGACTCTCAGAAAGGATCCTTGCTCCGTGCGGTTAGACGGATGCTCAGGCCAGGCAGGTTTTAGGTCCAGGATTGGCCTCTGCTCTCTCCTAAGCGGTGTCTAGACAAGGGAGCCCCTTGACAACTGTGTGTGTGTAAAGTCATGGACTTCCTGGTCAAAACCAATGACAAAGGACAAAATAGAATCTTTTATTGTAATTCCCTCCCTTACACTCCCAGACCCCAGAGCTGAGTGTCATCACTTTCATATCAGGAGCTGTGCCGCCCTGGCAGGGGCACGCGGGGTCCCAGCCGACCCCTGCACCACTCTGCTCTCCTCCCGCGGGAGCGCCCCCAAAACCCACCAGCCACCCTCACGTCTTGAAGTTTGGCTGCAAGTCCAGCATCGGTGGTTTGCGGATACTTTACGACCTGCAGTCCAGCCTGACAGAACCGCTCAGCCACACAAGCTGCCTGGACCGGTCGCAGCTAGAGCCCGTGTGCGCGTTCAGTCCTTCCAGGGCACGGGCATCTGGGGAGCAGAGTAGACCAGTGGGCCTGGGAGGCTCTGCTCTCCTGGTTCATGTGATTGGGTTGGGGAGGGCCTAGATGGAGTCCTGGGCAGCTGGCCCTGGGGTGGCACATCCGGACCCTGTTCTCAGAGGTCCCCCACCACTCGTACCCCCCACCACTCGCAAGCTCTACGTCAGGGTCTGGCCCTTTGGCTCTTCGTGCCTGGGGTATGTAAGTCCTGGTACCTGGTTGTGGAGCGTCCTTGCCTGGTTTGCTTTGGGAGCGCGGTGGCCCTTCTGCTGTGGGTCCTGGAGGAAAACAGATTGAGTAATCTGAGGGGAGTTTAGCAGCAGGATAACGTAATGTGGGCAGAGTATGGGGAAAACCCAAGGATGCTGCAGTGCTCTGGAGCTGGGGCTGTGAGGCTTGTCTGAACTCTAGGGTGAAGAGACAAGAAGGGCAGAACACAGTGAGTGGAAAGGAAAGAGAGAGAGAGACTGAGGGAAAGAGCAGAGAGACCAAAGGAGAGGGAGGGAGAGAGAGGGAGAGGGAGGGGAGGGAGGGAGGGAGAGGGAGGGGAGGGAGGGAGAGAGAGGGAGAGAGAGGGAGAGGGAGCAGGGGAGAGGGAGAGCAAGAACTCAGAGGAGCAGAGTCCACCCCCCAGGAGGGCATTTAGCCGGAGGGATCCCACAGGGAGAGAGCAGGATGGGGAGAGGGGATAAATACCCAGCCTCACTCCCCTCCCTCCCTCCCATCTCCTGCCTGGGATTCCAGTGAGTGGCTGAGCCCACCTGGAGCCAGGGGCGGGAACCCAGCTACAGGGAGCCTGCAGAGAAGGGACGGGGTGGGTCTGGGGGAACCGAAGCCCCTGTTCCCAACACTGAGGCGGCGGTGTGCCCGGTGTCCTGAGCTTGCGGTGCCTTCTCTGGCCACAGCTCAGTCAGCTATGGGCTCTCGGTGTCCTTGGGAAGCAGGTTGAGGCATCAGCCTCTCTGGCTCATCCTAATGACTGTGCATGGGCTGCTGACGCTCGAAGACTCAGGCGTGAGCAGGTGGGAAGCGCAGAGCCTCGGGACCCTTTGTGCTGCTCGCAGGAATCTGCTGGGCAGCATTAGACACTGGCTGTGGTGCACACTCCTGATTCATGGTGCATTTACGCCTGGGTCTCATACCTTGGTGACCGGTCATGGAAATAGCAGGGTCATGCCAGGAAGGTTCCAGAAGTTCTGTCTGCAAGTGGCCACAGATTGACGAGATTTGAGAGGAAGAGGCTGCTAACAAGGTGGAGATCTGGCTCAAACCAGGACTCTGTGCCCGGGAAGCATCTGGTAATGGCAGCGATCGCCAGGCTGCAGGGCCATGCAGAGGATCAGAGCCCAAGTCCATGGCCGGGGTTGGCCTGGCAGATGTCCCGCTGATGGGTGAACACCAGCATCCCAGAAGGGGAGCCAGATTCAGAAGCTGGCAGGGCTGGGCACATGGCTGGAAACTGAGGACAGTCTGACAGGGATTGCTGCCCACCGGTTCCAGGCTGCCTTCGAGGGGACAGGTGTGGCCTTCCAGGGACCCTGGCATCTGATGTGCACCGGGGGCTCACCAGACCTGGTGTGGCCCTCGTCGAGGTTTGCTGACATTCATTCATTCATTCGTTCGTTCATTCATTCATCAGTATTGCCTGAGCGCTGCTGTTCGCCAGACACCGTTCAGACAGCATGTGGGCTACCAGACGCCCCATGAGTCGGTCGGCGTCTTCAAGGGTATTTACATCTAACAGGGAAGATTAGAGGCATTTACTCACAGATGCAGGAGAAGCCAAAACACAGAGTTTCGAACATGCGCTCAGGGCTTATTGCAGAGTAAGGGCCATTGGTGGTGGGGTTGATGGGGGGGACAGCGTTTAAGCTGCTGCCTGGAAGGACAGGAGGGAGTGAACAGCTTCTTTTTATTTTAAAATATACACACACAGCACGGTCTAAATCATATATGCCCAGTGTATCGGTTTCCTCTGCTGCTGCGACCGATGGCCACTAACTAGGAAAAGCTTAAAACCACAGAAGTCAAGGTGTCAGCCTCCCTCTGAGGCTCCAGGGCAGGATCCTTCCTGCCTCGTCCCGTTCCCATGGCCCTGGGTGGGGGGCCAGCCTCTGCCTTGTCTCCCCTTCTCTGTGTCTACTCTTTTGTCTCTTCCAGGGACAACTTGTCATCGCATTTAGAGCTCACCTGGCTAGTCCGGGATGATGTCATCTCAAGACCCTTTGTTTATTTACATCTCAAAGACCCTTTCTCCAAATAAGGTCACATTCCCAGGTACTGAGTGTTAAGACTTAGACACATTTTTTGGGGGTGGGGGGGCACCATTTAACCTTCTACACCCAGTTAAGAAAATCACGATGAAATGAAGCACACACAGGGTCAAGTCAGAATATTCTGGAACCTTAGATGTTCTCAGTGTCTGTTTGCTCAAGACTGTCCTGGTTTTAGGCCTGGAATTCCCAAGTCTTGGGAACATCCCAGTCCCTAGGAAATGGGGCAGTTGGTCTTCCTGTGACCGTGTGTCCCACCTGATCACCTTTCCCTCTCTCTGTCTCTTTCTAGCTCCCCACCCGCCGAACACTGTCCTGAAATGTAACTTAATTCCTGGCTTTTCCTTAGAGTTGTGCCGTTCATATGTGTCCTGCTAAATCATTTAAGTTTTTCTCTGCTCGAAGTTAGAAAGGGGATAACACAGTCTGGAGGTTGTTTATTTCTCTGCTTGATGTTGAGATTTTGAGGTTCATCTACATCCCTGCGTCTGGCTAGTCTGTTTTTACTGCTGGGTAATACTCGCTGTCTGGGCGGACCACTCACGGTCGCTGGGGCATCGGGCGTGTCGGCCCTTGTGAGCGGGACTGCCGCTGGCTCTGGTGTTCTCATGCTTCTCCTCCCGTGCTCAGGGCAGCAGTTTCTCAAGGATGGACCCCGAGGGCCCATTTTCTGGGGGGCTTTGACTGGCACACGTACAACTTATTAGGTGATGCCAGGCTTCCTGCAAAGTGGATGACATTGTTTGTACTCTGCCCAGCGGGGATGGGACTGGGTGGGTGGGCATCCTCCTCACCCCGGGTCTCCAACATGTTCAGTCCCTTCCCCAAAGACAGGATGCTTGCAGGGTCACGATACATTTTGATATCTGGTCAAGGAAGTCCTCAATCTACCCCTGCTACTGTGCTATCCTTTTCCGGGAGTGTTTTGGCTATCCTTAGTCATTTCTTTTTCCATAGACCACTTAGAATAATCTTCAAGTTCCATACAGAAAATGAATGTGTTGGGGTTTTAGTTGGACTTGTACGGAAGTCGTAGATCCATTTGAGGAGCGATAATCACCTCGGGACCTTGAGGTTCTCTAAGAGTCTGGCTTATATCTCTGCTTCTCTGGATCGTCTTTACTGTCTCTCTATAAAGTTTCTAACTTTCTGCACAAGAGGCTTGTGGATATTTTGTTACATTTATGTTACTACTTTGAAATTTTGTTGCTCTTATCCGTGACATTGTGGTGGTCCTAAGACACGTCTGGATTCTTTGCTACTTGTCCCTTGGAGAGGTGGAGCTCGATTGTCTTCCCCTTGAGAGGAGGTCGGGCTTCTTCATTCGCTTCGATGACTAGGTTAAAGCTGGAGGGGGGTGCACGGCTCTAGGGGGTGTGCTGTGTTATTACTGCTGGGAGAGGGTGAGCCCCAGATTACCAGTACACATCCACTGGCCCCCCGCAAGGGGGTGGTCCCCGGGAGAGGAGGGGTGGCCTTGTTCTGGCTGGATGCTGCGCAGAGTCCTGACTCTCTGCCGGGTCTGCTCTGACACCCCCAGTGGGGATGGATGTCCTGGCTCCCCCCAGGCCTTTGCTGGTTGGGTTGAGGTGCAACCACAGTGTTCCCTGTGGCTGGAGGAAAGCCGTTTTGTCTATCAGCTTTCCGTTTGGATGGGGGCCTCCCTCCTTGTCCTGTGACTGGCAAGAGCAGCTTCTGTTGGGCTTCCTGTCTTCTCCTGCTGGTGTGTCCCAGGGGCCGGCTTACTCGGCTTCGCACCTGGGAGAAAGGGAACCCAGAGGTCTCCTTCGGCTCTCCAGGGCCCTGTCAGGCTGCCTTCTCCCCACCCTCCGGAGTCTTCCGGTACTGGCTTATGGATAACGGTGGGGTTTAGGGGTAAATGACACTTCACAGGAGGAATGGCACATCGGCTCCATCTTTCTGGACGTGGAGATCAAGGACTTTCTAATCATCATATTTTTCATACCTAGAAATTCTTTTTTTGAACTCTGCTGTTTGCTCCCATATTTCCCTTCTAGTTCTCTACAATATCAATCATAAGCTTTTCCTGCCTGCTTCTGTCGCTTTTGCCACTTCTCACTCATGGGGATTTATTTCCTTAGTTGAAGATGAGCTGCTCCCTTCCCTTAACTTTGTGGGATCCTTTGAGAGGGGCGTTGAGATTGATTTCCTCCAGAGAAGCCCCGCATTTACCTCTTCCTTCCATCCCAGGCACCAATTTAATTCAAATTTCCTGCGTGACGTTTGTGGATTAAGAACAGTGTGAGTTCCGACAGCAGACCTGCACGGGGACAGGCTTGTGGGATTCAGGACAATTTTTCTTCCTTCCCCTGTGTTAGGGTTGAGAGAACGCAAACCCTCTGCAGTCCCATCTTTACGTGGGGAGACCCCCTTACATTCCCTAACTGGGGCTGTCCGTGGGAGTTCGTGTTCAAACAACATCCATCTTATGCACTATTTTAATTGTTTTCCATTCAGGTGTCTGTCCTGCCACGGTGCTGGAAAGGGGATGGTGGGCGGGACTTCCTCCGGCAGGCATCAGAGGCAGGCTTTCAGGCAGCGGGGCATGGAGGGGAGGTGGAGGGGGTTGCGCATGCAGGCCAGGCGGGGCAGTCCAGGGCAGAGAGCGGGGAGACCTCCTCGGGGTTGTCCTGAGAGTCTTGGAAGCTAGGCTGGGGAGTCTGGAGCCTTTTTATGGGGAATGATATTTGTAGATATTAGGAGGATCTGGCGGGTATGGGCTGGGCAGATGAGGATGGGAAATGCAGAGGTTGGGAGAATAACTTGAGTGGGAGCAGGTGAGGCACAGAGGGAACAGGTAGGAGGCGTTGAGCAGACTCAGGAATGACAGGGCTTAGCACACGGTGAATTATGTGGGCGAAGTTGATGGTGCAGTCAGAGGTGGCGCTGAGAGTCTGACAAGCATCCAGCAGAGGCGTGGGGCCCCAGAGAGGAGACACTAGGTGGGAGTGAGTGAGAGACATCCTTTAGGGTGTGCCTTTGGGGTTTCACTAGGCAGGCAGGGATGTTCCAGAGCTGGGGAGTGCCGAGGAGTGGAGTGCTGGCTTGGGAGTTGTCTCAGGATTTCCCATCTCTGTGACGGGTTGGGACCGGGTGCCCCAGTCTCCAAGGGGGAGTACCTTCCTCAGGGACTGCACAGTAAGGCTTGCAGACTCCATCCTCCGGTCCTCTGAGCAGGGGCAGGTGCAGGGTCAGCACAGGACGCGGGTCTAGACGTCACCTCCTCTGCCCATACCCGTCTATGTAAGTCAGTACATGCCTGAGACGTGGCCAGGAACGCCCCCTGATTTCCTCTGTTGGACCTTGGATCCAGCTTTCCTGTCTCTGTTGTGGGAGAGTTCCTCACCCTGAAACCCGAGTTCTTCTCCTCCCTTTGCAGGATGTCAGGAAACCCAGAGGCCCAGGGAGGCTGGGAATGGGCTGCGTCCTCCAGGAGTGAGGGGGTGTGTGGTGCAGCCACAGGAGAGGGACAGGATTTGAGCAGGACCAGGCAGGCTCTTCCCTCTCCCGGTGGTCTCACGGCTGGGGCTTCTTGGATGGGGACGTGGGCTTCTCCCTGTCCCCTCAGTGCCCATCACGTTGGTATGGCAGGAAGCCTTCCTAAATGCTGGATGAAAACTGGTCTCCTTAAGGAGGGGTGACACTTTCTAAAAGCACAGATGGCCTGACTGGGACCGACCTGTCTGCGTTCCAGCTAATCCAGCTCCTGATTGTCCGCCCGTGTCTCACAGGCATCTGCTCCCCACCTGGCCATCTGTGTGGTGCGTGCCCAGCCGCTGGTGCCCGTGGTGAGTGGCTGCCACGGACCCCGCGTGACCGGCAACGGTCCACTCTGCTGTGGTGATGTGAGCGTCTGGGAAACATTCCTGCTCGGGAGTTGGGGTAACGTTTCACAATAATGGATCATTTCCAGAGTTGGTGATGAAATGGGCTTCCAGCTCTCCACCCAGAAATGGTTGGAAAAATTGCTTGGATCCTGTGGCAAAAACAGCATTTTCTGTCTGGCGGGGGAAGCGGTTTGTTCTGCTTTCCTAGAATCTCAGCACTGAACCTCTTCCTCTGTGTTCCAGAATCTTGCCCTCGAAGGGGGAGATGGGGAAGGAGGAATCAAGTTTTATATTTTCCAGTATTGTGCTCATTTAGTGCTGGGAAATATTTATATAGGGTAGGAATGCATGAATTCCCATGTGGACTGCTGGACCCATGGGCATGTCTCCTCCTTATTGGTCATTCCCATGCCCTCCTGGTCCCTCTGATCCCCTCTGCCACTGGCAACGTGCTGTCAAAAGGTAAAATGAGGCCCAGTGCAGCTTTTCAAGGGTTTGTTTGAGCAGACATTGTTTCATAGTGGGAAGCAGCAAACCAAAAGTGGTTGGGAGCTCTCCCCCGACAGGAGCTCGGGGAGGGGTTTCTGTAGAGGAGCTGGGGAAGCGAAGCAAGGGAAGGATTGATTGGCCATAGTGGAAGTGGCTGCCTTCTCTGGGAGAGCCTGTTGGCAGTTTGTGGTTCAGACTATGTAGAGGCTTAGATACACCTAAGAGGAGATCTGCAGGAATTGGCTCACTCTGTAAAGGAGGCCGGGAAGCCCCCCGATCTGCCATCTGCATGCTAGAGACCTGGGAAGGCTGGTGGGTTAGTTCCGTCTGAGTCTGGATGCCTGAGAACCCAGGGGGGCAGCGCCGTGAGTTCTAGTCTGGGTCCAAAGGCAAGGGAGTCAGGGGCGCTGATGTCTGAGTGCAGGAGAAGGTGAATGTCCCTGCCCAAACGAAGGGACCACATTCACACATCCTCCATTTTGTTCTAGATGGACCCTTAGTGCCTTGGATGATGCCTTCCATATCAGGGAAGAGCGTATTTTTTACTTGGTCTAATCAATCAAATGCTAATCTCTTTCAGAAACACCCTCATAGACACACCCAGAAATTGTTTTACCAACAATCTGGGCATCCCTTGGCTCAATCAAGTTGACACATAAAATTAACCATCACAGATGGGAACCTCCTTAGCAGTGTACTTACTCTAAAGTGTGTGTGGGGGCGGGGAGGGGGTCAGCAGTCAAATGCAGATTCCCAGCCCCCCTCTGGATGCCACACAATCCAAACTCTGGCAGACGGGTACTCGAATATGCAGTGCTCAGCAGCACTGTTGCTGAGGCTGAGACCCCGAGCCTTAGAAATCCTGCTGGTCTAGTCCCTCCTCCTGCCGCAGCGGGGAGGGCTGGAGCTGGGACTGACGCTGCGAGCTGCGGAGCCACGTGCGGGAGGGCTGTGTACTGAAATCACCTGCGGGACTTTGAAAGGCCACGGATGCCTGGGCGCCACCCCGGAGATGTGGGGTTTGCTGATCTGGGATGGGAAGCTTTCCCTACCCCACTAACAGGTGGTTGGTGTTGAGAACTGCATGTCTCTGTATCAGGTTTTGGGGTCCATCACTGGGTAAAGACAAAGGCAAGTGGTGTGCTTGTTATTATTATGGTGATCACCAACATCACAGGATTCTGTGTCCTTTGGGAGGCCTTCCAGGCAGGAAATATCCTTGTTCTCTTGAAATTAGGCTTGGCCATGTGACCAGTTCTGGCCAATGGGTTGACAGAATTGATGTCGTTTCTGGGTGGGGAGTGGGTGGGTGCAGGTGCAGGTGTGAGCAGCTCGTGCTGCCCCTTGACCACACTGGACCACACTGGATGTGCAGTGTGAATGAGAAAGACCATCTTGCTGTTTGTACTCGCCAAGGGTCTGAGCCTGTTTGAATCTGGGTTATACCCTAGCTTCTCCCAATAGACACATCTATAGAACATTATAAAATAGGACTAAAACTAACAGGAGTTCTGTATCATAAATGCCTTCTTCATTACCTTAATTGGACAGGTAAACTGGGTCTTCTTTTTCTAGATTTTCCTCTTTTGTTTTTAAAATGTCACTCATTGATAGGTGAAGCCAGTCTTTGATGCTAAAATGTTTTCCATCGCCTTCTCAAGGAAGTGTGCTGTAAAATGTATTCAGTTCATGGAACTTGCTTATTTAGTTTGTCCCTAGGAAATGAGTGTGATGTCAGGCAAAAAATCCAAAATGATTAGAGCGAGTGGTGGTCTTTTCTCATGGAGAAAAATGCCTCCAGAAAATTGACTGATCCTTTAGTGATATGCACACCAGAACTCTGTTCTCTTGACTTTTACCAAGGGAAATCTCAAGTTAGGGAGAAGGAAGAAAATACACCACTTACTTTAAAATGCATTTTTTTTCAGGGGAAAATTTAGCGGCTGTGATGGTTATGCTGCTTTTTTGTAAGGAATTTTTTTTCAATGTATAATACATTAGACTACCTTAAGCTTTCTGCCAAGGTGAGAGCTTGCATTAAGCAAGCGGTGGTTCTTACTTGATTTAATTCTTGAGCAGAGTGATGGCCAGGCTAAGGGAAGGAATAGAAGGGAATTTATTGAGTTCAGGTGTCCTGACATTGGCATTTTGCGAAATTTCTGTTCATGCTTCAGGGAGAAATAATTTTAATATACTAGTAAAAGTAAGCAGCCTCTAGAAAAATTCAATACATACTTCAAAGTTATTTTTCTAGCTCTGAACTGCTATTTAGGGTTGAATTATTGCATGACTCTTTTTCAAGCCAAAATTCGGTTGACAAGGGGCAATTTGATTTTTCTGAAATATTTTATATGAAGGTAAGAATCTTGTAGATATTCTCCCAAACCTCTGAGAATATAGGGAGAGAGAATGCTGATAATGACTTGTTCTTTCTGTAGCACCACTGAGAGAAGCATTTGGAATATGTTATTTTGTGCTCTAGAGGGGCCTTCCACATCCAGGGCAGCATGGGTCCTCAGAGTGAGAAGGGATGGAGGGGAGGGGTGCATGGAGCTCTGGTCCTGTATGTTTGCATGTTGTCTGGGGCAGCCCAGCAGCCGCCTTCATTCTTGAGAAAGCTTGAAAAGCAGAGAGAGCTATTTTTGATAAGATTCCTGGGATGACGCTTACAAGGACATAAAGTTGCACCTACGAAGCTGTTATTTTTCTTTTCCTTTTTAAAGATTTTATTTATCAGAGAGAGAGAGCGTGCATGAGCAGGGGGAGGGGCAGAGGGAGAAGCAGACTTCCCACTGAGCAGGGAGACTGACATGGGGCTCAGTCCAAGACCCTGAGATCATGACCTGAGCCAAAGGCGGACGCTTCACGGACTGAGCCACCCAGGCGTCTTGCAGGTGTGATTTTTCAAATCAACACTGTTGTAAGGACGTGTTTGCACATTTACCCAGGACTCTGACCTCCTGGGGAGCAGGTTTTTGGTGTGGATGCTAGACTGGCTTTAGCCACCTGGAGACTCCTGTCGGGCTACCTGCCTCTCTTCCTCCCGGGACCACGCTCTCTAGGAGAGGGTAAGTGGTGTGTAAGAGGGAAGTACTGGTCAGATGCTCATCCTGGGGGAGGCTGGAGCCAAGCTGAGGACATGGACTCTTGCTGGCTGGCTGTGGGCCCCAGCCTGGTCTCATGGTGCCACTTGGAATCTCTAGCTCTGGGAAACTCAGATGAAATCCCGCTTTCGTCCTGCGTCATGCTCATCCTCGGCTGCTTTGAGCTGCTGACAGCCTTGTGGAAGCCGTGGGCACAGCTAATCAACGGGGGTTTGTATGCCTGTGGGAATAAAAATAAGCTGACTCAGCAGTGCATTGCTTTAGGCTTCTGGTCCAGTGGGCTCCGGAATCCTCTCCACAAGGAAGGAGTATCCAAGGGTGAGGAAGCAAATCCCCCCCAACTGGGGAGGGAGCTGGTGCTGCCCTTCATGAAACTCCCCCTGTGGTTCTCCTTCCTCCCACTGAGGGGGAAAATGGAGGGAAGATCCCAGAGGACAGAGCTGGGGAGGAGATGACCGAAAGAGGGAGGGCTCTCTAGACCATGGCCTGTTGGCTTTCTTTGGCAAGTGAACTCAGCTCTGCAGGGGCCATTGGGGTGGAATCACCTTATTTATGGTCTGGAGGCATCTGCTTTCCCTTCCTTAGGAGGTAGACTTCTAACCCTCAGGGGCACCTCACAGCCCCTTCTCGTAGGAAGTTGAGCCCCAGCTCTCCGCTTGACCTCACTGTGCACAAAGCTGCCTTTTGCCCCTGGGCCTGGTCACACAGACGCCTCCCTGAGAGCTGTCTGACTAGGAGCCAAACTGTTAGCCTGAGAAACAGTGGAAAAGCATTGCTCTCTGACTGTACAGGGCAAAATTCCTTCTAAAATAGGTTTCTAAGGGCTTTTCAGAAATGGACCATTATAATTAGAATAAAATAGGGAAAACAGTTGCTAGTCTCTTAAAAGGCTGTGTAATTATATTAGTCATACTGTTTATTGACATCGGAAAATAAAAAACATGCAAGCGTTTGGTTAAATCAAGGCTCCTACGTCGATTATTTCAATTATCATTTTCAATGCAGCTTTTATTCTTTTATTCGAGCAGCAACACTGCTTTGAGCTCTCAGCCGAAGGTGGCACGTGGTGGTCGCTGGACCCACCGTGGACACAGCTGCATTAGAACTATTAGCAATTCAAATAGCGGCGCTCCCTTGAGCCCCAAGCTTTACATGTGTATCTGCATAACTGTGGGTGTTTTGCACAAAAGCAAAGATGCGCACTGGGGTATAATTTCCCAAGTAATCGCTCAGGCTACCACGGGTCCGGGATAGGAGAACAGGGAGATTTTGAAGGCATTGGCAAGATAGCGTGGGAAAGCGAATGTCATAGGTCCAAAGTCCCCGGGCCCTGGCGGGGTTCTGGATCCTTCCTGAAGGTGGGCTCCTTTGCATGTTGTGAGCAGCTGACTCTGCTGGCGGGGGAGGCCGGGACCTGCCTGCTGACCCCCCAGGTCCCCCACGGCCTGCAGGCTTCCCGGGAGGAGGCAGTCATACCGCACACCACCGTCACAGGAGCTGGGGCAACCAAGAGGAGTCAGGGTAATCAGCCACCCGTGTTGTACGTACGTGGAAATGTCATAGAACTCATTTCCATATTGTTCATTTTGGTAAAAAAGTTGGATTTGACTCCTCTCAGTTTATGGCACTTTTGGGAAGATTTGAAATGGGATTTTCAAGATGGCCGTGATGATTTCCTTGCTAATGTCATTTTCCCTGTCCATGGGCTTACCTTCTTCTTGGGACCCGAGTCATTCTAGTTATGTCCTGGCTTGGAGGCTGGGAGCAAGCCTCTTGTGCGCTGACGTGGGTTCCTGCTGGCACGGCACGCAGCTCCTCAGCACCTGGGCTTGCAGTCAAGGTGGGAGGATGCAGCAAGGCCATCTGGGGGCACCTGCCCCCCAGGACATCTGCTGTTGCCGCTGGGACCCCGGGGAACGGAGCCAGCCAAGATGTCAGGTGACCGCGGTGAGCCTTTGCTGGCTCTCTCCCTGCTGCCGGCTGGGTCCCCTCCCTCCTTCTGTGGATCCTCTTCCTCCCTTGTGGATAACAAACGAAAAGACGCTCTGTGAACCCTGCCCCAAGGGCATGTGGTTTTGTAACTGGAGGGGCTTGCATCATCCTCCTGAGAATATTATTGGAATTAAACCCAGATAAATATGGTTTTATTTCTCTCAAGAGTATAGCTGTTGAACTCTTCCATGGCATTTCTAGAATTCAGAGTTTCAGCATGTTTAGAAAAGTATCCTTTTTATTAATGTGCATTTTTGCTATTCTGGTTAGAGGCTGCTCATCAAAACACCTTCTCTCCCCATGTTCTGGCTCTTTCCCTCTGGCAAGTGCATTGGTTCAAGTCTGTTAACTTCATGCTGCCATCTACCTTACCATCCAGGGGTCTGTGGTTTTTCAAAAATGTTTAACTGTTTCCCAGCCAACCAATGTAGTGTAGTGGTTAGGAGATGAGACTCTGAGGTCAGACCCTGCAGGTTCCTTCCCACCCCTGCCCAGCCACATCATAAGGCATTGGCAGGTTCTCCTCTGCATCAAATTTATGACTTGTATAGCGGGCTGCTAACAATACTCCCAACTCAAAGCCTTACTGTGGGACTAAGCACTTAGGCCGGTGTCGAACATAGTAAGAATTTAGTAATAATTCTTGGGTATTATGATGTAGGTCCAAAGTTCCCCATGATACATATTCTCTATATTGGCATCTGAAAACTCAAAAAACTGGAGGTGAACCAAGGGTCAATCCAAGTGATGACTACCTAGTTTCCACACGGGGTGATGGCAGCCTAGGTCTGGACCAACCCTCCCACTGGGAACGGCTAGAGGAGCTGGAGAAAGAAGCTGAAAGTTCTCTTTGAAAGCACTGGAGAACTATGGAGTTTTGGGGGAGGAGAGAGAGACACAGAAGGCTGAGTCTGTCCTTGGGACAGCTCTTACCCTAGCGATGTCTGTGGGTTTCTGAAAGTGGCAGCTCAGAGGCTGTTTTCAGTAGGTGCTGGGGGCTGAGAAGCCAAGATGTGGAGTCAGACTTTGGTAACTCGGGGGTGCCAATTGTGATCTCTAGGACAAGCATGGAGAGCATTGCAAAAGAATATGTAAGCACCAAGCTAACAGATAACAAGTAGAAAAATGAAAGTATCTGATGAATCTGAAAGTTGGCAAGAAAGAGATACAGGAACACAGAAGAGGAAGGACAGATAGAAAGCAAATTGTAAGATTGTGCATTCATTTCAAATATGTCAGCAACTCCTAGGCTTTGGTTTGGGACCTCAAAAGTTTACAGCTTGAGAAAAAGGATACACCAGAAGTAGAGGAGTCCACACAGATTAGCGTTCGATCCCTCAACCCCGATTGGATTAGGGTGATTTTTGAGTACTAGTGACATCATAGCAAAACTGCTGAAACTGCAGGCAAAGAGAAAATCTTAAAAAGAGCCAAAAGCAAGCAAAAAAAAAAAAAAAAAAGGAAGAAGAAGCCCACATATTACTTTGGGAGAAGCAACAACAAGTCTGACAGCTGACTTTTCAACAGAACGATGAAGCTCAGCAGGTAGTGCACGCAGGTCTGAAGGTCGAGGGAAGATGGGACTTCCTAAACTCCCACGCACTGTGATGGTAGCTCTCAGACAGGAGCCAATAAAGACAAACAAGACACAAACAAGAATCATCAAAGACAGCAGCAAAATAAATACCAGTGTTTTTTATCCAAGCAGAAGAAAAATGATTCCAGATGGAAGTTCAGGGAAACAGAAAGGAATTAAGAGCAGAGGGAAGGGTAAATAGGAGGGTGTATTTAAAAGCATGTTGTAATAATAACGTCTTATGTGTTTTTAATATAGAGAGAGTCTTAAAATACAAGAGCATACAAGTTGGGAGGTGGTTAATGGAGCTAAATTTTTTTTTTTTAAAGATGTGTTTATTTATTTTAGAGAGCATGTGTGTTCATGAGTGCAGGGAGGGTGAGAAGGAGAGAATTCCAAGCAGACTCCCTGCTGAGCATGGAGCCCAACAGGGGGCTCCATCTCATGACCCTGAGATCATGACCTGAGCTAAAACCAAGAGTTGGACGCTTCACCGTCCAGGTGCCCCGGAGCTAAATTGTTCTAATTAGAAGGAAATGTAACCTTAAATGTATATATTAGAAAAAAAGTTAATAATGAATCATCAAAGAATCTGACCTCAACAAGCAAATTAAATACAAAGAAAGTAAGATGATGGAAATAAATATAAGAATATAAAGTAATGAAATAGAAAATAAATATATAATATGGAGATCTAACAAAGCCAGAGCTGGTTCTTTGAAAAGAATCTTTGAGGGGAGCCTGGGTGGCTCAGTTGTTGAGTGTTTGACTCTTGATTTAGGCTCAGGTCATGGTCTCAGTGTCATGAGACCGAGCCCTGTGTTGGGCTCTGCACTCAGTGGGGAGTCTGCTTCTGTCCCTCTTCCTCTGCCCCTCCCCTGTTCTCACCAGCGCATTCTCTTTGTCTCTCTCAAATAAATAAATATATCTTAAAAAAAAAAGAAAAGAATCTTTGAAAATTGATAAATCCCTGATGACATCAGGAAAATATCAGGACCCAAGAGGGGATATTGCTAAATATATTGCAATCATCACAAAGATCATAAGAGGAAAACAATTATGACCAATTTTATGGAAATAAATTTGAACATTTCAGTGAAATTACCAAAATCCTGGAAACACAAGTTAAAAAATGACCCAAGAAAAAGCAGAAAATCTGAATATTCTTATTAGAGTGAATATTCTTATCAGAATTAAATGTCAAATTTATAATTATATTTTTACACACAGGCACACAGGATATGCTCTATGTTCATAGTTTTACCAGCAAATTCTATCAAACTCTTATGGACCAAGTCACACAAACCCTACATGAAATCTTCCAGAGAATTGAAAAAGAAGAAACACTTCCCAATTTCTTTCAGAGGAGTCAAATAATGTGAAAAATTGAAATTTGACAGAGACATTGTAAGAACAGAAAAATTGAGTTCAACCTCATTCACAAAAGTCGATTTTAAAACCCCAAAGTATTAGCAGACCAAATCCAGCGATGCATACAAAAGGTAATGTGTCATGTCCACGTGATGTTTATTTTAAAACACAGGATTGATTTAACATTTGAAAGTCAACTGATGTAATTCAGCATATTATCAGAGTAAAAGAGAAAACTCATGATGGTTTACCAGATGGGGGAAAAAGCATTTAATAGAACTCTTAGGAAACAAGGAAATAAAAGTATATATAGTTTAACCTGATAAAGGGGCCAGAAATCACCCCCTCTACACACACCATCGTATTAGAGGGTGAGATAGCCAATTCTTCACGTAAGGCTGGGAACAGAGAACAGACCAGAGTTTGCTCTTACCACTTCTGGAGAATGCTAGAGTTCCTAACCAGTGCAATAAGAAAGAAGAAGAAATAAAATTTCTAGTAATTGGAAAGTAAGAAATAAAACCACCACTATTTGGAGATGGTGTATTTATGTGCATAAAATTCCTAAAAAGTATATAGAGAAATTACTGGATTTAATCTACTCATTCAGCAATGACACTGAATTCAATGTCAACTGTATTTCTATACACTACCAACCAATACCAGAAAATGAAATTGAAAAGCTTTTCCATTAATAACAGTGTTAGATGGACTACAGGAATAGCATAGAATCTTGATGTAAAATTAAGCATGTATGAACACTTGATTTAATTTAATGGTGGTGCTGGAGGCAGATAGAAAGCTGGCTTTTTTCTTTTCTTTTCTTTTTTTTTTTTTTTAAGATTTATTTATTTATTTGAAAGAGCGAGAATGAGAGAGAGTGCATAAGAGGGGGGAGGGTCAGAGGGAGAAGCAGACTCCCCGCCGAGCAGGGAGCCCGATGCGGGACTCGATCCCGGGACTCCAAGATCATGACCTGAGCCGAAGGCAGAGCTTAACCAACTGAGCCACCCAGGCGCCCAAGCTGGCTTTTTTCAATAAGTGATACTGGGTCAACTGGATATCCATGTGGGCAAAAAATAAATTTCAGCATTGCCTTACCACATAAACAAAACAAATGCCAATCTGCTGATACAATGTAAAAGGAAAAATGAAAATGAAAGTTCTGTCCATCCAGGATAAGATTTAGAAATCGGACTGTGTTAAAATAAAGAACTTCTGGCCATCAGAGGGGACCATCAAGAGGCAGACTGCAAACAGAGTGGGAGATATTTGTAATACAATAACCACAGATGGAGCCTAGACAGATCTCTGTCTGTCTTACTATCTATCCATCCACCCATCCACCTACTTACCTGTCATCCATCCATCACCTCTCTATCTTTCTATCATCTTATCTCCTTTTTTCTCTAGACACTGAGATCTTAGTGTCCAACTCTGGTGACCTTGCCATTTTTTGGTGTTCTGCTATCAAAACTCACCATGACCTAGAGACGTATTCAAATTTGTCACCCTGAATTAGTCCACTCATCTTTCCTTTGCTGAGCTTGCAAGCAGAGCACGATTCTGTTAAATCAAAGCAAGCAGATCCATAGCCTAAGATCTATCTGTCCTCTGCTATGGCTGCTTCCTAGACCTCACCTCTGTCGTCTTTTCTGACCATGTTCAGCAAGATGGATGGGGGAGTAAAGCTACTGTCTGTCTACACAGGTAAGGTACTCTTTAGCTGTCCCCCCACCCCATACCAGCCGGCATGCTAAAGACTTCTTTCTTTTAGGGGCAATTAAGTTAACCTTTGCCTTCAATCCTTCAGCTTGGCTAGAGCTGTCACCTCCACTTCTTGCCCATCTACAAAATCTTACAAAAGATGCTCATGAGCTCAGGAACAAAGTGGCTGCTTGGTGGGGGGTCATGCATGAACCCAGTATGTGCTTGGGACATGCTTTTAGTGCAGTGACTCCTACATGTTCCTGCCTGAGTTAGAGGATCCTTCCCTGATGGCACCTTCTTCTGAGAGATTCTCCAGATCGCCACAAAGCCTGATGTCCTACAGCATTTGGATTGTGTCTCTCATTGACCTACGTCAGGTCCTGTGAACCATTTGTTTTCATGCTGCTTCATGAAATCCAGACATTGTGTTGAGGAATAGAAGAAGCACATAGGAATAGAGAGAGTCATAAATGAAATCACAGCCTCCTGAGAAGACACCCCACCATACGCATGATGATATGTGTTAGGGAAGCACAATCAGTAACATGTAACTCTTACTTGATGGTAGTGGGTGTATGATTTGAATTTACGTGAGAGTTTGAGTCAAGACTATTCTGGTTATAATTTAAAAGTGCTGATAGAACTTCCTGAATATAATGATGTTTTGGATTTTCTTTTCTTTCTTATATTTTTTTCTTATATTCGTTTCAGCAACCCCTTAGTTACATCAATTTCATATCTGCCCACTCCTGGGATCCCAATGAATGTTCTGGTCAGAAACATACCCTTCAAAGAAGTTCCTGGGCAGGAGAGGTGATGTGGATGAAGGGTAATCTTCATTTTCCTTTAGGTGTTAGGATCCTTAAGTGCTGTCCCAAAGCTGTTAAACTTTATAACGAGTAATTCTGTTTCTATGGAAAGCTTTATAAATATATGACATATATGTATTCATACAGGTAAGGAGGCATTACAACATTTTCTATACTTAAAGTATAATACAGGTAAAGAGTAAACTGTCACCCCAACCATTGAAAAAGAGGAAGGAACCATAATGAAGTTTTTTTATTCTTTTCAATGGAAGTCCAATTTCTTAAGTTCCTGCCTCATGTTCTGTGCCTAGCCGTTTGCTGCCTGGTCATAAACTCCTCTACAAGAAGGGCTTGTGACATAAAATAGGCTGGGTCTCCCACCCACAGGGAACCCCCCCAGGTGGTATGACGCTGGGCACAGGAAGTGATGCTGCCTCTCCCTTGGCCCCCACACCTGGCGCACGTGGCTCTGCACGCCTTCATGAGTGCACCATGACCAAGACCGGCTGATGGCCTTGGTGGTGCCCCACGCGGGGTCAAGGGGCACAGGGCAGTGATCAGGAGGTCCCAGCAGAGGCGAGAAGCTGGGGGACCTAGCTGTAGCAGCAGGTGGGCACTGTGTGGGCTGGAACGAGAGCTTGGATCTGAAGCCCTGTGGGCTTCAAATTTATCATCTCCCAGGTGAGGGGGCTGGACACATGCTTGCCCAGGCCTCTTCTAGCTCTGACATTCTGGGATTCCTTCTACATGCACAACACAAGGTGCCTTTCCATTTGGGATGGCTCCCGGGGAGGCTGAACTAGGCCACATGGTCAGTTGTCTACAGGTGTTTTCAGCTGTTATTAGGTAAGGCTTTAAAAATGTCCCCATAATCTGTTTAGAAATCATATGCTGACAAACTCAGGAGAACTTTTATTCAAAGGAAACTGTTTTTGCTCAGCATGTCTCCAAGTCACGTACTTACCTGGTCTAGTAGTGAGGTGAGCCAGCTCTGAATCAAAGATGCCTTCCTTTCAGAATTGCTCATGGATGGGAGACATGGGCCAGCTTGGACATCTGAAACAACTCGTGGCAGTGCCCTTGCTTACGATGCAGATGCTCACCATCTCCTTCCTTCTTTCCTCTGTCCTTCCCTTATCTCAGAGATAGTTACTGCTTTTGTACTAACATTCATGCCCTGTGCTCATGGACAGCAGGGCAGGAGGTTTGGAAAGACCCACAAGCACTGGTGGAAGTGGGCACATCATTCAGGATGGTGGCATCACATACAACGGCCATCCTGAATGTTCACCAGTGTTGGTCCTTTCCTGGCTGTTCCGGGGCAGAGGAAAGGAGCTTATTTCAAGAGCACGTATTGAGTACTAATTGTGTGCTAAGTGCTTGGGTATCAAACTTGGGCAAAACAGCGTGGTTGTAAGACAAATGATTATCGTCAAGGAAGAGGTGAAATAAGCTCTCTAAAAAATAACACTCAAAGTTGCAGAGGGAATTCACTGGAAGAGGACATCCCAGATGGTTCTCAGGAAAGGCTTTACAGAGGATGTGGCCACTAAGGAGGACATCAAAAGGCAAACGTGGCTTTAAGATGTGTGGATGGGGTGGGAGGAGGTCATTAAGGGAATGAGAAACATGGAAGTGTGGGCAGGGTTTCCCAACATGGAGCTGGAGGGATGATTTCAAGTGATACACAAGACAACATTTTTTATTTTAAGTTAAGAGTCCTATATATTGGACAAATGCATGTATTTCTTTTCCATTATAAGCTGGAGTTTTAAAAAATAAGTACGTTTATTGGGAATTCTGGGTAGTGGAGGCAGTGGTGACTGTGTAAATCTGAAACATACAGTGCATCCCCTAAGTAAAATAAAGAAGAATAAGGAAAACAATAAAACCTTGCAAAACCAATGTCCTCAGCATAACTGGAAGACAGAGAATGATCCAAAAAAAAAAAAAAAAATCTCTGTAATTAAGAACAGAAGCCCCAAATGCAAGGAGTGGACCCTCCCCCCGCCAGCTTCAGTCTTTGCAGAGAAAAAGTGCAGTTCACAAGGGCAGAGGGGACCTCGTGGTGGTTCTGAAATTGACCTGAAGTCACTGCTGGAAAGAGAAAGGCACCCTCAGTATGAAAATACAAAGTTCTCTGGTAGATCAAAGTACCCGCCATAGAGAAGATGCTTAAAAGTGAGCTCTGGATGTGAGGAAGCCACCTTGAGAAGGTGATGCTCTGGGAGCAATTGGGGCAACAAAAAAGGAGAGGTGACTGTTATACCATGAAGAGAAAAAGAAGCAAGGGCATATGGGGTCCCAGAAGGAAAGCAAAATCAAGGGACGTGCACTGCCTCCCTTCACGGCCACTCCCAAGTGAGGATGTTGATCTGTTCAGTAGGGAATCAGACCTCACTGTGCTGAGAGAGAACAGAAGGGGGTAATTTGAACCAAGTATCTCATAAACCCCACTGAGTCTCCAGCCCTGTCTATATAAATGCAGAAGCACAGACTGTTTTTATCTGCACAAAAGTACTATAGAAAGGAAATTTAAAAACAGGACTTGAAATGATTCAATGAGAATAAGACAATTTAAAAAGGTGTGAATACAAACAAGACATCCAGAACAAAAATACGAACTGTCATCAATACCAAAATAAAATTGAAATAAAAAAGCAAAGAAAACACATCAATTAAACAACAAAACAACAAATATAATCCACACAATAATTATGATGCCCAAATAATATATCGTTTCAACAAATGGTGCTCGGACGTGCACGAAGACAAATTTAGACCCCTTTGTCACACCAGTCACAAAAATTAATTCAAAATGATCATAGATCTGAGTGTAAGATCTAAAACTATAAAATCTTTTTTTTTTTTAAAGATTTATTAGAGAGGAGAGAGAGCAGGAGGAGGGGCAGAGGGAGAGAGAGAATCCCAAGCAGACTCCTTGCTGAGCACAGCCTGACATGGGGCCCCACCCAGGACCCTGAGGGCATGACCTGAGCCAAAATCAACAGTCAGATGCTTAACCTACTGAGCCACTCAGGTGTCCCAAACTATAAAATCTTTAAAAGAAATTTTAAAGGGAAACGCCTTCGTGATTTTGAGTTAGGCAAAGATTTCTTAAACACCACGCACATTCAGGAAGGAAAAAAAAAGATAAATAGGACTTCATTAAAATTAAAAATTTCGGCACGTCAAAACACACCATTAAGAAAATAAAAAGACAATCGAAAATGTTTGCAACTCATATATTTGACAAAAGCTTTATATCCAAAATGTCCGAAGAACTCTTACAACTCAATAATAAGACAAAAAAAAAATTAAAAGTGAGTAAAAGCCTTGAATAATTTCTCCAAAGTAGACATATGAATGGCCAGTAATCACATAAAAAAGATGATAATGCGTTAGTCATTAGTGAAATGCAACTTAAGATCACAGCGAGGTACCCTTTAACACATGCACTCACTAAAATGGCTCCAAATCCAACAGACGGTAGGAACGGGAGTGGTGAGGTGTCTCTGGAGATACAGGACAGGGGACTTCCTCTGCTGGTGGGAGTGTCACTGGTGTAAGTGACTTCGGAAAGTGTTTTTGCAGTTGCTTAAAATGGTAAACACGGGCCGCGACCCGGCACTCAGCTTCTGTGCCAGAGGCGAGCGCTGTGCTCCGGGCGCCGCAATCCCGAGGACACGGCCTCTCCGACACCTCCAGCCGCGGAGAGTCAGCAGCATCATCGGCCAGAGTGGTCGCAGCCACCCCGGCTCCTCTCTCGAGTCCTTCCCATCACCTCGCTGAGACCCTGTCCTGGCCGCGGGGATACCCCTTTTCGTCCTGCCTCCGAGGCTTGTGGGACCGACCGATGGGCGCAGGGATCCAGGGCCGGACTGCGGGCAGCGGCAAGCACCTTGTGAATGGTGCTCTGGAGCACTTTCCATGATTACTACTCATACCTCTTCCTGGGACACTGTTGAAAGGACCAGCAAACATCCGGTTTTCTCAGATATAATCTCAGATTAATGGAGTTGTGGAACAGATTAAACTCGTCTCACTAAGATCAGGGGGAAAGGAAAGATGGCAGAGGAGTAGGGGACCCTATTTCAACTGGTCCCTGGAATTGAGCTGGGTATCTACCAGACCACTCTGAGCACCCACGAAACCAGCCTGAGATGTAAGAAGATCAGGATCTCTACAAACAGAATATCACAGGTGGTTGGTTTCGAGGTGTGAAGTGGCGAGCCGTGATTCCATGGGCAGATATCGGAGGATAAACGGCAGCGGGAGGGTGCCTGGCTGTGGGGATCCTACACTGCTGGTGAGTGACAGCCTCGTGCGCTGCGGACGGGGCACAGACTCGCAGACCGGTAGCGTCGGGAAAGGACTTACGGCAGCCCCAGGGACAGAAACCCGGAGTGGAGGGGTTGCGCAGGCGAACTGGGAGCGGCTGGCGGTTTTAGAAGCACAAAGGGCAGAGACGTGCCCCGACCTGGAGGCAAGACTGGGGGCACTGCGGAGGGGCGCACAACCCAGGACGCTGCAGTTTATAGCAGCACGGACAGAAACGGAGACGGTGTGGCCTGGAGAGCTCACTGAAGAACAGACTGCGGTCTCTGCTCTGAGGCAGAGGGTTGGAAACAGTCTCTTCTGCTCTGACTCATGGAAGAGACGTGGAAAGCCACCAGGGAAAGCCGCCAGAGAACAAAAGCCCCCAAAACTGATTCCCACTGAGCCCATCCCCCACCACAGGGGGGCAGGGCAACTCCGCCCAAACAGGGTTGCCTGAGTAACAGTGCGGCAGGCCCCTCCCGCAGAAGACAGGCTGGGAAAACAAGAGGCCAGCAACCCTAAGGTCCCAAGAAAACAGGTGCATCTTGCTTGGGTTCTGGTCAGTAGTTTGGACTCTATACATTCCCTCAAACACCCATCAACAGAATGACTAGGAGGAGGAGCCCCCAAAATAGAAAAGACTCAGAGATTATGACTTATGCTGCAGATTTACAAATGGATGCAGATATAGCCAAGATGTTGGAGATGAAATTCAGGCTAGCAATTGTGAAGACAATGGCTAGAATGGAGAAGTCCATTAATGGCAACATAGAGTCTCTAAGGGCAGAAATGAAAGCTGAATTGGCAGAACTAAAAAATGCTATCAATAAGATCCAATCCAATCTAGATAATCTAACAGCTAGGGTAAGTGAGGCAGAAGAACGAATAAGTGACCTGGAAGACAATATAATAAAAAGGGAAAAGAGGAGGCCAGGGAAAAACAACTCAGAATCCATGAAAATAGAATCAGAGAAATAAGTGACACCATGAAGCGTTCCAATGTCAGAATAATTGGAATCCCGGAGAGAGTGGAGAGAGAGAGAGGACTAGAAGATGTATTTGAGCAAATCATAGCTGAGAACTTCCCTGATCTGGGGAATGAAACAAACATTCGAGTCCTAGAGGCAGAGAGGACCCCTCCCAAGATCAAAGAAAACAGGCCAACACCCCGGCATGTAATAGTAAAACTTGCAAATCTTAGAACCAAGGAAACCATCTTAAGGGCAGTTAGGGGGAAGAGATTCCTTACGTACAGAGGGAGGAACATCAGAATAACGTCAGACCTATCCACAGAGACTTGGCAAGCCAGAAAGGCCTGGCAAGACATATTCAGGGTACTAAATGAGAAGAACGTGCAGCCAAGAATACTTTATCCGGCAAGGCTTTCATTTAGAATGGATGGAGAGATGCAAAGCTTCCATGACCGGCAGAAACTGAAAGAATATGTGACCACTAAGCTGGCCCTGCAAGAAATATTAAGGGGGGTTCTATAAAAGGAGAAAGACCCCAAGAGTGATATACAAGAGCAATTTACAGGGACAATCTATAAAAACAACGTCTTCACAGGCAACATGATGACAATTAATTCATATCTTTCAATAATCACTCTCAGCGTGAATGGCCTAAATGCTCCCATAAAATGGCACAGGGTTGCAGATTGGATAAAAAGACAGGACCCATCCATATGCTGCCTACAAGAGACTCATTTTGAACCTAAAGATACATCCAGACTGAAAGTGAAGGGATGGAGATCCATCTTCCATGCCAGCGGACCTCAAAAGAAACCTGGGGTAGCAATTCTTATATCAGACAAATTAGATTTTAAACTAAAGTCTGTAATTAGAGACACAGAAGGACACTATATCATTCTTAAAGGGTCTATCCAACAAGAAGATCTAACAATTGTAAATATCTATGCCCCCAACGTGGGAGCAGCCATCTACATAAGCCAACTGTTAACCAAAATAAAGAGTCATATTGATAACAATACGTTAATTGTAGGAGACCTCAATACTCCACTCTCAGCAATGGACAGATCATCTAAGCAGAAAATCAACAAGGAAACAAGAGCTTTGAATGATACATTGGACCAGATGGACCTCATAGGTATTTACAGAACATTCCACCCTAAAACAACAGAATACTCATTCTTCTCGAGCGCACATGGAACTTTCTCCAGAATAGACCCCATACTGGGTCACAAATCAGGTCTCAACCGATACCAAAAGATTGAGATTATTCCCTGCATATTCTCAGACCCCAATGCTTTAAAACTGGAACTCAAATCACAAGAAAATATTTGGCAGAAATTCAAACACTTGGAAGCTAAAGACCACTCTGCTCAAGAATGTTTGGGTCAACCAGGAAACCAAAGAACTTAAACAATTCATGGAAATCAATGAGAATGAAAACACATCGGTCCAAAACCTATAGGATACTGCAAAGGCAGTCCTAAGGGGGAAATACATAGCCATCCAAGCCTCACTCAAAAAAATAGAAAAATCCTGAATTCACCAACTAACTCTACACCTTAAAGAACTAGAGAAAAAGCAAGAAATGATGCCTAAGCCACACATTAGAAGAGAAATAATTAACCAATGAATTAGAAACCAGAAAGAGTAGATCAGATCAACGAAACTAGAAGTTGGTTCTTTGAAAGAATTAATAAGATCGATAAACCACTGGCCAGACTTATCCAAAAGAAAAGAGAAAGGACCCAAATTAATAAAATTATGAATGAAAGGGGAGAGATCACGACTAACACCAAGGAAATAGAAACAATTATTAGAAATTATTATCAACAACTATATGCCAATAAACTGAGCAATCTGGATGAAATGGAGGTCTTCCTGGAAACCTATAAGCTGCCAAGACTGAAACAGGAAGAAATTGACAACCTGAATAGGCCAATAATCAGTAACAAGATTGAAGCAGTGATCAAAAACCTCCCAAAAAACAAGAGTCCAGGGCCTGATGGATTCCCTGGGGAATTCTACCAAACATTCAAAGAAGAAATAATACCTATTCTACTGAAGTTGTTTCAAAAAATAGAAACAGAAGGAAAACTTCCAAACTCATTCTATGAGGCCAGCATTACCTTAATCCCCAAACCAGGCAAAGACCCCATCAAAAAGGAGAATTTCGGAATGATATCCCTGATGAATATGGATTCCAAAATCCTCAACAAAATCCTAGCTAATAGGATCCAACAATACATTAAAAGGATCATCCACCACGACCAAGTGGGATTATTCCCTGGGATGCAAGCGTGGTTCAACATTCACAAACCAATCAATGTGATAGAACACATTAATAGGAGGAGGGAGAAGAACCATATGGTCCTCTCAATTGATGCAGAAAAAGCATTTGACAAAATACAACATCCTTTCCTGATTAAAACTCTTCAGAGTGTAGGGATAGAGGGAACATTTCTCAAGTTCATAAAATCCATCTATGAAAAACCCACAGCTAATATCATCCTCTATGGGGAAAAGCTGAGAGCCTTTCCCTTAAGATCAGGAACACGTCAAGGATGCCCACTCTCACCACTATTGTTCAACATAGTACTAGAAGTCCTAGCAACAGCAATCAGACAACAAAAAGAAATAAAATGTATTCAGATTGGCAAAGAAGAAATCAAACTCTCTCTTTTCGCAGACAACATGATACTTTATGTGGAAAACCCAAAATACTCCACCCCCAAATTACTAGAACTCATACAGCAATTCAGTAATGTGGCAGGATACAAAATTAATGCACAGAAATCAGTTGCTTTCTTATACACTAACAACGCAACTGTAGAAAGAGAAATTAGAGAAACGATTACATTTACAATAGCACCAAAAACCGTAAGATACCTCGGAATAAACCTAACCAAAAGGTAAAGGATCTATACTCTAGGAACTACAAAACACTCATGAAAGAAATTGAAGAAGACACAAAAAGATGGAAAAATATTCCATGCTCATGGATTGGAAGAATAAACATTGTGAAAATGTCTATGCTACCCAGAGCAATCTAGACCTTCAATGCCATACCGATCAAAATTCCAATGACATTTTTCAAAGTGCTGGAACAAACAATCCTAAAATTTGTATGAAATCAGAAAAGACCCTGAATCGCCAAGGAAATGTTGAAAAAGAAAAACAAAGCTGGGGGCATCATGTTGCCCGATTTCAAGCTATATTACAAAGCTGTGATCACCAAGACAGCATGGTACTGGCACAAAAACAGACATACAGACCAATGGAACAGAATAGAGAACCCAGATATGGACCCTCAACTCTATGGTCAAATAATCTTTGACAAAGCAGGAAAAAACATGCAATGGAAAAAAGACAGTCTCTTCAGTAAATGGTGCTGGGAAAATTGGACATCCACATTCAGAAGAATGAAACTCGACCATTCTCTAACACCATTCACAAAGATAAACTCAAAGTGGATGAAAGACCTCAATGTGAGACAGGAATCCATCAAAATCCTAGAGGAGAACATAGGCAGTAACCTCTTTGACATCGGCCACAGCAACTTCTTTCAAGATACATCTCCAAAAGCTAGTGAAACAAAAGCAAAAATGAACTTTTGGGACTTCATCAAGATAAAAAGCTTCTGCACAGCAAAGGAAACAGTCAACAAAACAAAGAGGCAACCCACAGAATGGAAGAAGATATTTGCAAATGACACTACAGATAAAGGGCTGGTATCCAAGATCTATAAAGAACTTCTCAAACTCAACACCCAAAAAACAAAGAATCAAGTCAAAAAGTGGGCAGAAGATATGAAAAGACACTTCTCTGAAGAAGACATACAAATGGCTAACAGACACATGATAAAATGTGCATCATCATTAGCCATCAGGGAAATCCAAATCAAAACTACACTGAGATACCACCTTACACCAGTTAGAATGGCAAAAATGGACAGGAAAAGAAACAACAAATGTTGGAGAGGTTGTGGAGAAAGGGGAACCCTCTTACACTGTTGGTGGGAATGCAAGTTAGTACAGCTACTTTGGAAAACAGTGTGGAGGTTCCTCAAAAATTTAAAAATAGAGCTACCCTATGACCCAGCATTGCACTACTGGGTATTTACCCCAAAGACACAGATGTAGTGAAAAGAAGGGCCATATGCACCCCAATGTTCACAGCAGCAATGTCCGCAATAGCCGAACTGTGGAAAGAGCCGAGATGCCCTTCAACAGATGAATGGATAAAGAAGATGTGGTCCATATATACAATGGAATATTACTCAGCCATCAGAAAGGATGAATACCCAACTTTTACATCAACATGGATGGGACTGGAGGAGATTATGCTAAGTGAAATAAGTCAAGCAGAGAAAGTCAATCATCATATGGTTTCACTTATTTGTGGAACATAAGGAATAGCATGGAGGACATTAGGAGAAGGAAGGAAAAAATGGGGGGGGGGGAATTGGAGGGAGAGATGAACCATGAGAGACTATGGACCTGAGAAACAAACAGGGTTTTAGAGGGGAGGGGGGAGGGGGGATGGGCTAGCCCGGTGATGGGTATTAAGGAGGGCACGTACTGCATGGAGCACTGGGTGTTATATGAAAACAAAGGATCGTGGATCACTACATCAAAAACTAATGATGTATTGTATGGTGACTAACATAACATAATAAAATTAAAAAACAAAAACAAAAACGTTAAACATGTATTCACTACAAGACCCCAAAATTGTGCTCATAGGTACCGAAGAGAAATGAAGACATATTTGCACACAGAGTCTTTCATGTGGATGCTTATAGCAGCATCACTCATAATAGCCAGAACGTGGAAAGAACCCACATTTGCATCAACTAGTGAGTAAATACATACACTGTGGTCTATCTGTACAGTGGAACACTATTCACAAAGACAAAAGATAGAGTAGTATTTACTACAATATGATGAACTCAAAAACATGATTCTGAGTCAAAGAAACCAGGCAAAGGATACCAAATATTGTGTGATCCTGCTTATATGAAATATCCAGAAAAGGTAAATCTGTAGAGACACAAAGTAGAGTTACTTTTGCCTGTGTTGAGGACAGGAAGAGGGATCAACTTCAGAAGGCCGTGCAGTTATTTTTTAGGGGTGATGGAAATGTTCTAGAATTGGATTGTGGTGTTGATTATACAGCTCTGTAAATTTACTAAAAAATCAGTGGATTTTACACTTAGAGTAGGTAAATATTATGTGTAAATTATATTTCAGTAAAGCTGTTAAAAAAATAATGACAGGGTTGATACCGAACTTATCAGTCTTATCAATACAGGTGAATGGGTTTAGCCCACTGTGTAAGAGAAAACTATTTCCAGTTTGTTTCAGAAAGGAAGTCTCAGAAGTATTCTGCATGCGGCAGACTCACCTACAACAGAAAGGTTCAAGGGTGGTGAAAGTAAACCCGCGTGCAGAGATGTGTTATGTGTTGAAATGAAGGTACTTTCACTGGACCCAGTAAACTCCAAACACAAAGCAATAATACCTGCAACAAAGAAGGACACCCTTTACGGCTAAAAGCCACAATTCACAAAGAAGTTCTAATAATTATGAATATTCATATACTACATGGCAAAAGAACCAACTTTGAAAGGCAAAGACTACCCCTTCTGGGTGCTTCTGGCCAGACTTACACAGACATGGAGTCTTTAGGACCTTGCTCTCATATAGGACAGAGAAAGGGCTCAAAACATCAGTTAGAATATGGAAGATGTAAAAGACAAAAATAAGGTAGATTTTTGGAAATGTTATAATTTACACTCTAATAATTAGCACTATTCACATAAAACACACAGGAAATGTTAATAAAAACTGACCACTTGTCAGGTGGCAAAGAAAACAATATTAAGTTTAATGGGGTAGGAATTTTTCAGAGAACACTTTCGGATCAAAGTGCAATGAAGGTAGAAAGCATTAATGAAATAAAAAAGCCCTTCCATCAAAAATTTAAAACCCTATCAACTCCTGAATGAAGGGAGAATACAAACCCAAATTACAGAATTCACAACAAATAATGACAATGAAAATACTGTGTTGGGGAGCAAGAATCCCCGTCCCTTTCTGGGTGCTTCTGGCTGGACTAAAAGTCACACTGACATGAGACAGATTCACGGGAGGAAGTCAAATGTAATGGGGTGCGTGCAGGGAACCCACACACATGTGGAAATTCCAGAGACCCTCGGACACAAGGAGGTCCTGCGTCATTGTGACCTCAGGAGAAGGGGCTGGGGGTCTGGGACGTCAGAGGGAAGGAACGTGATGCCCAGGAGGGTGAGAAATTCAGTGTTTGGTTCACAGACGTCTGCGGCCGCTGGGATGCTGTGGGACCCTGAGGACTGGGATCTGACAGGCCCTGCCCGGTCCCCCCCCACCCCATCCACCTGACCCGGTTCCCCTCACAGTGCGGTCACCCACGCCGGCCGCGCTCCTCCTAGAGCAGGTCCTCTATCAGAATTCTTCTTAGGCGGTTGTGGGGGAAGGAAAGAGCCGGTCCTGAGGCTGTTGGGTAGTCTTCCTGTGGAAGTGGCCCTTCCTGGGGCCGCCCACTGGGGGCCCCTACAACCACGTATCAGAATCTGAGGTATGTATTTAAAACCATGGTCAGAGGAAAACTTAAAGCTTAAATGTCTTTATAAATAAAAGTAAAAGAATAAAAAAGAATGAATGAATTCTCTTTCTCAAAAAAGCTAGAAAAAGAACCATGAAGCAAATCAAAAGGATTCATAAGGAAGGAAGTAATAAAGACAGAAGCAGAAATAAGCAGAGTCTAATACAACTTTAAGAAAATGACATCCCACACGAAGTAAGATTTTTTGTTCTATTAGTGCAATTTCGGTTTAATATTAGTGAATCCATGGACATAATGCAATATATAATAATAGATCTAAGGGAAAACCCCATGGTTTTGAAGGAGTCACTTACAAAATTTATAATTAGTTACAAAAATACTCAAGAACGTAGTTGTCGAAAGACACTTGATTCCCATGCTGACATCCGGATGCTTGAGTCCTACAGCCTGCTACTTACTGACGTGGGAGATGTTTTCCGAGACAGTCAGGAGCCGGTCACAGGCGCCGCCGCTTGCATGTGACAGAGTGGCGGGGGGGAGGGGGCTGAGTGCTGCCTTTCAATGTATGAAAAGATTCAACCTTGTAATGAAATAAATGCAAATTAAAAGTTCACCGACATGACATTTCTCACTTCACCGACTGACAGAAGTGTTAAATTCCCCACTCTGTTGGCGAGGCTTTGGGGAAACGGGCACCCTCGCTCGCTCACTGCTGGTAGGAATGCAAATTGTTACAACCCCGCAGAAGGGGATTTGGCAATGGCTGGAAAAACCATATTCGTGTTCTCCTTTTGGAATTCAGTTCTAGAAAGTCACCCTGATGATACACTTCCAAACATATAAAAATACACATTTGCAAGGTTATTATTGCAACGCTATGATTATACAATAGTGGAAACGATCTATATGCTCATATGCAGGAGAGTAGCTGCATCGCCCCGGACACATCCAAACCGTGACGTATACACCTGTAGCTGGTGGGATGTTGTATATCGGTTATACTTCAATAACAAAAACCAATGAGAAAGCTTCCTATAAAGGAATTGGAGCGATCGCCAGGGGGTGTTATTAAGTAAAAAACAAAGCAAAGTGAAGAAGGTGCTGTGCTATTTTGTGTAAGTGAAATAGGGGAATAAGAAAATATATATGCTTTTGTTTATTTGTGAAACAAACTGCACACAAGGGATAACCAGGGACCAATGGAATTGGTGCCTACATGGGGTGCATGGGATGGGGTGAAAGACTAGAGGTGTGGGAGGGACTGTGCCCGTCTTACCGTGATGGGAGGGATAATCTAGAATGCAACACGGAAAGAAAATAAATAAAGCTAATTTTTTTTTCCCGAAAATGAAGGACATAATCGCCCCGAGGTGGGGGGTGGGGGGCACACAGCCAGGGAGCTAACCCAGGTACTTCTGCACACAGGACCAGGATTCTGCATCCTTGGGCTGCAGACAAAAATAAGTTTAAACACATTTCAAATCTAATTTTGGGCTTATTTCTCATGGAAGTATGGATTAGCAATTCTGAAACTTTTTTTTTAATTCTAGGGTCAAGCATGAATCAGTAAATCTGCTGGGGATCACGGAGCAGAAGGGTATTACAAATATAGAAGGAGAGGAGGGTGGGAGAAGCCTGTGGTGTGGGTGGAAGGTGGAGAGATGTGTGTGAATACAGACAGGTCTGTTTAGAGCGGTGACGCTGCCATCTGCCCTCTGGGAATCACGGCTGAGGTACCCCACAGCCTCTCACGGGGGAAGGGCGCAATCCCTGTCACATGAAACAGGGTGGAGGCGCTGGTCCCCACTGTCCATGGTCTGGATCACATGTACGGCAGCTCAGAGTGCTTATAAGGACACAGATGTGGGAATCAGGTTCCCGCGGTCCCAATTCTGACTCCCCACTGGCTGCCGCTAACATCAACATTGCCACGCCTCAGTTTCCCTGTCTGTGTTCTGGAGACCCACCCAGCAAGCAGTGAGGGCAAATGAGCTGACACATCCGAGGAACTCTGCCTGGTGTCTGTCCCATGTGAAGTTCTTCATCAGTGAGTTTTATTACCGCTTTCTCTTTTTTTGTTTTTGGAAAATCAGTGTGTTTTTCTTATTCGAGAGCAGAAACAAGTGCTTGTGTTGCTGGGTGGAAAACCATCTTTGGGTTGGTGGAAATGTCTTGTTCTGGTTTTTCTTTACAAACTGCTCTCTCTGGGCACCTCATGGGCCCTGTCCCAGGGTTCTAGGAAAACTCAGCAGAGGTGTTCGCGGAAGTCCGAAATCAGTCTCAGGGGGAAGGTGTTTTTGAGGGCATGCCTCTGTTTTCTTCCTTGAGGGTGTCAGTCACTGCAGGTGCTGATTGAGACCACAGGCCTGTGGGTAGCTGGGGTCCCAGGCCAGCAGCTGACCGGCACCTTGGGAGCCTGTTGGGGCTGCGGCAGAGAGAAGCAGATTGGGCACAGTGGCCGGGCCAGGTGGAGGCAGCCTGGGCAGGTTTTCTCAGCTCAAAGGAAAAGGAGGGAAGGCTGATGCTTTTCTGTGCTCTGAGCATCACTGCTTCAGGAACGTGCTCGTGCCCACACCTCGACCCTGCCCTTCTGGTTTCAGATGAAAACACACCTTTCCCCCTACCTTTTCTCTCCTGAGAAGCAGGCGGTCTGTGGGAGACTCAAAGAGCCATAGAGAAAGACCAACATTTAGGGAGATGCCGTCCGCAGCCTCACCACAAAGACAGAAACACTGTCCACATTTTCCGATTTTTCAGTCATTTCTTTTTCTACATAAAGCTGCTTTTTAAAATTACATAAAATACCCAAACTTTATGTAACATGTCGATATCTGTTTCTTTCTCGTAACATTTTACAATGCTGTTGCAGAGTTTGCAAGACTTATTTACAAAATAACATTTCTTATTTTCAGAAGCATTGTTGAACAGCTTTGTCGAGGTATCATTGATATGCCATAAATGGCCACATTCACAGTGTGCAGTGTTGTGTGTTGTGGTGTGTGTGTGAGCTTGTGAGACCATCACCACGATCAGGACAATGAACAAGTCCAGCACTTTTGAAAGCTTCCCCTTGCCCACGGAGCTCGATCTCACGACCCTGAGATCATGACCTGAGCCAAAACCCAGTCAGATGCTTAACCAACTGAGCCACCCAGGTGCTCCTGTATGTCTTCTTTGGAGAAATGTCTGTTCATGTCTTCTGCCATTTTTAAATTGGGTTATTTGTGGTTTTTTGGTGTTGAGTTGTTCATTCTTCTTATTGCCAAGTAGTGTTCCATGGACTAGATATATCACAGGTCGTTCATCCACTTACCTGCTAAGGAACATTTGGGTTGTTTCCAGTGTTTGGCTATTGTAAATAAAACTGCTCTGAAAATTCATGTACAAGTCTTTGTATGGATGTGTGCTCTCATTTCTAATGAGAATTACCTGTGAGGGGAGCAGCTGGATCCTATGGTACTACACGTGCCACATTTTAAGAGACTGCCAAGCGGTTTTCCAAATGGTTATCCCATTTCTCATTCCCAGCAGTGATGTATAAGAGTTCCCATTTCTCCACAGTCTCTCCAATGCTTGGCCAGTCATTAATTTGTCAGTCATTAATTTTAGCCTTTCTGTTAGGTGCAGGTGGTTTCTCACTGTGTTTTTCATTTGCATTTGCCCAGTAACTAATGATGCCTGGTAAGATGATGTCGAACATCTTTTAGTGTGCTAATTTGCCATCTGTGTATCTTCTTTGGTGAAGTGTGGGCATATTTTTGTGCCCACTTTTTTTTTCTACCTTTTTTTGATTGTTATGTTTTGCGAGTTCTTTATACATTCTGGATATGAGTTCTTTTTTCAGATATATGCTTTGCAAATATTTTCTCCAAGTGTGTCTTTTAATTTTCTTAACAGTGTCTATTGAATAGCAGCGGCTTTAAATTTTGATGAGGTCCTATTTTTTAATTTATTCTTTCATGCATTGTGCTGGGAGTGTTGTGTCTGAGAAATCTTTGTCTAACTCAAAATCACAAGGATTTTTATCTTATGTTTTCCTTTGAAGTTTTGTAATTTTAGGTTTTATATTTAGGTCTGTTATCCACTTTGAATTAATTTTTGTATACATTATGATGTATGGCTTGTAGTTCTTTTTATTTTTTGCATATGGATATCCAGTTATTCTACAACCATTTTTTGAAAAGACTACCTTTCTTTTTTTTTTTTTACCTTATTGCCTTTGTATCTTTGTCAGAACTCACTTGTGTTGTCCGTATATATGTAGATCTATTTCTGGAGTCTGTTTTGTTCAATTGATCAAATTCTTTATCTTTATGCCAATATTACATTATTTTAATTACTATAAATTTATAATGTCTTGAAATCACGTAATGATAGCCCTACAATTTTGTTCTTTGTTATAATTTTTTTCATCCCTTTACTTTTAGTTTATGTGTCTTTATATTTAAAGTGTGTTTCTTGTCTTCATTGTACAGTTGGCTCTTGCCTTTTTAATCCAATCTGTCAAAATATTTTAAAATGGATATTTAGACCTTTAATGTGAGTACTGATAAAGTTAGATTTTAGACTGTCATATTGCTATTTGTATCCTTTGTTGGCTAATTAGCTGTAAGTCTTTGGGTTTTTTTTTGTTGTTGTTAGTGGTTGCCTTAGGGTTTGTATTATGTCTCATTAACTTATCACTGTGCCTCTTCAAGTGAAGCTGTACCACGTTATAGAGCATAGGAGCCTTACCATAGCACACTTCCATTTCTTCACTCTGGGCTTTTTTTTTTTTTTTTTTAGATTTTATTTATTTATTTGAGAGAGAGAGAATGAGAGAGAGAGCACGAGAGGGAAGAGGGTCAGAGGGAGAAGCAGACTCCCTGCTCAGCAGGGAGCCTGATGTGGGACTCGATCCTGGGACTCCAGGATCATGACCTGAGCCGAAGGCAGTTGCTTAACCAACTGAGCCACCCAGGCGCCCTCACTCCGGGCTTTTATGCTGTTCTGTCATACACTTGAGTGACTCATATGTTATAAACCCCACAATACAGCCTTTTGTCAAAATAGTTAATTATCTTTCAAATAGATTTAAGTAACAAGAAAAATTCTTCTATACTTCCTGAGCTAGTTACCATGTGTAGTCTTCTTCATCCCTTTTTGTGGGTCTTTATTTCTGTTGTCATTTTCCTTCTGCCTGCATTTGTTGTAGCATCAGTTTGCTGGTGATGAATTCTTTCAACTTCTGTGTGTCTGAAAACCTTTTATTTTGCCTTGGTTTCTGCTTTTGTGTTTGCTGGGCATAGAATTCTTGGTTGACAGCTCTATTTTTCCCTTTATGCCTTTTATAGGTGTTGCTGTGCTGTCTTCCTTCTTGATTGCTTTTGACAAGAAATCTGCCATTATCCTTATATTTATTTTCCAGTGCATAATGTGCCCTTTCCCTCTGGTTGTTTTTAAGATTTTCTCTTAATTACTGGTTTTGAGCAGTTTAATTATCATATACCTTGGTGTACTTTTCTTCATGTTCCTTTTGATTGTGGTTTTGTTGGGCTTTTTGGATTAATAGGGTTATAGTTTTCATCAAATTTGGAAAGTTTTCAGCCATTATTTCTTCAAATATTTTTGCTGTTCCCCACCCCAGTCTACTTAGGGAACTCCAAAGACTCATATATTAGGCTACTCGAGGTTGTTCCATAGCTCATTGGTGCTCTGTTGATTTTTTTTTCTTTTCTTTCTTTCAAAAACCAGCATCATTTCTAACAATTACATAATATTATATCCTATATACGTTTTCTAATTTGGTTAACTATTTTTCCTTTTAATCAGACATATAATTTGTGTTTATGCTTAATTTTTCTACTATAAATATGGCTGAGAGGAATATTTTTTCCAATTTTCTGGAAGTAGAAATCATGAGATAGGTGGGTATTAAAGTTCCCTTTACATACTCACAGATTATTTTATGAAAGGGTTTGCTTGTTTACTCTCCCATGTAATGTCTGAGAATGTCCATTTCTTGTAACCATCAATAGCATTGGGGGTTTTAAAAGTTATGTTATTCAAAAATAATTTCCCCATAGGAATAAATGTGAGTGTGTGTATGTGTGTGTGTGTGCGCATGTGTGCTGTTGTATGAATGAATGTGCCTGCTATGAAAATGAAAAGATCTTTGCTTATTTTTAATTTTAAAGCTTCAATTTAAGCACAATAAATATGAGATATTTGAATAACCATAGCATTTTATCAGATCTTACTTTTGTCCCAAATTTACTGATTTTGACTTGCATTATTTGGCACTTGCACTACCATTTTAATAATACCTGGGTGACACTGTTTTAGGACATAAAAATTTAATATTTTAGATAAAATATTAATAAGCATTAAATTGGAAAAATCCACTTATAAAGCCTACAATACACATAAGCACACTTCTCATGTTACTGAAAAATGAAGGGCTTTTATTTATCAGCTAATGTAAAATGTCTGTATTTTCTGGTAAAACCTTCTTGGTTTTGCAAGATTATTTGATTAATATCCTGTTGATTATTTTGTTTGTTTTGCTAATGTCTTCCAGTGATTTTTATTTTTATTTTATTATTATTATTTTTAGAGAGAGTGTGCATATGAGCAGGGGAGGGACAGAGGGAGAGGGAGAGAGAGAATCTCAAGCAGACTGCACACCCAGTGCGGAGCCCAGTGCAGGGCTCGATCTAATGACCCCAAGATCATGACCTGAGCCAAAATCAAGAACTGGACGCTGAACTGACTATGTCACCCAGGTGCCCCTTTACTTTTATTTTTAAATATGTAGTTTCCCCTTCTCTTTCTCAGTTTTTGATATTAGGGTTGTATTCACTTTCTCCAACAAATCTAGCACTTTCTCAGATTTTTGTGTGCTGTAGACCCATGAGTAGGAAATAAATGTTTGTTATTGTAAGCCACTGAAATTTTGTGTTTGTTACCTATGCAGTGTGAACAGAGAACAGAGAAAAAGCTGATTAATACATTTGCCAAATTGGTAGTTGATAGAATAGAATTTATCATTACTTATATGCAAAGCAAAACATTTAGTAATTTTCCTGTCTGATTTACTTACCAATTTTTATTAATTTAATATAGTATTATAATTCTTTATAATATAATATTCCCTAGTTAACAAAGGCCTTTTTTTCCCATACATTCATTAAATAAACATCCATGTGTTAACAGCCCCCTTGAAGTGGGGTTGGTACCGGCACGTCCATACATTCTGTCTGATGCCCTTCTGAGGGGGTACCGGGGCTCCCGCTGGGATGTAGTTCTGGCTTCCCAAGCCTGGGTTCTTTTCACTAAATGCCTCCTTAGTTCTATAGTAGAAGCACACTTTTTTTCCATTTGTGTGTTTTCATGGTTACTTAAGGGAAATTAAGAAATCCCGTTTTAGGGGTACCTGGGTGGCTCAGTTGGTTAAGCATCTGCCTTCGGCTCAGGTCATGGTCTCAGGATCCTGGGATCGAGTCCCATGTCGGGCTCCCTGCTCAGTGGGGAGCCTGCTTCTCTCTTTCCTTCTGTGATCTCTCTTGCTCTCTCTGAAATAAATAAAAAATAAAATTTTCAAAAAAAGAAATCTTGTTTTAATACATTTACTCAATATTCTTCACATGGGTTTTTTAAAACTCAGAATGCTTTTAATGTGGAGAAGAGTTTTTAAAGCATCTTTGATATCTCTTGGGGATGGGGATGTTCTTGGATGTGTCAGTCTTGGGCTGGGAGGTCAGCTGTTGCCCTATGAGGCTGACTTGCAAGGTCACACACATGGCTAAATGACTGATGTATGCTCCATTCTAGGGGGATGTGGACATGCATGAGGCCAATGGGGTATCTCTGCCGAGGTGACAGTCCCCATGCAGCAAAGCCCATCAGGGATTCTTGTGGTGCTGCATCTCTTCCTTCTGGGCTGTGTGACCATGGACGTTTCAGCATCCTCTGTTCAGATGGCAGGGGAATCGTGTGGGATGGCCAGTGTGATTGTGAGTGGCTGTGGGGCTGCAGGACAGGTGGAGGAGGGGGGTGTGGGGCCACTGGAGTGGCAGGGGCCCCCAGGTCCGGCGCCATGTCTGGTGGGCCTCCTGGGAGAACCCTCCCACAGAAACACCAGCACTGCTTACTGGGCACCATGTCCCTGTCATCCGGGTTCCTTCTCCTTAGCGCCCTGGCAGGTAGATGCCATGCTGTCCTCGTCTTTGGGATAAAGAAAGTGGGGATTCAGGAGGTTGCTAAGGTCAGTGGGGGCTGGTCAGTGGGGGTTGATCTGAGGATGGGGCTCTAAGGCCAGCAGCTGGTTACTGTGGTTGTCGGGGACCAGGGAGGGCCTAAGCAGACACTTCCCTGTTGAAAATCAGGAAACCAAGAGAGCAGGTGTTTCTTCCTCAAGCAAAATATCGGAAACACTTCCAGTGTGCACACAAGGGGCAGCATGGTTGTGTGATATGCAGACACAGTGCAGGCCAGGGGCCACCCTGAAGCTAAAATAATCTCATTTCTTAGTCAAAATGTCTCTTCCATTCATTTCTTGACATGATAGTGATGGGACCACCAGTTAATTTCTCTCAACCTTGTTCTTTTAAAAGCCCTCGCTTTGGGCACCTGGGTGGCTCAGTTGGTTAAGTGACTGCCTTCGGCTCAGGTCATGATCCTGGATCCTGGGATCAAGTCCCACATTGGGCTCCTGGCTCAGCGGAGAGCCTGCTTCTCCCTCTGACCCTATCCCCTCTCATACTGTTTCTCTCTCTATCTCTCTCTCAAATAAATAAATAAATAAAAATCTAAAAAAAAAAAAAAAAAAGCCCTCGCTTTTATTCAAAGTAAAATAAGAAGTGTTCCTTTGTTTAACCACCTGAGATAAAAAGCCAGCACTTGGAGGAGGCCAACCCCAGCCTCTGGGGAATCATATTCCAAAGGAGAGAGAACTGATTTTCCTGCACAAGGAGGAACTGGAGTGTCAAACTTTCACCTGCACTCTTTGCAATAGTGGCCCAATGTTAAAGGGGTCCCCTGCTGTCCTTGGTAAGGATTAGGACACCCCCATCTCCTTTAAGGAGCGGTTGCCCTTTGCATCTACTGTATATTGAAATAAACTCTGGTTCTTTCTGTGCATATGCATGCACTTTTATGTCGGAGCCCATGAGGAAAAGCATCGAACTTCTGCTGTCGAGTATTTAAGATGTCAGCTCTGGGAGGCTATTGAGATACATTGTTGAAAAAATGTGTGTTATGTGAAACATACTGTCAAGGCTTGCTTTAAATAATTGCTGTTGTCAAGGTCAGATGGGATTTCACTTAAATTAATTAAAGCTACAGGAACAAGGCTGGATGTGATAAAATTATTATGCTCTTACCTTTGCAGTTCTGTGTAGGCGTAGAGAGACGCCAATTAGAGCGGCAGTGAGAGAAGGGATGTGTGTCTGTTGAAATTAAGATTGCATAGAACTGGACAAAACATCTGTTAAATTGTGATTAGCCAAATTTCCCAAATTTCATTTGGACGGGTGCTAAAAGGACACATTTGCTAAATAATGAACAAGACAGATGCTCCTATTACATGATCATATTCGCAACAACAGTTTATGTAAAGTCAGAATATATTAGATAAAATGAAAACTAAGTGGCACATAGCCCCATTTTTCACCTAAGTAAGAGGGGGAGAATCGGGAACGTGGTTGCCCGAGGGCGTGTTGTGCTTTCTGGTCTGAACAGAGTGTTTTCATTGCTAACCATGTTTTTGACCAAAATCTCTCCATTGCCACAGATCTGATGGGTCATGTGAAACAAATGATCGCAGGTCTTCATAACACTTAAGCATAACACTTGAATCAACATCCCAGTCCCATGAAATGGGCATAACGAGAGAGCCTGGCAGCTCATGTTGCCAACACTTTTGCTCAAAACTACAAGTGTGTGGCGTGGGCAGGGTGCCGATGAACACTGGCACGTTCCTGCACAGGTAACACCACCACAGGACTCAGAAAGGTCCCTTTCAAATGGGGTGGGTGGGTTTGATGCCATTTGTCTCTCGACCCCACCATCTGTGGGCTGGGGCGGTGGGGTGAGGTCACAGTGGCTTAGTGGCTCCCACGCTTGGAGAGGGAGCCCTGGGGCCGTTCTTGGGGGGGAGGTCTCTGGAGCTTGCTCTTCTGCCTCTGATGTGTCCCCTCCAGGGATGCTGGGGAGGTTGATGCATGCCCTGAACCAGTCAACAGGTTTCAGGCCCAGATGTGGATGCCAGTGGGTAATGGGCTGATTCAGGAACAGAAGCTTGTGGGCTTTTCATTTTCAGAAACTGCACTTGTCTGGACTGCCTCTTCCTTCTCCTCCGTTGTCCAGATTCATTGCCCGCCTCCAGCTGCGTACAGAAGGTGGCATGGGATGCTCACAGTCATATCCCACAAGCTTCAAGCAGGAAGCAGAAGGCAGGAAAAGTGGCACACCGGGGTGTGCATCTGAAAAAAAGGCCTGTTCCGACAGAGAGCGCCTGTGGTCTTCCATATGCACGCGGAGTCGCGGACTGAACATTCGCCTAGTTTTATTGGTAAATTGTGGCCAACATAGTTACAAATTAAATTTAAGAGAAGTCATTGGTCTTGTGCCTCAGTGAATGAATTTTAAAAATTGTTGCTTAGGATTATAAAACTAATATATGCTTATTGTGGAAAATAGCATAAAACTTAATTTTAAAAATAGCATAAAAATAGTAAATATTCATAGGCCCCCCCTTGCACCTGCTCCTCTGTCCCTGGAGTTTGGTGCTGTTGGTATTATCTTTATTCTTTGCTTTAAAGTAAACACAGCCCACATTATGGTAACAGATGCCTTCTGTGGGCTCTGCTTTGATCCCCTGCAGCCCAGAGCAGGAAGGACCCTGGGGGACAGTCTCCTGCAGCCCTCTACACTGGGGGTACAGTGACTTGCCCAGGGTCACAGTGCCCGGGGCTCAGGTGGGGACCAGCGTGCGGGCCTCCTCACTCCCACGCCAGCCTATCTCTCCTCCATCCTGATGCACAGTCTCATCCAAAAGCAGCAGGGTACCACTCAGGCCCCCTTTCTCTGTCTTTAAAACCAAGAGATGTGGGCGTCTGGGTGGTTCAGTCAGTTAAGCGCCCGATTCTTGGTTTCGGCTCAGGTAGTGCTCTCAGGATCGTGAGATTGAGCTCTGTGTCTGCTAACGTTCCTCTCTCCCTCCCCCTTTGTCCCTCCCCCCACTATCCCTCCTCCCAGCCCCCCCCCCGTTCTCACATGCTGTCTCTCTCTCTCTCTCTTTCTCCAAAATAAATAAAATAAATCTTAAAAAAAAAATAAAAACTAAAACTAAGAGGTGAGTCTCTGGGTCCAGAAGAGGGGGCGGAAGGAAGGAGCATGTTGTTTTCTAGCAGTGGACAGAACCCGAAAGACAAGAACATCCTTGTCCAGGGGACTGAGGGGAAATGTCCCAGCCTGACTGCACATTGGCAGCGCCCTTCCTGCCAGGTGCTGCCCCTGCGTCCATCAGTCTCGTCCCCATCGTGGGACCAGTCACTGCAGAGGCAGGACGAGCCCAGGACTGCCGGAGTCTCTTTCTACTGGGCCAGTCTGCATTACTAAGCCTGGTGGGTCCTTTCTGGGAGGTTTCTTCTTCTTGGCTTTTGTTACCTGACCCGATGACCATGTGCTAACAGGCTGAGAAAACCGAGATGCGTGTGTCATGACCCTGCCCTCCTCGAGCTCACAGCTAATGGGGTGACAGGTGCACTGGCAGTAACCATAAAGAATGTTCGTAGAGCACTTTACAGGCGTACCTTGTTTTAGTGCAGTTCACTTTATCGCGCGCTGCGGACACTGCGCTTGTAACACCTTGAAGGTTTGCGGCGACCCCGCATCGGGCAAATCTACCGGCACCGTCTTTCCAACAGCATTTGTGCACACTTGGGTAATTCTCGAAACATTTCAAACTTTTTCATTATTATTACATTTGTTATTCTGACCTGCGATCAGTTATTACCACTAGCTGAAGGCTCAGATGATGGTTAGTATTTTCAGCAATAAAGTATTTTTTGCTTAAGGTATGTCCATAGACATAATGCTGTTGCACACTTAGCAGACTGCAGTATAGCATAAGCGTAACGATTATATGCACTGGGAAACCAGAAATTCAGTTGACTAGCTTTATTGCAATATTTGCTTTGTTGTGGTCTGGAACAAAACTTACGATATCTCTGAATTATGCCTGTATATTTCCCAAAGCATTTTTCTGTTATGGGGTAGACAGCGCTCTCTTAGAAAGATGGGGCTAGGGAGACTACTTGTGACTGGGGAGGATTGGGAAGGCTTCTTGGAGGAAATGCCCTCTGAGCTTGGTCTTCTGTGTCTTCCCTGTTTCCTAGAGGGCTCAGGAGTCATGGCTTTTCTTTCCCTCTGAGATACTAGGATTAGATTCTGGCTCAAGTTTGTTTCTTAAAATATGATGTATTATAAAACAATTTCAGGGGCTATATTTTCATTAAGGACCTTTGACAACTTTTCAGGGCATGAGAAATAAAGTAGGTTCTCCATTTGAGTGCACGTGGCTAAGCGAGACAATCCTAGCTTCGTGCAGTTTGCGCAAAGTTCTTCCATGATGCCTCAGCTTTACTTGGAGGGACTGAGAGCTTCTGTGTTAATGGGAGTGAGTCCCAGGCCGCGTTCACAGGTAATTAGATGGAGAGAAATTACCCAGGCTATTTTGGTGTCGGCCAAATATTTTGAATATGTGTTAAGCAGTGATAATCAACTTTATCTTAATTGCCTCGCAGTAAGTTAACAGGTGATTAATATTATGAATATAAACTTCTGCTTGGTGAAGGATTGGGATGAGAATTTAAGGAATTCTGAGTCAGGCAGGAGGAGCGGAGAACAACTGCACTCTCAGAGGCTCGAATTTCATTATTCTTGCTACTCAGTTCTCTGTGAAGTTTTATTCCTTATTTTGTCCCCAGTCTCAGAAGGCTCCTGGGCATCTGTGCCTGAGGTTCTCGTTCTGAGCTGCTCCCCGCGGGGGCCCTTCCCTTCCATTGCCCCCACCCTACCCCAGATCGGTGGCCTGCCTCTCTTGTCCCCTGACATTCCACAAAGCCTTCTTCTTTCCATGGCTCTGTTCAGGGACACCACCTCCTCTGTGCCGTGGTACCAGGAGGGTTCCTCATCTCCTTGTGTGCAGAATGACGGGGACCAGTGAGCCCGCAGCACCCAGTGAGAAGTGCGTGCCATCAGAACAAAGCACGTGTGCGCCTCTGGAATTTGTTCTGCCATCTCCTGGTTGAAAAAGCATGGCTGTTGTGGGTCAGGGCACGTCTCCACCCTCATTTCTCCGTGAAAGTGTCCCTCCTTCGGCCTCCCGAGGAGGATCCGGGTGGGACCGGAATGTCACCAGACCAGGATGTCACGCAGGTTGCTGGGGATTTTCTTCTTTGTCTGGGGTTGTTTGGAGTGCTTGGTGGCTCGGGCTGCTGGCCAGAGCGAGCCCTCCCCGGGCCAGATGTTCTTCCGTGCACCCCCGTGTGCGCAGGCAGCTCTGGTCGAGCATATCCCCACGGCACTTCCTGCATTGGGCACATTCATGGTGGGCCGTCTGTCTCCCCCGCTAAGAGTGACCTTCGTGACCACAGGGGTTTGGTCTGATCTGATCGCTGGTGGCTTTGGGGCCTCTAGACTGCTTCCCGACACACAATGATCATCCCGCAAAGTCATAAGACATCATTTTATAAGATGGAGCCCATTGCTTCTGTTCTGCCGCCCAGTCCTGCTCGACTCTTTCCAGATGGCGTCGGAGCCCAGGCCACTGGGGAGAGGCCGTGTCTAACTGGCCATGCTGGGGAGAAGCCGGCTTCATGGCAGATGAGCACTTACTTTGTGTGGGGCGTGCGGCTGCCTCCGCAGTCCCAGCTGGCCCAGGCAGGAGCACCTCGTGAGCTGCCGGGTACCCGGGAGCACCCGCGCACCTGACGTGTCCACCCCTGTCCTCTGCTCAGGAGCTCAGTCCATGCTCCACGAACCACGAGAGCCTGCTGGGGAAGATCAGGAACGGTGGGAGCTGGGTCACTGCGTCCCCATCTCGTGCTGTCTGAACAGGGGAGTCGTCTGAAGGCTCCTCTCTCCCACGGAGCCGTGTGTCGTGACTACATGCAAACACCATGTCACACGGTTCATTTGACAAGCTGCTGCTTCTGTGACAAGGACACATTTTGTGATGTCCTTAGACTTTCTCCCCCGCCTTCTGCTGGACCTGCCTGTTTTCGCCATCCCCACCTCACCCCCAAGGACATCCCTGGCCATATGTCCACGTGGGTCACTTCCAGGTGGGGCCCTTCATGCTGGATCCCTTGTGAGTGGCGCCCCCTGGCATTGTTCCAGGAAGCCGCGTTGACTCTATTCTGTGCTTGAGAGGAAATGGGGGATGGGGACCAGCTTCATTTGTCACCTGTCACTCGACCATTGCTGACCACGGCTGGAGCCCACCATTGTGTCCTGGAGCTGCAGGGACCAAGCAGAGCTTTCTCCAGGTGACTATGGCCCAGAGCAGCTGCCCCGGCGGGGGGGCGGCATGGAGAGGGGGCCGACCAAGGGCACATGGGTCTTTAAGACATAAGCAGGCACTTGGGGGTATTTTCGAATCATGCCAGTTTCCTGGGCTGTGTTCTGCTCACTCAGTTCCGGCTCTGCATTCACTCTCGTGGGCTGTGTCGCTCTGAGAGGGCTCAGGTTTGGGCGTCGTGTGGCCTGGTTCACCGAGGGTGTCTCCCAGCACGGAGCGTGGGGCACACCCCTGCAGTCCTCACCTTCTAGTATTGTCGGAGGCCCTTCGGTGAAAACCAACCGTAGCAAAATGCCTCTGTGTTGCCACAGAGGCCGGCCGCTCAGCCTGCGTTCTCCTGTGGGCACCCGGGGCTCCCCGCGGGCCAGCTTCCAAACTCAGTGGCCACGTTGTGTAGAAAGTCTTCTGGGTCAATACCTGCCCCTCCAGTCATGGGCTGGCTGAGAGCAGAGTTTGCTGCCAGTTAATTCATAATATAAAATACTTGGTATGCAAATCTAATTTCTTAACTGTCAGCTTTTATTTGCCAATATGGCAAGCCTTTATTTATTTCTATTATAAAACCAAATCCCTAAAACTCTAAGTTCTTAATATTTTGAAATTTCAATTACCCTCCGCGACTGTATCTCTATTTACAGACACATTTGCATGCAGTAGGAGCTGGTGATAAACAATGGTGCCTTTTGAAGGGAGGAGAGCTATTTGAACCTGCAGCGAGAGCCGATACCATGATTGGCTTGAGGAAAATCCTTTTCTCTCCACCAGCTGGAGGGTCGGTTGGACACCAAGGCATCTGGGGAGCCTGACTGGCTGTTGGGGCAAGAGCCCGGCTGTGGTCACGAGCCTGTGCTTGGTCGTGGCGTTCTGTAAGCCCCGGGAGTCTGAGTGGGACTTGGCCACAGGCAGCCCGCTCCAGTGAACTTTAAAGGGAGGTTGGTGCCTGTGACTCGAGCCAGGGGCTAGTCAGTGACCCACTGGATCTTCAGAATCGTGCCCGGGGTACTGTCATAGTCTAGAAAACATGTGCGTGTCTTGAAATGCCGAGAAGTGAGGGGATCTGGACCTTTGCTCAGTGGATGTTTATTAAGCACTCTTCTGGGTGCTGAGGGCCCAGCCACGGGCCTGACGGAAGCCTGGCGGACGTGGACCCACAGACTGCTGGCCGTCAGCATATCCTGTGCCAGATGCCAGGGAAGGTCTGCAGCAGGGTGGGCAGTGGGTGGGTGCAAGGGTGAGGAGCTGCTCTTTCCATCTCCGGCATGGACAGGGAGGCTTCCTGATAAAGCGATCTCAGAGCATCTATTTGGATAGATGTTTGCAGATTTTAGGGGCTACCCTTCAGCCAAATAAATGCACTTATCTAAACACTATGTCAAAGCTGTTAGAATAGTCAGAGCTTGTTTCTGGAAGGGTTGAGCATGATTTTGGCACCCCTGGTTTTTATTCCTCTGGCCTCCACCCTCAGGACACGCACGAGGCGTCAAACTGCTTACCCGGGGGATGGAGGTGAAGGCCCGCAGTGGGGCAGCGCCAACGCTGTTGAAGGTGGGCGTGCTGCCCTTGAGGACAGTCCCGTATGGATGACGGAGCCCCAAGGCCGGATCAGCGCCTGCTGATGGATGGACTGCAGGGGTCCTCTGGGCTGTGCTCCCCGCTGCCTCCCCCTCCCCGTGCCCCTGGCACTAGCCGCCTGAGCTGATTTATCAGGTGTCACTGCCAAGCGGTGAGGACCTGGGGAGGGTGGGGAGTGGGGAGGGCTGTGCATGGGGAGCCTATCAGCGGAGTCTTCCAGCAGAAAGGCCTTGGGACACTGCCAGGCTCGGGGTGTCCTCCCTGTGAATGCAGGACTCACATTCTTGGGAGTCAGGGAGGTGACGTGTCCACCATCAGACGGCCGAGGGGAAGAGGAAAACTCCAGATCTTTGCATTTTCTTCTAGAATTCAGACTGATGGTTGGCCAAAGAGCAAAGAGCAGTCCCCTGCAGGACTGAAGAAGGAGGAGCACACACCGCCTCCATGGGGCCCCGTGTCCCACCAGGCCGAGCAGAGGGGGGTGTGCAGGGAGGGGCCTGGCGTGTCCCTGAAGATGGAGCTTTTATCCTATCGATAGAGTGATTCCATGCCACTGTTCCTTTACTGTGCGTGTTTGTTTGCTTATTTGAGATTTTCTTTAGCAATTTACCAGGCCTGGTATATTTCTTTGTTTCCCTGTTTTTCCTCTGCGCATAGATTACATGTTTTCAGTAGCATCTGCTGTGAATTTTAATTATGATGTTCCACTCCAAGGGAGGCTTGCATGGCACCCAGCATGGTTAGCAGTCCAGACCCGTGTTGACGGCACAGACGGAGGGCTGCAAAGTGTGTCGGAGACGCGGACACCAGACAAAGGAAATAGAACCAACGCTGCTCCTCGTGTACCTCCCGCCCCCCTTTCTAAGAGACCTCTGTAGCAAGGGACCGATACGCATAACATTATTTTTTGCTTTTTTGTTTTGTTTTGTTTTTTTGCCCGTAATTGTTCTTTGGTTCTTTGAGGCAGTATCACAAAGCCTCTGCAGTTTTTAAAGTGGCAGTTATGGGATTTGGAGCTTGACTAAAATGGAAAATGCAATGCAGTGTTCTGCTACTTCAAATTGCACAAATAAGCTTATAGGACTTCATGAACCCCGGGCTGCTATTACTTATCAGCCTGGGAAGACGGTCCAGGATCCAGAGCCATGCACGTGCAGCGAGTCCCCAAGGTCTGTGCGACGGCTCTCAGTGGTGGTACATGATGCTCGAGGACCCATCATCCCCCCGGAGAAGGCCAGCCGGTCCTGTGGTGCATGATGCTGGAGGACCCATCATCCCCCCGGAGAAGGCCAGCCAGGCTGCGTTGCCCCAGGGCCCGTGAGGGGACTGTCCTCCAGCTGGACACGGCCACGCATCTTGTGTGTGTCAGGCACGGTCCTGGCAGATGAGACCGTGTCTGCTTCTCTGCCACAGGAAGTCAGCACCATGCCAGCCTTTTATTTCAGAAGCAAAACTACTGACCATAAACTGTAATTATGTGCTAATTATTTCGCCGCACTAAGTGAGGGGGAGCTGAGTCCTAGGCGTTGAGAACACTTGCTCTTGGAGCCGTCTGTGTGGCCAGCTGAAATCCAAGGCTTGTCCCGTGGGAGTGTCCTGGGGGGCCCAGCACGGCCTCCTCCGGTGGGGAGTGGGTGGGGGCCATCCTCCGGAGCTGGGCGCCACAGCAGCTCGGGGTGCGGCCGCCCCTGGGCCCCACCTCCAGGGCCTGCAGAAGGCGTTTGCCCCGGGGCCTGGGACTGGCCAGTCCACGCTAGAGCCTCTGCCCAGAGTAGGGGCTGCATGTGACTCTGCTGTGCTCTTCTTAGCTGTGTCCTCCAGGCGGACCAGGGCCTGCTCCCGGTGAGAACTGGGTGCTGGGGATACTGGTGTGAACATGTCAGCCACGGGGAGCCCGGGGCAGATGACCCCCGGCCAGTGCCAGAGGGGCGCACCTCTGACCGTGCATCTGCACACCCACCTGAGGGGGTTCCCTGCTGAAGAAGGCCACATGGGAGGCCCTGCCATTCACGGACGATCACACTAGGCTCTAGGCTCGGAGGGGTTTGGTGATTCGTCTTCAGCTCAGAGCTGGGATGGGAGTCCTGGACTCAGGGTGGGAACGTTTCCTGTTCTGCCCCCAACGCGCCCTGGGACCATCGGAACCAGCCTCACACCCCTCCATGGAGGCTCCACGCTTTCCCCACCTCCTTCCTTGCTTGGCCCCCTGGGCTGTGAGTCCCAGGCCGTCCTGACCCCTGGCCTTGCCTGCAGCATAGGGCCTGTGGGAGAATGTTCTGGAGATCCAGAGATGATAGGTTCTTTCCTTCCTGACCTCTGCAGCTCCAGATGTGCCCAGAGATGTCATGGCTCCTTGCGGTCAGGAATTCTCTGGAATTCCTTCACCCTCTTTCTGGGCCATGGCCTTACTTCCTCAGGAGCCTGCCCTCATTTTGCTCTGGAGGCCGAATCACCCTCCTCTCTTCGGGCGGCAGAGGGAAGCCGACATGTGACGGTCACCTTGGCTTCTGGGAGAGCACTGTGTGGAGTGGCAGTGGACAGCCTCAGGGCGGCCCCCTCGGCGTGGAGAAATGAGGGAGGCACATTCAGGTCTACGCCTGGGCAGCTGGGAGACATGAGGACCGGTGCTTTGATGGGGGCTGAGGATGGGCTGGCTCCCAGGCGAGCTGTGCTGCCTGATCTTGGAGGGGCTGATCTCTCCCAAGGTAGTATTGTCCCAGAGTGGGGGCACCTCCCGGCATCGCTTTCCGCGGAGTTGGGCAAGGCCAGGGGATGCCGTGCCCATGCCCATGAACACACCGACCGGGACGCTGGCTGCTAAGGGGTGTTATGTCCGCCCGGCGAGCGGCCTCCTTCACGCTCAGCCTCAGGGCCCGCCTCCCACCGCTGACCAGCTGTAGCCGCCAGGACTTGTCCGGGAGTGTCCAGCCACTTGAGAGCTGGGCATCCCAGGTCAGAATGGAAGAGCCAGTTGCTTTTCTTCCCGATGGCGTAGATGCAGGCTCCTGGGGGCTCCCCCCACAAATGGCACTGCAGGAAAGTTCACTGAAGGCCTTGGGAGGTGTTAGCTTCCTGCAAAACAGCAGCTCAGCCCACTGACAATGTGCTCCTGGGTCCCTGTACTTCAAGGGTCCAAGTGCTCCTGGGTCCTTCTGTCCCTGGAGCCCATGTACTCCTGAGGGCATTATGCTCCTGCGGTCCATGAATTCTTAGTGTCTGTGTGCTTCTGGGGCTCAGGCAGACTGTTCAGGAGCGTGTCTATGAACATGAGACACTTTGGGGAAATCATATACTCTATATACTCTACTTCCTACCCTTCCTAAACTTGACCAGGCTGGCTTCCGCCTGATGCCCTGCTGTTCCCTGCCACGCCTGCCCTGCTCCCCACTTGCACAGTGAAGGCAGGTAAAGACCCTTGCCCTCTGGTCGCACCTCGGTGCACGCCCAGGTATGAAGACCAGCAGCAGTTGGGGTAACCAGAGATCTTGCTGATTGTGTTGGGGAAACAAACAAAAGTGAGCCGGGCTCATCATGCAAGTCTACTGCTCCCAGTACCCAGTACCTGGGTTTCAAGACAGAATTGAACAAAGGCCTGGTCTAGTAGTTAACCGGGTGGATGATTACAGCTCAGCCACACGATGGCTCTGCACGTACCCTGGAAGAAGTTCACAGCTGTGCGTGTCAGACCCATCACAAAACTCCGTTTTCATCGACACACATTAGGGGAAGCTTCCTCGATTCATACATCTACAAGAAATAAATGGAAATAGAATCCATCCTTGACCCCAGTCCCAATCCAGCAATAAGTAATGGAATCACTGCAGGATAAATGAACCGTTTGGAAAAACCAGCCCATCCATTTCATCAAATGATGCACTTCTACTAACATTTTATTTTTACGCTTAACATGTGTCTATCAGAATACAGATAACATTTATGTTGTTTTGATTTGTTATGCTAGTACTAATGTAGAAAACTCCAATCCAGAAGAAGATTATTTTTAACACTTAGAGTCCATGGTCACTGGCAATAAAGAGTAGCTCTGTATTTCGTATCAATATTCCTGAGCAGAGAAGTGTGATTAGGAAGATGAATAACAGAATCTCAAGTGTAAATATCAATCCCTTTGGGACAAAATTCTGTGGGAGAAGGGCCTCGGAAATACAGGTTTAAGTGGAAGAAGAGAGGAGTATGTAAGACTTTCAGCTATTAAAGGGCCTGTCCGTGAATGTTTGCAGTGTGACCCTGGGTACGGAATACCTCACTACTGAGATCCCGTTGGATGCCCTGAATAATGAATACATAGTTTTATTTTACAAGAGTAATATTTACAATATGTCAGAACTTACATCCTATTCCACTGTTTGAACTTATAACAAACACGTCACCGTGCAAATTCCAGGGGGTGTATGAGCAAGCGGATGAGGCCGGCAGGCCTCATCTGGACACAGCCCCTCCACGGTCGAGCCGAGATGACGTGTTTTTAGAAGGAAGAGCAGATCAAAGTGCTCTCTCACCACATCATAGCCACGGGCCGCCCTGTCCACGCCACCAGCCGGTCTGATGCTGACCTCCGTCCCCTAGCTGAGGCCGCGTCCACCAGGCCCTCCCAGGCTGCTCTCCCCTCCCTCGCAAGCTCTTGGGAGGAAGTCACCCAGCAGCCCACACTTAGGGCAGGGGTTCCTCTCCTCCCGGGGAAGGGGCCCGCAGATGTCGCTGGGAGTAATGTGTTTTCTTTTGAGTTTCCTCATGGTTCCAGAACACGGTCGTGTGTGTGTGCGTGTGTGTGTGTGAGTGTGTGTGTGTGTATGTGTATCGTATTGTGTGCTGTACTGTGTGGATGTTGCGTTGTGTGTGTGTTCCCTTACGTGTGTTGTGTGTGTCTGTGTTGTGTGTATGTGCATGTTGTGTGCATGCGTGTGGGCGTTGCATGCATATGTGTCTTGTGTGTGTGCACCTGCGTGCGCACGTGGGGGATGAGTGAGGAGGCCGCACCCTGTGGTGGATCTCAGGGCCTGGCTTTTCCCCTCAGAGGCCTCACCATTTAACTACATGTATCCAGCAGACTCGTCAACCTTTTCCAGTAAAGGAAATTCTCTGGGGGAGAAATGAGACAGAAGGTGGTTTGTTGCTCTTTAGACCTGAAGACTTAGGGGATGCTGGGGCAAACGCAGAGCAGCCCCTTGTCCTCGTCACTGCCGCCTCCTGGGAAGGTGCCTGACGGCTGCCCTGCAGCTCACCTGGGCTCTCTGCACCCCTGCACCCAGCCCTGCGCTCCTGGCCTCCTGCCGGCCGCGCCCCCTCAGCAGCAAGCCCGGGGAAGTCGGCTGGCTCCATGTCGTTATCAGGGGCCCAGGGCCTCGTGGGGCCACCGTGCCCTGCGTTGCAACCTTCGTGCGCGGCTGCCGCTGGGGGAGCCCGACACCTGGCCGGGCCCACAGCCCGCCTCTGAGGCTGGGGCCCAGCACGCCCACCGTCCCCCTGCTCCCGCCTCAGAGCGCCCCCAGCCTCAGACCCTGGCTCTCCCTGACCCCGGGACCCCGGCCACGCCGGGCCTGGCTTGCTCGGGGCCCCTGCGCTCCTGACCCCTGCCTGGGCCGCAGACGCCCATGTGGGGTGCAAGGCAGTAGACCAGGGCTTGTAGAAGGCCCGGGGGCCTCCCGTTTCATCATCTCCTGGCAGAACGCTCTATGGCTACTCCGGCAGGCCTTTGAGTTCATGACGTAACATCCGCTCACCCTGTGGGTTTTGTGAGACTCTGCTCCCATGCTGTGTTGGGACGGCTGTGCCCGCTCGTGGGCTGTGCTCCCGGGGCAGAGGGCAGAGGGGCCAGCCAGCAACTCCCGGGTCTTGGACTTTCAGCCAAGCCCTGTTTAAAGGGCCTGCTCACCCTTGAGTTTGTTTGGTGCGATGAGGAATGTTCTCCAAGCCACCATGAGGCTCCCCACTGCTGAAGGCTGGGCCCCATCAATCTGCTTTGGCTCGTAGGAACAGGGGCTTCCGGTAGAGCGAGGCAGTGCCAGATGGGGAGCTGCTGGTGACCTCCCCCTAAAATTGATGCACACTCTCGCCCAGAGTATTGCAGGAATCCATTTGGGAAGCAACTTCGATTTGAAGTTCTCTTTGGCGTGTGTGCACGTGTGTGTGTGTGTGAAAGAGAGAGAGAGAGAGAGAGAGAGCTCTGTGTGTGAGTGCAGACAAGGCTTCAGCCCACTGTTTCCTCCTGACGCTGGACAGAACAAGACTATACTCATCAAATGTCCTGGAGCCCTTACAGCTAGGAGAGTTTTGAATTTTGAACGAGGCAGCTCATTCTACAAATGTCTTTCTGGAATGACCTTCAGAGGGATTTAAAGCCTGGCCAGCTCAGCCTCCATAACTCACATGCATGCATTGTGGACGCGGACATCACTCTCCTTCGTGCCCAGCCAGCCTCCACTCGAGCGCCAAGGCCCCCCCACCAACCCTGGGCCACCATCCACCTGCAGTAAGGGCAGGACCGTGGCTTCCCAGACAACCACATCAATCGTTTGGGAAAGAGCATCCGAGCAGGTTTGTGAAGAATCAGTCATCTTTGTTGCTGTATTTCACCTTAATTATGGTAACTTTTTTCCACAATGTGGGGTGCACAGAATAGACTCACCGCTATGTGGCTGGAAAGACAAGACTTGGCACTGATGAAAGAACTCACCATCCTGGCACAGTGGGGTCGGGGCTGCCGGGTGCCAGAGAGGAAGCGTAGGGAGGGCGGGCAAGGGGCCCAGGCCATCCTCAGGGTGCTTTCTTGGGCTTGTGGAAAATACTTAGAAACCTGGAAATGTAATTCCACAGAACTCCATCGTTGATGTTGACTTTATGATAAGCTATTACCATTGTCCTATCTGTTGCATATTCATGTCTTATCTGTGTTGCAGTGTGAGTAAAATTTGAAAACCCCCAAACTCACGCCCCAGGCACAGCCCGGCTCGAGGCCCATGCCCATGACACACTCTGGTGCCCGCGTGAGGAGTGTGATCCTCGGCTCCGTCCACGCGTCTTCCAGGAACAGGCTCCGGCTGGTGAACAGTTGAAGTCGTGTCCTTGGTCCCACAGGAAAATGGGTCATCGTATTTTATGGTTATTAACCTCCCTGTTAGTAAGTTCTCCACACTGTTGTGCTATGAGTGCTGTGCTTTCTTACTTGTGAATATTAAGTGTCGTTCTTGTCGAGGACGTATTTTTCTCTTTACGAGCATTATGGAATCGCACGTCTTCAGCAGCTGGGTGAGTGCAAGTGGCATGTGGGGAGGGGCCGGCATGATCTGTCAGCTCTGCAGAGAGGGGAGCACGGCCCAAGGCTTTCTGTCGTCCCTGCGGTTCCTGTTGGCCGGACAGCGGGGGTCCCTCCGGGAGGTGGGGGTACACGTGCGGGGAGCAGTGATGGGAGGGCACAAACAAGGAAGGGCATAAGAAGCAGGTGCGCGGTGACAGGAGGAGGACCCTGCCTGCTCTGGGGCCCTGCAGTGGGGATTTCCTCCATGCAGCACAGATAGTACCAGATCTCTGCTTTTGAGCCCTTCCTGCCACCTCCAGGGCACGTGGGGGGTGTTCAGGGACAATCAGCTCGCATTTGCAGGCATCCGTCTTGCCAAAGCTGAAGAGCATTCCCTGTGTGCCTTTCAAGACTAAGGCATCACATGTGGGCGAATTACCTGCCAATACTCCGAGGATGGAGAGCAGTTTCCGACTCGTTCAAAGGTAATACTTTCCCTGGTGTTGAGATCTCTGGGAAACAACCTTTTCTCTTTTGAGGAAAGAAATTAGCATTTTATTTTCTATTTCGGTAACAGAAGGTCTTTCTGCATTTTTCAGTTGCTAAGCTGTAAATCTTATAATCCCCACACAAACAGGTGACCTCTCCACTGTTCTGTAACCAGGAGCGAGCACACAGCCTCGGTGGGTGTGCACCGCACGCGTTCTCTGTGGAGGGAGGCGGCAGGGGGCCTGGGCAATTCAGAGTCAGTCGTTGGGTGCCGGCCCAGGCCGGCCAGCACACCTCCCAGCCCACACAGAGGACCAGGGAGCAGGGTGTGTTGGCCAGGATGAGTCTGGGGCTCACAGTCCTGGGCCTCGTAGGGGTCCATTGGCTGTGGGACCCAAACACATTGGGCTGTAAGAGGAATCCATTGGGATCCTGTTCTGATAAACATGACTGTGCCAAAGAGAGGGGGCCTGGCTTCTTCCAGTTCTTTCTGGAAGCTCCAGCAGTTTTCTTCAAAATGGAATGCCCCAAACAAAGAGAAAATAGATGTCACTGTAGAACATCAATTAGTTGATTTATCGATTCATTCATTCACCAGTTATTCACTGAATGTCTCCTCGACGTCAGACACTGTGCTCATCGGCTCGAGGATAATGGGATTAAAGAGACAGATAGGTCCCTGGTATAACAGACCTTCATCTGGTGGGAAAGACAGACATTAATCAAGTAATTATATAAGCCATAGTTTAATTATAGTTGTGAGAGGTGCGACAGAGGAAAATACCATGAAGATACAGTGGGGAACCTGGGACGTCATTCTGACTTAAAACGGAGAGCCCTGCGCCAGGCACGCATCCCCAGCAGGACTGGGCTGGGCACAGCACCCCGACACCTGACAGCAGGTCCATCCAGGGTGCGGGGGGTCGCTTTGCCTGGTCCTCCTGCACCACGGCAGAGAGGCAGACGGTGGGGAGGGTCTGACTTGGGAGGTGGGGTGGCAGGCTGTGGTTCTCCTCTGCACGTTGTCACCGGGACGGTGTTTTGTGTGCTTGCAGACATCATGCTTGGGGATTTCCCTAGCGAGCGGCACATCAAGTTTTGTTGAATTTCCAGTCAGGCTAAGTAGGAGAGGTGGCTCTTCTAGGTAAATCATATCATCACCACATTGAAGTTGAACACGTCTCCTCGGAGGGTACAGGGTACTTAGAAAAGAGCATCCAGTCCAAGCTGTTCTCCTAAAATAAATACAAACTGATTACCACCTGCTTCAGAATCAAAGTTGATAAAGTTACAGCAGGAAGAGCATTTATTTCCATACTAATTTCTTTTGGAAAATAATTCCGGAAGATCCTGATCCTATAGATCTTTACGAAAAACGAGACTCTGAATTTGCTAGACGAGCACATCAGTGGGAAGGTGATGCCAGTCCCCAAAGCCCAGAAGCCATGGACATGTTGGTTTGTCCCCACGGGAGATGCACAGCAGCTGGGCCCTGGGGGTTGGGGGCTGGGGGGTGGGGGCTGCTGACACCTTCCCTGATGGAGAAGCCAATGCTTTGTGGGGAGAGAAGGTGGCCCTTAAGCTATAGGCACTCCTCCAAAGTGATTGAGAATTGCTTTTTCTGGAAAAACATGGTGCCTTTTAACCCACACTTACAGTTGACAAAGGAATTGTATTTCCATTTTAGAGAGGAGCATGGTCACAGGGAATTTTTGAAAGCTGGAAAGGATGGAGATCATCACCTGCATTTCCCTCCTTGGCCACATGTCTTAGCTGAGAGGGTGGGAGGAAGAGGCTTGTGAGTGGCCAAGGGTGGCCATTCTAGGCTCCTTGGCTTTCCACCCCTCCCACTGTGCCCAGTATCTTTTGTCGTTTCCTTCTAAAAACCCCTTTCTGGGGCGCCTGGGTGGCTCAGTTGGTTAAGCAACTGCCTTCGGCTCAGGTCATGATCCTGGAGTCCCCGGATCGAGTCCCGCATCGGGCTCCCTGCTCGGCAGGGAGTCTGCTTCTCTCTCTGACCCTCCTCCCTCTCATGCTCTCTGTCTCCCATTCTCTCTCTCAGATAAATAAATAAAATCTTTAAAAAAAATAAATAAATAAATAAAATAAAACCCCCTTTCTTTTTTAAAGTGAAGTTTAATCAGACTTTTCTGCAGGGACAAGCAGAGTGGTTTGAGGCATAGATCTGGGGGTGTTCAGGGAAGCCCCCCATCCTGGGTCCCCACCAGCCCCCTGACGACCCCTGCTGGTGCACACCTGTTAATGACTGGCTCTGCATGGACACCAGCAGTGCCGGGGCTCAGGGGCCCTTGGCGGCCGTTTTGTCCGCTGACCCAGGGAGAGGATTCCAGAACTGTGTTACCTGGGAGGGCGCACCGAGCATTGCGAGCAGACAGCAAGACTTCTGTGTTTGTCTCTGTCACCTGGAGGTGGTGCCAGATCAGATGGCAACCCCGGGGCCATTCCCCGCTGCTTGTGCCCGCGAGAGGCTCCTTGTTACCCAAGTCTGCACTTCACCCTCTGCCTGACCTGAATGAGGTTATGTAGTGTGAGACACCATGTTTGTGCAAGAGGACCTTCCCCCTGAATTTCTTATGTGGAAAAAGCTCTGGAAAAGACAATAACTCTCCGTGAATTTCCATCAGCTGACTCAGTCAATGATACTGAAATCAGAATCTCAGTAGATAGTAACTCACACTTTAAAATATTCTGCAGTGGGCAGAGGGGGACACCCGCTGGAGATCCATTTCCAATCAGGCTTTGAAAATGGGGCTCTTTCTATTTCATTGCTAGTGGGCTCCTCGTCGGGCCCCCCGCTGACCCTCTGGGAGCTGAAGTTGGTTCTTTGGTGTACCTCATTCTTAGGACCCACAATCTTGCAAAATCAGATGGTTACATCTGTACATTGTTTGCTCTTTTCAGCTAAATGTGTGATAGAAAAATGAGGTGGACTTTAAAATCTATTTTGTGTTCTTTGGGCCATTCCAATTCAGTAATATCTTGTGTGTTGACTGTGAGCCCAAGTGGGACCTATGAACAGAGAAAGTCCCACAGAGCAGAGGGTCAAAGCACACACTTAGCCCTGGGGTCCAGAAGTGGTTCTCAGCCAGGCGAGGGGCTTTAGCATTGCCAACCAGTGAACTCAGTCAACTGGCTTGAGTCAGACATCGGATGACCTAATGGCAGGATCGCCTCATAAAAGCCTCTGAGTTATGGGATGGTGGATGTGGTTGGTCATGCATGCATCCATCCAATTTTTAAAAAACTAATGTTGATTTATTTTCCATCCAGCTTTTATCAAGCACCTCTGTGCCCACACTTTCTACCTTGTGAGTGAAGAATGCTATGAATTAGGACTTAAGGAATACGGTTGTGGCATTGCCTGGTTAATTCTCCTACCCTAAAACTTTATCTTCTCTTGAAGTTAGAAATCATGACCTCTTTCTCTTTTCAAGGCTAACATCCCGCATGTGAAGCATCTGACCCTCTCCCTCCATAGTGGGTTCTCTGTAGATGCGCTAATTCTTCCTGTTCTCCTGGCAGGAGCTGCCAGAGACTTCTTCTAGATGTTCATCTACCCTCCCAGGGGCTGTGTCCCACTGGATCTCATTTACTGAGCTGGTAAAACCTGCCCTCCCTGGACAGCAATGCCTGTTCTCTGCATTTTCACACCACTCTTACCCTAGACATGTGCTGTTTCTTTCTTGATGCTGAGTTTTGGGGGAGGCTATATTCAACAGGATCTTATGTCTTAGTTTTTCCCCTTATCACCCAGCAAGACATTGAATGCTAAATATCAGGGTTGTAAGTTTCTGAGGCTAATTTACCAAGAATGAGCCTCCTTCAGGAAGCTTCCGTTGGTTGATGAGGCATGGCTCACTCCATCCAGCCTCCATCCACATGTCCTTAGCTGAGCTCCTTCTGCCTCAACTCCAAGAAACTCTGGGTCTTCTCTGCGTTTTCCCGTCTTGCACTTCGTATTCTCATTAGAGTGGCCTGTGTTCCACGCACCGTGAGGTTTTCTGCTCACAGGACTTTGATATTTCCCTCTGACCTCTTGAATTTAGTAGAAGAGTTTGAGTGTGGCAGTGAGTCTCTCCAGTCTAGACTCAATCTACACGTCTGGCCTCACCTTCCACGCAGTGAGACAGGTTTGCTGTTTCTTTTGGGTCAGATGCCCCATTTCTCCCCTGCTCCTACATACACCCCCTTTGGAACTGTAACTATCTCCAGGGCTTTCTCCCCGAGGCACACATTTCTACTCAGTCTCATGCCCTTCCAGCCTGCACACCTGGTTTTGATCTCTTCCTATTCTGAGCCTCCCCAGAAAGGCATTCCTTCATCTATTGATCCACCAAACATTTATATACCTCATATCATGTGCTTGGTACTTTGATAGCAACACAGAGATGAAAAGTTACGGTCCCTGTCCTCAGGCAGATTCATTGCTGCCAAACTTTTTGGGGGAGTCATCAATATATTCCATCCTCCCATTCTGTCCTCTGTGCTCCCCAGCTGGCTTCTACCTCCTCTGTATTTCCACCACTTCACCAAAACGTCCTTCTTAAGGTAGCCAATGTGCTCCATGTTGCAAAATCCAACAGAAAATTTTAGTCTTTATCTTACTTGACTTTTGATCACCTTGGACACAGCTGACTCTGTCTCACCTGTGACACTGCACTGTCTGTGTGTATGGTAATCCCTGAATTAGAGGCAGGACATGTGGCATGCATTGTTAGGAGACCAATAGGTCATGTTTGATTCTGTTGGTCTGGGAGGGAATTGTGAGGCAGTAGATTAGGAGGGTCTGTCTCTCTTCCTCCTATAGAATAGCCCATATCAGTAAAGACACCATGGAGCACCATCACTGAGACCAGAAACCATCCCCCCACATCTGATGGTCTATTTCCAGATCCTGGCAGTCTTTATACACCCCCACCCCAACTCCAACCTTGCCTCATTTCCTGCCTGGGCCGTTGCTCTCATTTCCTGTCTGCTGTCCTCCTGTCCACCTTGGCCTGTGGACACCTCAGTAGAGTGGTCTCTAAGGACGCAGACATTCTCTAGGATACACTGATGCAGAATTTCCTTGGGTGTTTCAGCAGCTGTCATCAATAAAGGGAACTCTTTTTTGTACAAGTTTTTACACCCCCTCTGCCTCACTTTCTGGGTCGTAGACTTGTGTGAAGGGGTGTGTGAGCTTGATTACTCATGTGGTCCAAGTCCGGGGCTGTGCTGGACATAGGAGCCAGACGACGGAAAGGTGGACAGTTTGAAGGAGGTCTCCTCTAACCTGTCCTCACTGTCCCTGTTTATTCTGCCGCACACCACATGTCGGGATGGTGTCCTCCTTCCCACTCCCTCACTGCTCATCTGCTTCATCAAGCTTGCCTCGCCCACAGAAGGAGAGTGAAGGGGAGTAGTTTGGTGGATTGACATCTCCACATAATGACCTTTAGTACAGCTTTGAGGATTTGGCAGGCCTTTGCAGTTGTGGTCAGATTTCATCAAATGTGCCATTCACTTCTCTTTTCTCCCGGTGACCATCAGAACGAGAGTTTTCTTTTTAAAGTTTATGGCCTCAGTGGTTTGCTTGCAGTTATAGTGCCCCTAACAGCTGTTACTCCTTGCAACAGTGGATCAGAAATGAAGCTGAGCTTGGGCATAATGGAAATTGTCCCTTGAAAGGTTTGAATTTGGAACATTTATTCTCCATTAATTTCAAGTAGACTCTAAATTGAGCAAAACATTCTCTGTCTTTCCTCTCGGTTGCAGGTTTTAGCTGACAAATGGATGCCAGGGTTGTCTGACTCAATTGCAGGCATTGAAACATGTAGATTTCAATAAATGTGCTCATCTACCCAACTTAGAGCATTCCAGTTGGGTTCTGGAGCCTACCTCATTTGTCAGTGTTGGAACATCGGGTATGTTGTGATGTCCCCCGTTAGTTAGATGCTGGAGTGTTGAGTGTATTGTGATGCCCTGTCGAGATGAAGTGGACAGCATCCTTTAATTGCTTGCAAAGACACTGAGAGAGACAGAGGTGAACATTGGGGAGAGGCCAACAGATCCTGCCCTGAATGGAAAGGAGGTGGCCAAAACATACCCCCTCCCGTCCCTTACCCCTTTCTACAAACGGGGCTCTCCCACAGTGTACATGGGCTTTGGGACAAGTGGCAGCTCCAGGATCTCTCTGCAGCATCTGGATGGTATTCCAGTTGGGAGTGGGGGCTTGAAGCTGTGTTTGCATCACACTTCATATGAGGTTGAGAAAAATGCCAACCAGGGCTTCATCATCAAAGAACACAGGTGGAAGAGCGTTGATATGGATCCTATCCAAGACCACACTGAATCGGTAGTGGACATGATTTTAAATGCTGCCATCTGGCTCCAGAAACATGCCTTATTCTCTGTATCATCTTGCCTCCAAACTCTTAGACAAACCAGAGTGTAGTAGCCAGGCACATGTAAGGAGAACCTTACTCATCTGGAACTTGTGAGACTTCATGTGACTATATCTTAAATCTGTCCTTTGTCGTATCAATGGAAAGTCAAAACCAGACATTGGTGTGTAACTGACTTCAAGGCATTATACTTAGAAGAAAATAGACATTGTAATTGTAAGCTGCTTATATGATAGTTTATTGTTTATAAGGAAATTTTACACATCACTTGATGTCTTTGTGCCCACCTGGGTTTTAAACTTTGCTGGAAAAAACCCTACAGTTCTGTGATTGGTGTTCCTACTGTTTCATGGGCTCTTGACACAGGTAGACTTTCCTCTACTTGTCCGTCTTCGTTCTTTTCCATTCCCATTCACCAATGATTCAAACACTAATATTTGACTTACTGTTCAGCAGGGTATAGACATAAGTGATTCTAATATTTTCTAAGAGCTCTCCTCAGCTGTGTGTTGCAGCCTGTTTGTGCCTCCTGCTGTCATCTTGACAGGATTCCATAGAGTTCTGGTCACTTTTCTTTACTGAAAAGCCCAAGTGTGTCTAACTTGAACCCCAGTCTTACCTACTTCCCTTCTGAGGCTCCAGCACCCTGCAGTGGGAAGGAGGTGTGATGCAGTCCCTCCTCTTCCTGGGTCCTTGTCTCCAGAGTATGTCAGGGTGGAGAGGGACATGTGTCCTCAGTGGCCCAACTGCTCTCAAAGGACTGTGTGCGTCATGCCTGCTTCTCTGCACGTGCTCTCTGAATGGCAGATACCCAATGCTGCTCTCCAGCAGGTGCCTCCGTGAACTTCCTGGAAGTGCCACACCAGGGCCCCTGCAGGCTTCCTTCCCTGTTATTGGAGGGCCACTCAGCTCTCCCTCTTCCTCTGTGTCTCACCTACCTCTGAGCCCCTTGCCCCTTGGATCCTTTGCCCGGTGTGCCACCTCCTTGAGTGGGGTAGCAAGACTGCCCAAGCCTAGCATTGCTGCAGTGTCCACTGGACATAAGAGTGGCAGGGCAGGGGACTTCACTGACCACCACACCCTCTCTGTGCTCAAAGAAGGGCAGGAGGCAGTGAGCCAGGCCCAGGCTAACCCTCATTTGCGTTCCCCGTTCAGAGCCAGGTTCTCTTGCCCTCTCTTTTGCTCTGGGCAGGCAGGGCACCTCACCGTCCCCAGGGGGAGGCAGCGGGCACAGGCTCTGAAGTCTCAGCTGTCCTCCCCCTGCATCTCTGGGCTGCTGCATCAGTGGGCCTGGGCAGGGGAGGCTGGGTGGGGAGAAGGGGCAGAGTTGGTGCGATCTCTTAGATCTGCTTAGAGAACGTGAAGTATTCCATGTCTTTGGTAGTTCTTCGTCCCCAGCTTTGGGTGGATTCTGAGAGCCAAATTCAGTACAACAGGTGAAAGGGCACTGATCCTGACCCCGTGGCACCCTCTCAACTGCTACTCCACGTCCTCTCCAGCAGGGACCGCACCCCTGCTACATGTCTCTCTGCCCTTTGGCTGCAAGGAAGGTGGCCCAACCTCTTCCCCTCCCGGGGTGAGGCTTCACCCTTCCCTTCTCCCCGGGAAACTTGTTCCATCCCTCACTTTCTCTTCCCCTGTCCCCGGGATCATCACTGGGACTCATCAGACTGTTTCGTCAGGGGATGCCACTTTAATGATCGGAAAGTTGTCCATATTTTTCAAGTCTGAGAAGCTAATAGATCTTGGTAGCTGAGAGCCCAGAAGACTTGAGTATAACCAGAGACTGGAGATGTGGTTTTTTTTAAGGTAATTATTAAAAACATTCCCTTGTTATTGGACTATTTGATTTTTGGAGGCTATTTTGTCCTCTGTACTTTCCAAGTAGAATTTTTCATGGCCCTTTGGTAATATTTTATCAGACTGTGGACATGGAACTCAGCCATTGAGGCTCTTCTGCCATGCACTTGACTTTGGTGCTTGGAAAGGGCCAACTTTGTGTTCAAGCATGACGCTTCAGTAAGCTGAAATATTGTGTTCTACAGGACTCTAAGTAAAGGGCACTTGTGGGAAGAAAACCCTCACACACCATCTAAATTCTTAGAAAGATTGCCTTTTTAGTGATTTGCCTCTTCTAAAAAACAAAAAAGTCACCAAATTTGTATATTTAAAGTGGGGATATATTTAAATGATTACAAACCAGACCCATTTGCAAACATTTCAAGAGTAATAGCTCCACCAAAAAGTGCTTAAATAAAAAATAAATTATTGCAATTTTCAGGTTGAGTAATATAGTGTGTGTAATTGGAGTGGCTAATATATGCATTTAATGAAGTATATCTATCTTTATGCAGGAGCACCACCAATCAATTTGTGATGAAGTCAGTGTAATGAGCAAACAAACACTGTTTCCTATGCTTTAAAATCCCCACGTGTCTAATAATACCTTACCTTAATCAGCAAATAGTTAGCGTCCTCTGTTTGTCGATTCTTTGCTAAGTACCATGGGATTGGTCACCAGCCGAGTCCGGTTTTGCCCCCAGGAGCCTGCAGTCTGGTCGGCGAAGGGAGGCTGACCTTCCCAGAGCTGATATCACAAACACCAAGCCCTGGGGTGGGCACGGAGGGCTTTGAAGACAGTCCTGGGCTTGAATTCCTGCTGCTTTTCATTGCTAGCAGGTATGAGGAAATTTCATAAACTTTCTGCATTTTGATTTTCCCATATGATAAATAGCAATACTAATGATTTACTAATGATTTTCAAAGCACTTGAAATATTCATTGCAGTGATGATGATGATGATACCAGCCAGTTATTTCACTGTTAAGGGGTACCACTCACCTGTGACTCGGGGTCCCCAGGCCACAGATGCAGTTGGGGAAGAGGAGGTGACCCTTGAGGAGGGCTTTGGAGCTTGGTCAGATTCAAAATGGGGAAACGGGGCATTTTATGCTCGATATGTCCAGAACCTGTGATCCAGTCCCCTAACTTGATTCCCAGGTCAGTTTGTTTAATCTTCTTTTTTTTTTTTATTCTTATGTTAATCCCCATACATTACATCATTAGTTTTAGATGTAGTGTTCCATGATTCATTGTTTGTGCATAACACCCAGTGCTCCATGCAGAATGTGCCCTCCTCAATACCCACCACCAGGCAAACCCATCCTCCCAACCCCCTCCCCTCTAGAACCCTCAGTTTGTTTTTAAGAGTCCATCGTCTCCCATGGTTCGTCTACCCCTCCGATTTCCCCCGCTTCATTCTTCCCCTCCCGCTACCTTCTTCTTCTTCTTTTTTTTTTTTCTTAACATATATTGCATTATTTGTTTCAGAGGTACAGATCTGAGATTCAACAGTCTTGCACAATTCAAAGCGCTTACCAGAGCACATACCCTCCCCAGTGTCTATCACCCAGTCATCCCATCCCTCCCACCCCACCCCCCATTCCAGCAATCCTCAGTTTGTTTCCTGCAATTAAGAATTCCTCATATCAGTGAGATCATATGATACATGTCTTTGTCTGTTTGACTTATTTCACTCAACATAATACCCTCCAGTTCCATCCACGTCGTTGCAAATGGCAAGATCTCATTCCTTTTGATGGCTGCATAATATTCCATTGTATATATATACCACATCTTCCTTATCCATTCATCTGTCGATGGACATCTTGGCTCTTTCCACAGTTTGGCTATTGTGGACACTGCTGCTATAAACATCGGGGTGCACGTACCCTTTCGGATCCCTACTTTTGTATCTTTGGGGTAAATACCCAGTAGTGCAATTGCTGGATCATATGGTAGCTCTATTTTCAACTTTTTGAGGAAACTCCATACTGTTTTCCAGAGTGGCTGCACCAGCTTGCATTCCCACCAACAGTGTAGTAGGGTTCCCCTTTCTCCACATCCCCGTCAACATCTGTCATTTCCTGACTTGTTAATTTTAGCCATTCTGACTGGTGTGAGGTGGTATCTCATTGAGGTTTTGATTTGGATTTCCCTGATGCCGAGCGATATTGAGCACTTTTTCATGTGTCTGTTGGCCGTTTGGATGTCTTCTTTGGAAAAATGTCTGTTCATGTCTTCTGCCCATTTCTTGATTGGATTCTTTGTTCTTTGGGTGTTGAGTTTGATGAGTTCTTTATAGATTTTGGATACTAGCCCTTTATCTGATATGTCATTTGCAAATATCTTCTCCCATTCTGTCGGTTGTCTTTTGGTTTTGTTGACTGTTTCCTTTGCTTTGCAAAAGCTTTTTATCTTGATGAAGTCCCAATAGTTCATTTTTGCCCTTGCTTCCCTTGCCTTTGGCGATGTTTCTAGGAAGAAGTTGCTGTGGCTGAGGTCGAAGAGGTTGCTGCCTGTGTTCTCCTTTAGGATTTTGATGGACTCCTGTCTCACATTGAGGTCTTTCAACCATTTGGAGGCTATTTTTGTGTGTGGTGTAAGGAAAGGGTCCAGTTTCATTCTTCTGCATGAGGCTATCCAATTTTCCCAACACCATTTGTTGAAGAGACTGTCTTGTTTCCATTGGACATTCTTTTCTGCTTTGTCAAAGATGAGTTGACCATAGAGTTGAGGGTCCATTTCTGGGCTCTCTATTCTGTTCCATTGATCTATGTGTCTGTTTTTGTGCCAGTACCATGCTTTCTTGATGATGACAGCTTTGTAATAGAGCTGGAAGTCCGGAATTGTGATGCCGCCGCCTTTGCTTTTCTTTTTCAACATTCCTCTGGCTATGCGGGGTCTTTTCTGGTTCCATACAAATTTTAGGATTATTTGTTCCATTTCTTTGAAAAAAGTGGATGGTATTTTGATGGGGATTGGATTGAATGTGTAGATTGCTCTAGGTAGCACTGACATCTTCACAATATTTGTTCTTCCAATCCATGAGCATGGAACATTTTCCCATTTCTTTGTGTCTTCCTCAATTTGTTTCATGAGTATTTTATAGTTTTCTGAGTGCAGATCCTTTGCCTCTTTGGTTAGATTTATTCCTAGGTATCTTATGGTTTTGGGTGCAATTGTAAATGGGATCGACTTTTTAATTTCTCATTCTGCTGTCTTGTTGTTGGTGTATAGGAATGCCACTGATTTCTGTGCATTGATCTTATATCCTGCCACTTTACTGAATTCCTGTATGAGTTCTAGCAGTGTTGGGGTGGAGTCTTTGGGGTTTTCCACATAAAGTATCATATCATCTGCAAAGAGTGAGAGTTTGACTTCTTCTTTGCCGATTTGGATGCCTTTGATTTCTTTTTGTTGTCTGATTGCTGTGGCTAGGACTTCCAATACTATGTTGAATAGCAGTGGTGATAGTGAACATCCCTGCCGCGTTCCTGACCTTAGGGGGAAAGCTCTCAGTTTTTCCCCATTGAGAATGATATTCGCTGTAGGTTTTTCATAGATGGCTTTTATGATATTGAAGTATGTACCCTCTATCCCTATACTCTGAAGAGTTTTGATCAAGAAAGGATGCTGCACTTTGTGAAATGCTTTTTCTGCATCTATTGAGAGGATCATATGATTCTTGTTCTTTCTTATGTTAATGTATTGTATCACATTGATTGATTTGCGGATGTTGAACCAACCTTGCAGCCCAGGAATAAATCCCACTTGGTCGTGGTGAATAATCCTTTTAATGTACTGTTGGATCCTATTGGCTAGTATTTTGGTGAGAATTTTTGCATCCACGTTCATCAGGGATATTGGTCTGTAATTCTCCTTTTTGATGGGGTCTTTGTCTGGTTTTGGGATCAAGGTAATGCTGACCGTGTAAAATGAGTTTGGAAGTTTTCCTTCCATTTCTATTTTTTGGAACAGTTTCAGAAGAATAGGTATTAATTCTTCTTGAAATGTTTGGTAGAATTCCCCTGGGAAGCCATCTGGCCCTGGGCTTTTGTTTTTTGGGAGATTTTTGATGACTGCTTCAATTTCCTTAGTGGTTATAGGTCTGTTCAGGTTTTCTATTTCATCCTGGTTCAGTTTTGGTAGTTGATACATCTCTAGGAATGCATCCATTTCTTCCAGGTTATCTAATTTGCTGGCATAGAGTTGCTCATAATATGTTCTTATAATTGTTTGTATTTCTTTGGTGTTGGTTGTGATCTCTCCCTTTCATTCATGATTTTGTTGATTTGGGTCATTTCTCTTTTCTTTTTGATAAGTCTGGCCAGGGGTTTATCAATCTTGTTAATTCTTTCAAAGAACCAGCTCCTAGTTTCGTTGATCTGTTCCACTGTTCTTTTACTTTCTATTTCATTGATTTCTGCTCTGATCTTTATTATTTCTCTTCTCCTGCTGGGTTTAGGCTTTATTTGCTGTTCTTTCTCCAGCTCCTTTAGGTGTAGGGTTAGGTTGTGTACTTGAGACCTTTCTTG
>NC_058408.1:152345288-152395814 GCF_002201575.2 Neomonachus schauinslandi
CCTTTAAGTAGGATATAGTGTCCTTCCTCATCTCTTATTACAGTCTTTGGTTTAAAATCTAATTTGTCTGATATAAGGATTGCCACCCCAGCTTTCTTTTGGTGTCCATTGGCATGGTAAATGGTTTTCCACCCCCTCACTTTCAATCTGGGGGTGTCTTTGGTTCTAAAATGAGTCTCTTGCAGACAGCGTATCGATGGGTCTTGTTTTTTAATCCAGTCTGATAGCCTGTGTCTTTTGATTGGGGCATTTAGCCCATTTACATTCAGGGTTACTATTAAAAGATAGGAATTTAGTACCATTGTATTGCCTGTAAGGTGACTGTTACCGTATATTGTCTGTGTTCCTTTCTGGTCTATGTTGCTTTTAGGCTCTCTCTTTGCTTAGAGGACCCCTTTCAAGATTTCTTGTAGGGCTGGTTTTGTGTTTGCAAATTCCTTTAGTTTTTGTTTGTCCTGGAAGCTTTTTATCTCTCCTTCAATTTTCAATGACAGCCTAGCTGGATAGAGTATTCTTGGCTGCATATTCTTCTCATTTAGTACTCTGAATATATCCTGCCAGTCCTTTCTGGCCTGCCAGTCTCTGTGGATAGGTCTGTTGCCAATCTAATGTTTCTACCCTTGTATGTTACATATCTCTTCTTCCGAGCTGCTTTCAGGATTTACTCTTTGTCTCTGAGACTCGTAAGTTTTACTATTAGGTGTCGGGGTGTTGACCTATTTTTATTGATTTTGAGAGGGGTTCTCTGTGCTTCCTGGATTTTCATGCCTGTTTCCTTCCCCAAATTAGGGAAGTTCTCTGCTATAATTTGCTCCATTATACCTTCTGCCCCTCTCTCTCTTTCTTCTTCTGGGATCCCAATTATTCTAATGTTGTTTTGTCTTATGGTATCGCTTATCTCTCGAATTCTGCCCTCGTGATCCAGTAGTTGTTTATCTCTCTTTTTCTCAGCTTCTTTATTCTCCATCATTTGGTCTTCTATATCACTGATTCTCTCTTCTGCCTCATTTATCCTAGCAGTTAGTGCCCCCATTTTTGATTGCACCTCATTAATAGCCTTTTTGATTTCTACTTGGTTAGATTTTAGTTCTTTTACTTCTCCAGAAAGGGTTTCTCTAATAACTTCCATATTTTTTTCAAGCCCAGCTAGTATCTTTAAAGTGATGATTCTGAACTCTAGATCTGACATCGTACTAATGTCCGTATTGCATAGGTCCCTGGCCGTGGGTACTACCTCTTGTTCTTTTTGTTGAGGTGATTTTTTCCATCTTGTCATTTTGTGCAGAGAATAGATTAATGAGAGAACAAAATGCTAGCGGAGTAACAACATCCCCAGAAAATATACTCTAAACAAATCAGAAAGACCTGAAGCAGTGGAAAAAGAAACGGAAAGAGAGAAAAAAGAAAAAGAAAAAAAAGAAAAAGATAAAGATAAAAACAAACAAAAACAAACAAAAACAACAACAACAACAACAAAAAACCAGAATGTGATCAAATATGATCAGGCTGGTATATAGATCAGTGCCACACACTAGATTTGGGGTGTATTTTGGTCTTTTAGAAGAAAGTGCCTCCCAAAATTTTAAAGAAAGAAAAACTTATATATGTACAAAAAATAAGGGTTGATATGATGAAGGGATGGAATATGACTGTAAAGATGGAAATTATAAAAAATTTTATAAAAGGAATTGATAAGAAGTTGTTTGAAAAAAGAAAAAAGAAAAAAAAGGGAGAGAATGTGATCGGGCAGGGAAGTAGAAAAAACCATATACTAGAGATTTAGGGTATATTTTAATCTGTTAGAAGAAATTATCTCAAAATTTTAAAGAGAGAACAACTTATATATATATATGCCAAAAATACGGGTAACTACTATGAAGGGATAGAATATGACTCTAAAAATGAAAAATAAAAATGTTTTTTAAAAAAAGGGATTGATAAGATGTTGGTTGAAAAAGGGAAAAAGAAAAATTCAAAAAAAGAAAAAAAGACAGTTAAAAAAAAATTAACTTTGAAAGACTAAAGAATCATGGGGAAAAACCATGAATTCTATGTGCAGTATTCCCCTAGCGCTGGAGTTCTGCCAGTCTCACTGATCGGTAAACTTGGTCTTGTCTGGCTGTTCTGGTTGATCTTCTGGGGAGGGGCCTGTTGCCGTGGTTTCCAAATGTCTCTGCCGGAGGCGGAATTGCCCCGCCCTTGCCCTGTCCGGGCTAAGTCATCTGCTCGGGTTTGCTCTCGGGAGCTTTTGTTCCCTGCAAGCTCTCCATACAGCTTTGGAGGCAGAGAGTGAAAATGGCGGCCTCCCAATTTCCGCCCCGGAGGAGCCGAGAACTCAGGGCCCCGCTCCTCAGTGAACCCCCAGAGAAAAGCCGTCAGTCACTCCCGTCTCCCCGGTCTCCGGCCGCACTCCGTGCTCACCCGGCCTGTGACCGCGCATTTCTATCTCTGGCACCCGACCCCGGGGTGGAGTCTCCAAACCCAGCAGATCCCTGCGGTGCGCTCCCGCACCTCTCCTCCCAGGGGAACAAGATGAGTCTCCCCGGATCTGCCGCTTGTTGGGTCCCTGCTGGAGGAGCAGGGGCCCGACTGTGCTGAGGATCACGGTTTATGGCAACCCCGAGCTGAGAGCCCGCGCCTGGGCTCCGCCTCTGCAGCCGGCTTCCCTGCTCTGTTACCTGGGAGCTCTGCCACACTCAGGCACCCCCGGTCTTTCTGTGACCCGTGGGTCCTGAGACCACACTGTCCCGGAGGGTTCCACCCCCCCGCTTAGCCACCAGAGTGACGTCCCTCAGCGGAGCCGACTTCTAAAAGTTCCGATTTTGTGTTCCATGGTTCTATCACTTGCCAGAAGCGGCCGACGGAGGCCCCTCCCCCGCCGTCTATCCTCTCGAATATCGCCTCGGATTCACTTCTCTGCTCATCCTACCTTCCAGAAAGTGGTCACTTTTCTGTTCAGAGAGTTGTTGCTCTTCTTTTGTTCGATCTCCTGTTGAGTTTGTAGGTGTTCAGAATGGTTTGATCCCTATCCAGCTGAATTCCTGAGAGGAGACGAAATCCAGGTCTCCTACTCCTCTGCCATCTTGCTCCGCCCCCCCAGTTTGTTTAATCTTCTAACTGTTGGAATTATTTTCACGCTAGGTGCACCGTCTTATAAAACTGGTTACCTATAACCTAACGATGTCATGTCCACACAGCAGTTCCAGATCGCTCTTGAAAATATATTTCCAAATATTTCAGTTCCTTAACTTGCTTTTTTCAGAATTCTCTTCTCTCTCCGCGGTTTCTTTACATGCCCGCTTGCTTCCAGACGTCTCCAAACCTGGAAGATCTCCTCCCTGAAGGCTGCCCAGCACATCTCTTATCCCCTCCCCATCTCCCTACCCTGACTTGGCTTCCAAGGCCCTGGCGAGGAGAGTGGACCGGACGGTAGGAGACAGGGAATGACTCTCTGGGTGGCGGGCAAGGGGAGGGCACGTGGAGGCGAGGTCTGCCCGTCAGTGTAGGCCATATGTGCATCTTCTAATCCCCGTCCATAGCAGTGCCTGATATCCTGCCTGGTTCACAGAAAGCACCGCCCCTTGCAGACACCCTACATGGCCGTGCCTTCAGGGACGGTAAAGGCTGCTTCGGGTGGTCGCTGCAGTGAGCGGGCCCCACGTCCCCAGCAGTGGTAGTACAGAGTGCGACAGCTTCTGCTGACACACACTGAAGCCTCAGGGGCCCGGGCGCTTTGCAGAACCAGCCCGTCCCAGATGGACACCTGTCCCGCTCTGCTCTGCCTCCCTCCCGAGGTCAGTGAGTGAAACATAATGAAGTGTCCTCACTGCCGCCCTCGCTCTGGGCCGCGCCTCTCCTGTCCACTCTTCCTGTCCCCCCTCCCTGTTACATTTCCCTTGCCTACCCCTTCCCTCTGGAGCCCATAGCTGTTGCAGTGATGAGGATGAAGAGTGCAGTTTTGCCAGGTGGTTGGGACTTATACACAAACTTGGAATCTTTGGCCATTTTTATTCCTAACATTATTGTACCCACCACAGTCTCTGAGGTTCTGAGAGCTTCCAGGCAGTTGATCGGGTGCCCTGTGAAGAAATGAGTCAGTTGCTGACCTCTGCCTTCTGGCTGCAAATGTTTCTGACCTTTGGTGTTGGAAGAGTCCAGTGCTGAGTCGGAGACAGGCGTGGATGGGAGAGCCACAGAGGATGTGAGGTGTGTTATCAGAGGTCAGCCTTGAGATCTTTCTAGGTGTCTGGTATCCTGTTAGCTTAATGATAGAGTCAAGTGGGAGTGAATGACACCCAGAGAGACCCATAATCAGATGTTCTTAACGCTACTCTATGCATCAGTTCACATTCATGACCTTCCTGTTATTGGTTTTGGCAGCATGTGAGACCCGCGCCGCTGGGGAGGGGTGTGACAGTGCTGAGTTGGCTGAAGGTGACTGTGAGGTACCCACAGGTGAGCGGGAGAAGCAAACAGGCACCGGAGAGCTGAGGGCCGGGCATGCCCATGGCCCAGGGAAGGGCGGTAGCGGAAGAAAGACCCCGGGGGTCATTTCGAGTAAGAGGAGAAGCAGAGTCCCACAGCACAGTGGGTAAGTTTTATAAAATACTGCATTTTTGACAAGATTATATGTGACCTGTATGAAGTAATGCTAATGAACCAAACACCCACATGCGCACCACCCAACTAATGAAAGAGAATATTAGTGAGTCTTTGAAGCCCCCCGTGGGCCTCTCGCTGATAGCATCATCCTCCCTTCCTCCCGAGGTCTTCACCAAGCCAAGTGTTGTGGTTGCCATCCTTGCTTCTCTTGATTTTTTATGGCATGTGTGCCATAAAGAATATTTTACTGAGCTTCACAAAATTGTGGACTTTAATCATAATAGAGTGTAGACTGCGTGCGTTCTCCTGTAGTTTGCCTTTTTATTTAATATTATGTTTGTGAGATTCATCCGCCGTCATGAATAGAAGGAGCCATAGTTCGTTCATTTTCACTGCTTTATAGCGTTCTGTTAATAGAAGATAGAATTATTTATCTATTCTACTGTCAGTGGATTATGTTCAGGTTTTTGCTCTTATAAAACACTGCTATATATACGCCTGAATTTGTCTCCTGGTACATGAAGCAAACATGTTCATATACGTACCTATCTTTTGGGGCATAGGTGTTAGGCATATCTTTCCATTTAATGAGGTAATGTCAATTTGTTTTTTCCCCCAACTTTATTGAACTATGATGGACACATAACATTATGTAAGTTCAAGGTGTACAATGTGTTAATTTGATGCACTTATATATTGCACAGTGATTACCACCATAGGTTATGTACCACCTCCATCACCATTTCTTTTTAGTGGTGAGAACCTTTAAGATCTACTTTCTGAGCAACTTTCAAGTATGTACTACAACATTATTAGCTGTAATCCTCATACTGAGGATTAGATCACCAGAACTATTCTGCTGTGATTCCCAGAGTCCATATTCTCTCATGGTTCATCTCTCCCTCCAATTCCCCCCCCCCATTTTTCCCTTCCTTCTCCTAATGTCCTCCATGCTATTCCTTATGTTCCACAAATAAGTGAAACCATATGATAATTGACTTTCTCTGCTTGACTTATTTCACTTAGCATAATCTCCTCCAGTCCCATCCATGTTGATGTAAAAGTTGGGTATTCATCCTTTCTGATGGCTGAGTAATATTCCATTGTATATATGGACCACATCTTCTTTATCCATTTGTCTGTTGTAAGGCATCTCTACTCCTTCCACGGTTTGGCTATTGCGGACATTGATGCTATGAGCATTGGGGAGCATATGGCCCTTCTTTTCACTACATCTGTGTCTTTTGGGTAAATACCCAGTAGTGCAATTGCTGGGTCATAGGGTAGCTTTATTTTTAACTTTTTGAGGAACCTCCATACTGTTTTCCAAAGTGGCTGCACCAGCTTGCATTCCCACCAACAGTGTAAGAGGGTTCCCCTTTCTCCACATCCTCGCCAACGTTTGTTGTTTCCTGTCTTGTTAATTTTTGTGAGACTATGGAGTCTGGGAAACAAACTGAGGGTTTCAGAGGGGAGGGGGGTGGGGGAATGGGTTAGCCCAGTGATGGGCATTAAGGAGGGCACGTACTGCATGGAGCACTGGGTGTTATATGCAAACAATGAATCATGGATCACTACATCAAAAACTAATGAAGTACTGTATGGTGACTAACATAACATAATTTAAAAAAAAAGAACTTTTTCTGCTGTGAAACTGATGACACCATTTTACATTCCCACCGAAAATTCAGTTGCTCGCCCTTCCTGTTAGAGGTTGCTGCTGTAAGATTTTTCCATTTTTCCTCAACTGGTAGGCGTGAAAAGGTGTCTCATTTTGATTCTAGCTACAATTTCCATGATTATTAGTGAGGCTGATAACCTTTTCATATGTTTATGAAACTTCTGTTTGAGATTTTTGCCTATTTTTCTCTTGAGTTGATTGTGTTTTTTAAAATAGATCTGAAAAGTTCTTTACACATTCTGGATACTAACGTTGTGTTGTTCTTAAAAAATTGTTGTAAATAATGATCACCACATGCTTTATGATGTGTTTTATGAGTAGCTATTTTTTATTTTAACATATCCAAATTTATCCATCTTTCCTTTATGTTTGTGCTTATTTCCCTTGTTTAAAAATCATTTCCTACTTGAAATGCATGAAAATATTTTCTTCATTTTCTTCTCAAGGTTTATAGTTTTGCCTTTCACATTTAAGTCTATAATCATCAGGAACTACCTTTTGATAAAGGTCAGTGTGATTCAATTTGTAGAATATAACTAGAGTATAATTTATTCATTTCATAGTTCATTATATAAATAAGCCACAATTTCTGTACTCATATTCTGTTGAAAGACACTTGAGTGTCTTTCTACTTTTGGACTATGTTGAATAATGTACCAGTGAACATTCTTACACTGTGTGTGTGTGTGCATGCATGTGCATGTGTGGTTCATGTGCATGCATGTTTATTGGAGGCTGGGAAGTCAGAGATCAAGGTGCTAGCAGTTTCCCTTTGGTGTCTGGTGAGGACCCACTTTCTGGCTCATAGATAGCAGTCTTTTCTCAGTGTCCTCACATGGTGGAGAGAGGGTTGAGGGGGCTCCCTAGGATCTCTGTTATAATGGCACAAATCCCATCACTGGGGCATCACTCTCATGATGTAATCACCTCCCAAAGGCCCACCTCCAAATACCACCCACTTGGGGGTTAGGATTTCAACATATGAATGTTGAGGGGATATATTCAGTCAATAATATTTATGTATATGTAAATATCTTCTCCTGCCCAATTGGCTTGCTTTTCCATTGCCCTAATGATGAGTTTTAACAAATGCAAATTCATAATTTTAATATAGTCAAGTGTATCAATTATATATTTTTTGTTCATAATTTTTATTTCCTGTTTAAAGAAATTTTCCTTATTTCAAGTCATAAGTGGGATTTATTCCTAGGATGCAAGGGTGGTTCAATACTCACAAATCAATTAACATGATAAGTCACATCAACAAGAGAAAGGATAAGAACCATATGATCCTTTCAATAGTTGCAGAAAAAGCACTTGACAAACATCAACATCCATTCATGATAAAAACTCTCAACAAAGTAGGTTTAGAGGAAATATACCTCAATATAATAAAGGCTGTATGTGAAAAACCCACAGTTAACACCATCCTCAATGATGAAAAACTGAGAGCTTTCCCTCTAAGATCAGGAACAAGACAAGGATGTCCACTCTCACCACTTTTATTCAACACAGTACTGGAAGTCCTAGCTGCAGCAATCAGACAAGAAAAAGAAATAAAAGCATCCAAATTCGGAAGGAAGAAGTAAAATTTTCACTGCAGATGACATGACCTATATATAGAAAACCCTAAAGACTCCACCAAAAAAACGCTTAGACCTGATAAATGAATTCAGTAAGGTTTAAGGATAAAAAATCAATATACAGAGATCTTTTCCATTTCTACACACTAATAATGAAGTAGCCGAAAGAGAAAGTAAGAAATCATTTTATTTTCTAGAAGTTTTACTGTCCTTCCTTTCACATTGAGGTCTACATTCCAACCAACCCTGCATCATTTATTGAGAATATCATCTTTTCCTCACTGCTCTGCAGTGCTGTATTGTCATAAACCAGGTATCTAGATATGTGTGGGTCTATTTCTGGGCTCTCTACTCTGTCCCAAAGGTATGTGCATACTTGTGTCAGTTCCAGTCTGTGTTACTTACTTTAACTTCATAATCAATCTTGAATCAAGGAGAGCAAGCTGTCCCAATTTGTTCTTCTTCAAGAATTCCTTGCCTATTCTGGGTCCTTTGCATTTCCATTTAATTTTAGACTAAGTTTGTGAAGCTCAACAGATTGGGATTTTGATTGGTATTATTTTGAATCAATTTTCAAAAATTGACATTTTATATAGTCTTTAAATCAAATGCACATGGTTTATTCCTCCATTTATTTAGGGTTGTCTTAACTTTTCTTAATAATATTTTTCCCCCTGCATAGAGATCTTGCAATATTGTGAGATTTATTCATTGGTACTTGTTATATTTGACCCTATTGTAAATGGCATCTTTATAAACTGTACTTTTTAATTTAATGGCATATAGGAGGATAATTGATTTCCATGGATCAAATTTGCATGCAGCAACTTTTCAAAACTCTCTCTGATGATTTATCTGTACATTCCTTTGGATTTCATGCATACACAATCATGTCATCTGTGGATAATAACAGTTAAATTTCTTACTTTCAGTTTTGCCATAAACATTTTATCAAAACAGAAAAATTATATCAAGTAAAGGTAGTTTCCTGTTCTTTCTGTTTTGCTAAGATTTATTTTTGCCATCGTCCTGCCTGCTGTCAAAGGAATTGATCATTTTCTTAGCCTCATTCTCTGGATTGGATATGAGCCCAATGGAAAAGAGGCTCCTGAAGCAGGACTCACCTCCCTGGGTCCCATTCTTCCTCTGATCTTTCTGGATATCCAGTGTCTTTAATGGATTTTTAAAATATATTCTATTCTCAGTGAAGTGTTGGTTCAGATTTCCTAATCTGTCATCTCCAGAAATGGAATCCCAGATTCACAAATTAGTATTGATATCATTTTTTAAGAATACAGTTAATGCTTATTTAAATTTCTTCATATTTACCATTTTTCTTTTTCAATCTCAGAAATTCCTTCTTAGAATAATTTCCTTTTTCTTCCCCAAATTTATCCGTGAGATGTCCCCAATGTGAGGTTCTGTTGTCAGTAAATTCAAGATTTGTTTGTCTAATATATCTTTGTTTCTCCCTCCTTCTTGAAGTTTGGTTGGGTGCACCTCTCTAGACTGAGAGGATGATGTCCTCTTGGGACTGTTTCCTGGCCACAGTTGCTCATGAGCAGACTGCCCACTGTAGATTACCTTTCATTTCCTCTGGCTGCTTTTAAGATTTTTTATTTTAATGTCCTACAACTTCTCTATGATGTGCTGTAATGTGTATTCCATTTTGTTTATTCTTTGGGGTTCATTGTTTTGTGATCCTGAGGATTTATATCTTTCCTGGGTATGGAAGCATCTCCCACATTATCCCCAAATATTGCCTCTGCCCCAGTCTTTCGATTCCTTTCTGAAATGTCCACTAGACATATGTCACTTTCCCCATCTGTCCTCCCTCTGTCATGCTCCTGGCCCTTCCTTCAGATCTGCCTCCCCATTCACCAGTCCTCTCTGCATCTGGTTTAATCTTTTCTTTAATCTCATGCATTTTAATTTTAATATAGCTTTTTGATTTAAGGGTTTTCCTGTTTATTTTTAAATCTGCATAATCATTCATCTCTTGTTCTTTGCTAACATTTTGTGTCTCTCTTTTGTTTGTTCATAATGCACATAATTATTTTGAATCTAATATTCTAATATCTGGAGTCTTTTTGAATCTGATTCTGCTGCTGATTACTTCTAACTGATGCTTATGTGCCTCATTTCCTTTGTTGTTTTTGTTTGGTTAGTTTGTTTCCTGATGTGTGGGACTTCTGGGGAAGTTTTTGGATTTGCTTCTTCCAGGAAACCCAGGGTCTCTTGACTGAGTATCTTGGACCACTTTAATCTAAATCCTCAGCTTGCGTTGTACGGATCTTGCAGATGGTGGGGTGGCGGCTCTCAAACCCATGAGTGTGGGCCGACGTGTTACTGTCACTCCTTGTTGCACCCAGATCAGGGCATGGGAGCCAAGTGTCACTGATAATCTTGTGGGCAAGTTAGAATTTGTGTTTGTGTTCTGGGAGGGTGCCCTGCAGAAGTTCTGGCTTCACCTGCTGTCATGCTGCAGGAATGGTCAGAGGAAGTGCCAGGTCACAGCAGATCAGTCTGGGACCCCAGGGAGACCCCAGATTTGGTACTCACCTAATTTCATGTGTTAATCTTGTTTGTAGCCTCTGAGTACTTTTGCAATTTCTTTTAAGCTCAGTCATGTACCTAAAGTAGTGTCTTTATATTTTAAGTTCCAGTATGCATCCTCATCCTTCCTCATTAGCATTTCTCCCCCAAGCCTGCCTGCCTCCAGGTGCAGGATTCTAGTACCCTCATTCAGCATGATCTTCTCTGACTGCTTCCTGTTTGTGGGCAACCCTGCGAAGTGTGTGGTTTACACCCAAGCTCCATTATTGCTTACTCATTTTAACCTTAAGCATTACCTCAAATGATGTCATTGGTATTGGCTGCATTTCAGACAAATGTAAGGGAATGATCTCCCCCTAGCCCTGTGAATGACAGTTGATGAATAAAAACTGAAAAAGACATATTTCTACCAGGCTAAAACATATTGCTTAAAACCCATTGTGGTTCCAAGGTAATGAAGAACAAAATCCAAATGTTAATGATCTCAAGAAAGTTTCTGAGGAAGGATTGCATTAGGGCATGATTAAGGGGAAATTTAAAAGGAAGTTGAAGTGGCAAATTCTTGTCTAGAGATCTAAGCAAGAAATTGTCAGGAAGGTGAATTCCCTTCAGACAAGCTAGTATAAGCCTTGATATTGCAAAAAAAATTATATTTGACTCATACAGTATATTTGCCTTGGAACAAGACATTTTGTCAAAATCAGATACAGGATTGGCATATACATCATTTTCTCTTAAATTCCACATTGGAGTTTTCAGGTGTCCCTCACCTACAATTGGCAGATGGCTCTGGTTTTCAAACAATGAAGTGAGTTCAGTCACCTGCTGAATGGTTTTTGGCACAGAACATCAGCACTGTTGTATTTCCAACTTGTCACATTAGTAGGAGATGCTTTGATAGGAAACAGAATTTTACTGCATAAGGAGTATGATTTGGAAATCTGTATCAGCATTTGTCAAGTGTCATAGCCAAGATCACTGGGAGTCGGGCCTTACCTGACAGCCTTCCTTATCTCTGATTCTGCCTGATTCGGTGAAATTATTTTCCTTGGAGGGAGGTGTTTAAGAAGTAAGGAGAGCCTTTTTTCTTTTTTTAATTTTATTATGTTATGTTAGTTACCATACAATACATCATTGGTTTTTGATGTGCTGAACCACGATCCATTGTTTTCGTATAACACCCAGTGCTCCATGCAGTACGTGCCCTCCTTAATACCCATCACCGGGCTAACCCATCCTCCGAACTCCTCCCCTCTAAAACCCTGTTTGTTTCTCAGGTCCATAGTCTCTCATGGTTCATCTCTCCCTCCGATTTCCCCCCGTTCATTTTTCCCTTCCTTCTCCTAATGTCCTCCATGGTATTCCTTATGTTCCACAAATAAGTGAAACCATATGATAATTGATTTTCTCTGCTTGACTTATTTCACTTAGCATAATCTCCTCCAGTCCCATCCATGTTGATGTAAAAGTTGGGTATTCATCCTTTCTGATGGCTGAGTAATATTCCACTGTATGTATGGACCACATCTTCTTTATCCATTTATCTGTTGAAAGGCATCTTGGCTCTTTCCACAGTTTGGCTATTGCGGACATTGCTGCTATGAACATTGGGGTGCATATGGCCCTTCTTTTCACCACATCTGTGTCTTTGGGGTAACTACCCAGGAATGCAATTGCTGGGTCATAGGGTAGCTCTATTTTTAACTTTTTGAGGAACCTCCACAATGTTTTCCAAAGTGGCTGTACCAATTTGCATTCTCACCAACAGTGTAAGAGGGTTCCCCTTTCTCCACAACCTCTCCAACATTTGTTGTTTCTTTCCCTGTCCATTTTTGCAGAGCCTTTTATCTTCTCTATTACACAAGCTTTTGAAATGGGCCTTGGTTCACCTCAGATATTTAAACCATAATATGTGTTTCACTGCATCCTCCTCTGATCTGTCCTTTATGTAACTATAGGAGCTATCTTCCTAGAATCCAGGTTGGATCTTCTTAAAATATAGTTTTGACCATGAATCCTCAAAAATTTCAGGGACAGCCTTCACACTTCTTTTTAAAAAACTTTTTTTTTTTTTAAATCTTGATTGAGGCATATTTTGTATATCATATATATCACCCTTTTTAAGTGTGATTTTTTAATATAAATTTATTTTTTAATTTCTTTTAGTACATTGACCAAGTTGGAAAACCATCACCATAGATCAGTTTTAGAACATTTTCATTCCTCCAGTATGATTCCTTGTGCATATTTATCTGCCCTAGGCAACCACTCGTCTACTTTTGTAGATTAAAGCTACTTTGTGGCTTTGCCTTTTTTGAATATTTCTTAAAAATCAACCTTTACAGTATGTGGTTTCTTGTGTATGGGTTCTTTCATGCAACACAATGTTTTTGAGATGCATCCAGGTTGTAGAATGTACCTGTGGGTTTTTCCCTTTTACTGCAAAGTAGTATTCCATTGTCTACTTACCAGCTGATGGGCATTTAGGTTGTTACCAAATTGGGGATATTATGAGTAAATATTCATAATATGAAAGAAAGAAATATGCAAAAATTCTTATGTGGGCATGTATTTTTACTTCTCTTGGGTGGATACTTAAGAGTGGAATTGCTGGGTCATATGGTAAATTTATGTTTTACTTTTTAAGAAACTGACAAACATTGTGGAAGTGGCTGTGCCATTTTGGATTCCTACCAACAGTGCACACGGGATCCAGTTTTCTACATCCTTGCCAGCATTGGTTGTTGTCTGCTTTTTTTATTGCATCTGTTCAATTAAGTGTGCAATGACACCTCACTGTAGTTTTAATTATCGTGTTCCTAATGACTAATGTGTTGAGCATTTTTTCAGGGGTTACTAGCCATTTGTCTGTTCTATATGGATAAATATCTATTTAAATTTTGTGCTAATATTTTGATTGGGTTGCTTGTCTTTTATTCTTGAGTTGTAAGAGTCTTTTGGGGTTTTTTTTTTTTGGTGTGTATATTCTAGACAAAAGTTCTTTATGAGATGTGTCATTTGCAAATATTTTCTCTCAACCTGTTGCTTGTATTTTCATTTTCTTTTTGGTGTCTTTTGAATTGCCAAAGTTTTTAATGAGGTCCAATTTTTATCAGTTTTTTTTCTTTTATGGACCATGGCAGGATCATATGTTAAATGTATGTTTAAGTGTTTGAAAAACTGCTCTCTGAAAAGGTCCAGTTCCCCCATAGAATCACCAATACTTGGCATGCTCATTCTTGTCTGTTTTTGCAACCCTAATAGGTATGTAGTGACATCTCACTGTGGTTTTAATCTGCATTTCCTTACTGATACATGCTATTGAGGATATTTTATTAGATTACTTGCTGTGCATACAGCTTCTTTGGTGAAGTGTTCAAATCTTGTCTCTAGTTTTAAAATTGGGTTATTATGTTTAATTGCATTTTGAGAGTTCTCTATAGATTGTGATACAAATCCTTGATCAAATTTGTGATTTGCAAATATTTTCTCCAACCTCTGTTCATTCTCTTAGAGGGTCTTTTGAAGAGTGGAAAATTACAGTTTTCATGAATTCCAGTTTATTATCATTGTTTTCTTCTATGGATGGTGCTTTGGGTATGGTACCTAAGGACTCTGCTCCTCGGTTAAGATCACAATTATTTCCTTTCACTTTTATTTTCTTCTAGAAGCTTATTAGGTTTCACTTTGAGGTCTGTGAAACATTTTGAGTTAAATTTTATATATGATCTGAGAATATATTATGTGTACGGTATATTTGTAGGAGGTAATGCTTGCACATAGTTGATTTTCCCAGCACATTTGTCGAGGAGACTGAATTGTCTCTGTTCCTTTGTCAAAAGTCAGGGTCCACACTTGTGTGTCTGCTTTGGGATCTCTGCCTTCTTCCTTCAACCTATTTGTTTATTTTGGAAATAATGGCACACTGTTTGATTATTCTACCATCACAATAAGCCATCAAGCAAGGTGGTGCTGTCCTCCCAATGTTGTGCTTCTTTTTCAAAGCTCCTTTCATTATTCTAGGGCCTTTTGCAATTCCATGTGAATTTTAGAATCACTTTCTCAATTTCAACCAAAAACTTTGACAGACTTCTGTTTGGGTAGCGCTGGATCTCTACATCGGTTTGGGGGAACTGAGGTCAATACTACTGGGGCTCCTGACCTATGAACAAAACTGTATCTCCAGTCGTGAAGTCTTTAATTTGTCCTAGCAAAATTCTGTAGACTTTAGTTTAAACACACGTTTTGTTGAATGCATACCTTGTACATATTTTTAATGCTATAGTAAATAGCTTTTGAATTTTTTATTGTTTTCTGATATAGGAATAAAATTGATTTTTGGGTACTGGTGTTATTTCTACACTGCAGCCTTTTTAAACTCACTTACTTGTCCTAGTAGCTTTTGTAGATTTTTTTGAATTTTTGTCATTAATGATCATGTCATCTTAGAATAAAGACAGTTTTGCTTTCTTCTTGCCCATCGGTTTGCTTTTTATTTCTTTTTCTGGTGTGAGTGCACTGGACAGAGGCTTCACTACAATATTGATAGACATGGTGAGGGCAGACATCCTTGTCTTGTTCCTGATCTTAGGGGAAAACATTTATCATTATGTATGACATCAGCTATAGTTTCTCACTGATGCTCCTTATCAAGTTGAGGGAGTTCACATTTATTTCTTCTTTTGTGGGAGTTTTGAAGGAGAGCAGATGTCAGGTTTTATAAAATGCCTTTTTCTGTTCAGTTAAGATGATTATCTAGTTTTTATTTTTTAGTTTGGTAATATGGTGAATTATATTGATTAATTTTCAAATGTTAAACAACCTTAATTTTCTGGAATAAAACTTAACTTGGTCATACTATATTATTCTTTTAATATATTGGTGGATAATTTGCTAAAATAAAATTTTGTTTAGATTTTTTTATTTTGGTCTGTGTTTATGAGGGATATTGGTCTCTAGTCTTTCTGATAATGTCTTTGATTTTGGAATCTGGGTAATGCTGGTCTCAAAAATGATTTTGGAACTGTTTTTTTTTTTTTTAAAGATTTTATTTATTTACTTGAGACAGAGAGAATGAGAGAGAGAGAGAGAGCACATGAGAGGGGGGAGGGTCAGAGGGAGAAGCAGGCTCCCTGCCGAGCAGAGAGCCTGATGCGGGACTCGATCCAGGGACTCCAGGATCATGACCCGAGCCGAAGGCAGTCACCCAACCAACTGAGCCACCCAGGCGCCCTGGAACTGTTTTTTCCTATTCAATCTTATGGATGTGTTTGTGGTGAATTCATATGTTTTTTCCTTAAATGTTTGGTATAGTTCACAAATAAAGCCATCTAGTTCTGGAGTTTGGTTTTTTGGGGAGGTGCTGGTAGGCATTAGGTGTGGGTGAAGACTTGTAGCTGTAAATTCCATTTCTTTAGTAGATATAAGGCTATTAACATTATTTTTCTGGTAGTTTGTATCTTTCAAGAAATCTTTCATAGCATCTATGTTTTTGAAAGTAGGCTTCAAGTTGTTCATAATATTCCCTTATTATCCTTGTAATAACTTTTGAGTCTATAATGATGTCACTTTTCTCATTCCTAATGTTGATAATTTGTATTTTCTGTTTTTTTTTTTTTAAAGATTTTATTTTTATTTATTTGAGACAGAGAGAATGAGAGAGAGAGAGCACATGAGAGGGGGGAGGGTCAGAGGCAGAAGCAGGCTCCCTGCCGAGCAGGGAGCCCGATGGGGGACTCGATCCAGGGACCACAGGATCATGACCTGAGCCGAAGGCAGTCGCTTAACCAACTGAGCCACCCAGGTGCCCTGTATTTTCTGTTTGTTTCTTGATCACTCTATCAATTGTGTTGATCTATTCAAAGAACCAAATTTTTTATTTTATTCATTTCTGTTTTCTTTTTTGTTGGCTTCCATTTTGAGCTTTATTATTTTCTTTATTCTGCTAACATTGGGTTTAATGTGCTATTCTTTTTCTAGCTCCTCCAAGAGGAAGTTGAGGTCCTTATTTGCGATCTTTCTTCTTTTCTATTGTAGGCATTTGGTACTGTAAATTCCTCCCTAATTACTAATCACACATTCTTTTTTTTTTTTTTTTTAAGAGTTTTTTTTTTTTTTTTTAAAGATTTTATTTATTTATTTGAGAGAGAGAGAGAATGAGAGAGAGAAAGCACATGAGAGGCGGGAGGGTCAGAGGGAGAAGCAGACTCCCCGCCGAGCAGGGAGCCCGATGCGGGACTCGATCCCAGGACTCCAGGATCATGACCTGAGCTGAAGGCAGTCGCTTAACCAACTGAGCCACCCAGGCGCCCTAATCACACATTCTAATATGGTGGGTTTTTCATTAAGTTTAAAATACTTTCTAATTTCCCTTTGTTTTTTCTTTGACCCATGGATTATTTAGAAATATATCATTTTTGTTTTCAAATATCTGGGTCATGTTCAAGATTCCTGTTAATTTGTAATTAAATTCCATTTTGGTCAGAGCACATACTTTTATGACTTGAATCTTTTGAAGTTTGTTTAGACTTAAATTATGGTCCAGGGCATTGTCTCTCTTGATAAATTTTATGTATACACTTGGAAGAGAATGTTCATTCTGCTTTTTTGGGGGGAGTGTTCTGTGTCAGTCAAGTTTGTTGATAGTGTTATTGAAGTATACAGTATCCTTGCTGGATTTCTCTCTCTATTTCTTCAACAAGGTCCTGGGAAAGCTACCATGATTTTATTTCCTCTGCTTTACTTTTCAGTTGTATCTGTTTTACTTACTGTATTGAGAAGTGCTGTTATTTGGTTCATAAATGTTTAAAATTATTTGAGCATCTTGATAAGTTGAGCCCCTTCTCCTTATGAAGTGACTTTCTAAATTTTGGCTAATAATTTTTTTCTGGGATAAAATAGTCAATCCAACCTTCTTCCAACTATTGTTGGACATTCTGACATTCCCTTCATCTTAATTGGGATGTTAGTCAAATTACACTTAATGGAACTATTGGTTTGATTATGTTTAAGTCTGTAAGCTCATTCTTTGTCTTCTACTTTTTCCATCTCTTCCTTGCTCCTTTCTCCTGTTTTTCTGCTTTCTTTTGAGTTGATGGCATATGTTCTGTGATGTTATTTATATCTTTTTTTGGCTTATTAGCTATAATGCTTTCTTTTATAAAAACTAGTGTGACTTTAGGATATATGGCATACATCTTTAGCTTATCACAGCCAGTCTTTACAGGATACTATACTACTTTGCATATAGTTTTCTTAAGAACCATATGACAGCATACCACCATTTCTCTCCTCCTGACCTTTAAGCTGTTGTCATATATTTTACTATGTGTGTGTTATAAATTCCACAATACATTGTTATCATTATTTTTTAGCAATTATATTTTAATGAAATTTAAATAACAGGGAAAAATCTTACATATTTACCAATGTAAGTACCATTTTCAGTGCTCTTCATTCTCCTCTGGAGAGCTGTATCTCCATCTGGTATCACTTCATTTCTCTAGAGAGGACTCCCTTTCAAGTTCTTGTAGTGTAGGACTTCTTGTTATAAATTCTTTCAGCTTTGTCATTTCTGCAAATGTCTTCATTTTGCCTTTGTTTTTGAAAGTTTTTGTCTGGGTATAGAATTTCAGGTTGATGGGCTTTCTTGCATCACTGAAAGAGGTTGTTCTACTGTCTTGTTGCCTTTTTTCTGATGAGCAATACACTGTCATCCTTATCTTTGTTTGCTTGTTTTATAAAATGTGTTTTTTCTGTTTTTAAGTTTTCCCTTTATTACAGGATTTCACCACTTTTAATTATGATATACTGTGGGATTCATTAAGTTTCTTCAATCTATGGATTTATTGTTTTATCAAATTGAAGACTATTCTGCAACTATTTTCTCAATTCTTTCTCTGCCCTCTCCTCCATCCCTTGATACTCAAATCACACATATACTGTAGCTCTTGAGGTTGAGCCACAAACAGCCAAAGGTTGGCTTATTTTTCTTTATTATTTTATCTCTTTGTGTTTTATTTTACATAGTTTCTGTTACTATGTCTTCAGCTTCACTGTTTTTTCTTCTGCAGTGTCTAATTTCCATCCAGTGTAATTTTCATTTCAGATTTGTTGTTCTTATCTTTAGAATTTCTGTTGTATTCTTTATTTCATATCTTTCATGCCTGCAAGAAACTTGAACATATGGGATACGCTTGTAATAAATTTTAATGTTTTTATTGGCTGATTCTAACATCTGTGTCAGTTCTGGGTTGGCTTGATTGATTAATCAACTCTCCTCATTATGAGTTGTGTTTCCCTGTCCCTTCATTTATCTGTTCATTTCTGATTGAATGTCAGACATCATGCATTTTATGTAGGTGCTGGATATTTTTGTAATCCCATAAATGTTATTGGATTTTGTTCTGGGACATGGTCAAGTTAATAGGAGACAGTTTGATTCTTCCATGTCTTGTTCTTCTGATCTGTTAGGTGGTTCCATAAGAGTATACCATCTAGAACTATGGCCACTATTGAGGCAAGATCTTCCTGCATATTTACCCAATGCACCCTGAATTTTGAGATTTTGCAATCTGTTGGTGAGAACAAGCACTGTTTCTGGTCTTATGTGAGGCACAGCTTTCTAATCTTTTGGGTAATTTTCCCGTCTCATGTAGATCCTCCCACCTGTGACATATGCTAGCATGGACTTCACTCTACCTTGCTGAATATCACAGGACATCCTTTTGCAAAAATGGATTCTCCCTGTGAGCAGTTCCCTCCATCAGCCCTCTGCTGTGCAAACTCTCACCAGCTTGGTGCCCTGGAGTCTCTGTCCTGTCTCCTGGGTTCCCATTCCCACACTGTGGCTCTCAAGGCAGTGAGGGGGCAATGATGGGGCTCATGTGGTTTGTTTCCTTCTCTCACAGATCACTGTTCTTCATTGTCTGATGTCCAGCATCTTGATAACTGCTGTTTCTTATGTTTTGTCTGCTTTTCTATTTTGATTGCTTCAGATGGGGCAGTAAAACCTGTCCCTGTCACTCTCCTGGGGTGGTAGCAGAAGTCTTACCTCCCAACTACCTAATAGGACATTCAAGGCCTTCGACGACTGAGCTCAACCTGCCTTTCCAACTGAATTTCTCATTACATGCTTATCTTTTGAAATTTCCAGTAAAAGCCACATTTTTCTGCATTGCTATGGTCTGAATGTTTGTGTCCCCCCACCCCCCCAATTCATATGTTGAGATCCTAATGCCCAGTATGGTGATTTTAGTAGGTGAGGTTTTTCAGAGTTGCTTAAATCATGAGGGTGGAGCCCTCATGAGTGGAATTAGCACTTTACAGAAGAGACTCCAGAGAGATCACCACCCCTTCCACCACTGAGGACACAGTGAGAAGGTGCCTGTGAACCAGGAAGCAGAACCCCACAGGAGGTGGCCATGTTGGCAGCTTGATACTTGTGAACTGGGAAGCAGAACCCCACGAGAAGCGGCCATGTTGGCAGCTTCAGCTTGGATTTCCCAGCCTCCAGAACTGTGAGCAATACATTTCTGCTGTTTGTGAGCCATCGGGTCTGTGGTCATTTGTTATTGCTGCCTGGATGAGCTGTTGAATGCCCCTTCCCACTATCTTCTACTTCTCAGTTATTGATGCTTCACAGACAGGACAGTGTGAAGACTTTCCTTCCTCATCTCATCCATATATATGTACTGAGTCCCTGCTGTGGGCCAGGCAAGGTGCTAGATGCTGGAGATGATGATGGTGGCCCGAGCAGACACTGTTTGTGTCCTCTCAGAGCCCCAGTCTAGCTGACAGGCACTTGTAATATGGTGTGGGGAGTCACTTGATAAGTCAAGAGCTGGGGGTATGGTGGAGAGAAGCAGGAAGCCACACAACCCAGATGTGGGGTCACAGAGGAAGTGATCTCCACGGTGAGACAGGAAGAAGATGCTATGGGGTAGAGTGGAGCCAGGGGGTGAGGTAGGGTAGAGGATTCTAGAACAAGCAGGGCTCATGCAAAGAGCTGAGTGGTGCTAAAGATTTAGACATGAGCAAGGAGAGAAAAGAGAGACTTTACCAGCCTCTTAAGAACTGTGGACTTAATGTGAAGGGCAATATGGAGCCATTGAAGGTTTTAGTCCAGACACTGACATGGCCAAACTTGTGTTTTTTTGTAAAATGTACTCCAACTTTGGTGTGGTCAGGGGAATAAGACTGGAGGTAGGGGGCCAGTCCACGTGGGAGGTGATGGAAACCAAAAGTAGACCAGTGGTGATGGGGTGGAGAGAGGTGTGGGGAGGCAGTGACAAACCAAATGTGAGGCTAGAGGGGAGGGGACATCTAGGATGGAGCCCTGGGCTCTGCCCAGGCTGCTGGTGGACACTGTGCAGGGAAGTTGTGAAGAACAGTGTTGGAGAGAAATGCTACCTGCTCCCTCCGCCCAGATCTTCCTTCAGATCTTCATTTTTTTTTCACACTTAATTGCTACATTTCCTTGGTGTCCATAATTTTCCACATAATCTTTAAGGCATTTAATTGGTATTGGAGTTCACTGAAGTTTAATCGTTCATGGGCTTCTCTTGCTGGCTTGTGATTGCTGGGGGAGACGAGGTTGCATGTTATTCTTCTTTGTATTCCAATGCCATTATCGTCCCCAGACAATGCCTCACACACAACAAGTGATTAATAAATTTTGGTGACTTAGATTAACAAAGGAGCTTATTTTCATGTGACATAATATATGCATGATTGAATGCTTTCCTATCATGAGATGTAGCACTGTGGTGTCCTTTGCCATATTCTCGAGGACTTTGTAGGCATGCAGTTTTAATTCCGAAATCTAAATAGATGCGTCAACAGTGTGAGGTCACACAAGAAATTCTCAGCTTGATTTTTTTTTTTTCATTGTCATAACATTTATGATCCTGTGGAACCACAAGTCATTTCCTCGGTCAAGAAGGAAAGAAATGAACAGGCGTACAGGATGATAATACCGCGGCCCACGGTACACGAGCAGCCCGGTCTTTGTCAGTTTTGATGCTAATAAGGGTCAGGGAGCAGAAGGTAGCCTTGCAACACATTTTGTGGAAGTAAGTCTTCAACAGGCATGGAGCTGAGTGCTGCTGCCGTGCAGAGGCTCGGCCGAAAGGTGTCTGGAATCACAATCCAGGCACAGAGCTGGGAGGCAATTTCTATTAGCTGGGGATGCGCCTGCAGTTTATTGCTCCTGATAGAGTAGGTAGCCCAGCGAGCTACCTGTTGATTTCGTGTCAGGACATCAGTGCGGAAATACCAGCTCCTGGAGGAAAGCCTTTCAGCAAAGATATGAGAGACACAGAAAAATCAGTGCCCCTAATCCAAAGATATTTCTGGAGGTGATCCTTTTAGAATGAAGAGACACCAAGCTCTTGCCAATACTTCAGATCTTAGAAACAATATTTCTTTTTTAAAGAATCTGGATCTAAAACACAGGGTGGCTTAAAAAAATATGAACAAAATCACTTAACCTCTTGTCAAGGGAGCTCTTAGGGTAGTTTCAAGCCCATGCCAGGGCCCCAGGACCGAGCCTCCTGGGTCTCCTTTTTGGGCCCTTCTGCACACCTGTGAAGGGTGGTGACACTACGAAAGTAAGACCCGCCTACACGCACCATTGTGATTCACAGCCCAGCTCTGAATGTGGGCGGGGAGGGTGTTTGGTATTTCCAGTGATTTCGAGAACTTGGACTAATCTGTGTTTGCTTCTCCAAAACTTAACCAACAGTGGCGCCTGTTCACGCTCTTACTTCCATTTGTATTCCTTCACTGTTCATGTTCACTTTTATATATTTTTTCCTCCCTGATTTTTGGAACACTTCATTCATTAAATGTAGTAACTGATTTACTTTGCTAGTGGTTTCTGTGAGTGAGCTGGTCAAGCAAGTTGTCCTGAGCCCCATGAGGTGGGCTTTATTATTGTTTCCATGTTGAAAATGGGGAAGAATTGTCATTTTGAGGTCTATTTTATCTTCATTCCATAATATGTTTTCAGCTTGCAGGTTGGGGGGTACTCGGTGGTCCCACCCAGCAAGAAGGATGGGCTGGAAGTCCCAGCAGGGAGACATCCGTTCTTCCTGGCATGTGGCCTTCATCCCCCTGATGTTCCAGACACATTGAAATGTTGAGTAACTTGCCCGAAGCCCACTAGGGTTTTCCTGATGCTGGAGGTCTGCCTTGACCACTGTGCACACTGTCTCTTGTGAGCCTCTTTGGGAGCATTTTCCACCGTGAGAGAAGACAGTCTCTCTAGCACTTTCCAGACGTTCTTGTTAATACATTTTGCATTTAAATCTTTGACTCAGAGGTGATTAATACTGTGTTTTGCTTGAAAAAGACATTACTCATTCAATTACCAGCCAGTTTCCCCAGAGCTATTTGCTGAGTACACCATCTATCCCTGATGCTCTAAATGACGCCTGTACCGTGTTCTAAATTCTTGCCTGTTTTGAGCTCCTCATTATGTGTCACTGGCCTGTGGTTTCTTCTGCATCACTGCATGCTTGGATGTCCCCCAAGTGTCTGCTCCATGGAGAACCTACCCGTCCTATCCTAGAAAAGGCAGCGGGTTCTCGCAGTCCCTCTTGATTTTGGCTTTATCTTTCTTGTAATACTGCTCACACTCTGAAATTATCTTACCCATTTATTAGTATTTATTTATTTATTTTTATTTATTGCCTACATTAGGGTTCTCCAGAGAAACATAAACATTTCTTTTTTTTTTTTTTAAAGATTTTATTTATTTATTTGACAGAGAGAGACACAGCGAGAGAGGGAACACAAGCAGGGGGAGTGGGAGAGGGAGAAGCAGGCTCCACGCAGAGCAGGGAGCCCGATGTGGGACTCGATCCCAGGACCCTGGGATCATGACCTGAGCTGAAGGCAGTCGCTTAACCGACTGAGCCACCCAGGCGCCTGAAACATAAACATTTCTTATAAAGAATCGGGTCCCACAATTTTGGAGACTGACTAGTCCCAAGATTTGAAGTCAGCAAGCTGGAGACCCAGAAGAGCAGATGGTTTAGTTCCAGTCTGAGTCCAAAAGCCTGAGACCCACAGAGCTGATGGTGTCACTCCAGTCCAAAAGCTGCAGGTTTAAGACCCAGGAAGGACTGATGTTTCAAGGGAGGGTCAACTTTTTAATCTACTCAGACCTTTGACTGATTGGATGAGGCCCACCACATTGGGGAAGACTATCTGCTTTAGTCAGTCTGCGGCTTCAAATGTTAATCTCATCCAGAAGCACCCTCACAGACACACCCATGATAAGCTTGACTAAATGTCTGGGCACCTGTGGCCCAAACTGACATTAAATTCACTATCACATTGCCTATCACCCCTCTAGATTGTAAGCTCTATGGCTTCATCCCCAGAAATCAGAATGGTGCCTTGCCTATGGTAGCTGCCAAAAATGTACCTGTTCAATAATGAACTCGAATGGTTTTAATTATCGTGCTTTTAGGATACGTCTTAATATCCAGCAGTGTAGATTCTCTCTCAGTATGACTGTAATACTGAAAAAATTAAAAAAAATATATATTCTTATGCTCCCCTTGTACTTAGAATAAAGAGGAACCTCCTCATATGATGCCTCTGCCCTCCACTCTCTGGCCCTGCCTCCTCCCCAGGCATTCACACACTTGGCCCTGGTGCAGCAGTCCCAGCTGCCTGGCTTTCTTGCTGATCCTCATGGCACAAGTTACTTCCTGCCTCGGGTATGTTCCCCATACTCTTCCTTCCAGGCTCTCTTTCCATTTATTTAAAACTTTATGGATAGTATTCATAGTGGTGGTTATTTTTCTTTTGTTTTGTGAGCTAAGACACACATAAAAGTGGGAAACAAGATGGATATACAGATTAACAAATTACAGTAGGGTGTGCCTGGGTGGTTCAGTCAGGTGAGCGTCCAACTCTGGATTTCAGCTCAGATCATGATCTCAGGGTTGTGAGATGGAACCCCATGTTGGGCTCCATGCTCAGTGGGGAGTTTGCTTGAGATTCTGTCTCTCCCTCTGCCCCTCCCCCACCATTCTCTCTCTCTCTAAAAACAACAACACCCAACAAATTACAATAAAAGAAACCCTTTTATTGTCTCTAAGTCAAGACTAAAACTTTCTCAGTGTTCCAGAATCCCTAAACATACTCTTACCACATAGCTGCTATCTTGAATGTTATGGTATTCCCTTGATTGATTTTCTTTATAGGTTTCTACCTAATTATGCATCCCTGATAAATAGAATTTAATTTCTCCTGGCTTTGAACATTATGTCAATGGAATGCTATAATTTGTGTTCATTTGTGTCTGGCTTCTTTTGCTCCAAGTGATGTCTTCGAGATTTATCTATGCTCACTGTACTCGAGTTGTGTGCATTTTTATTGCTATATAGCTGAACATTGTATAACTATGCCACCATTTGAAGGTTTCTTTTAGTCTAGTGTCAGTGGACGTTGGGTCATTTATAGATTGGGCTAATGTTAATAATACTGCTATGAATTTTCTTGTACATATATCTTAGTGTGTGTGGGTATACCTCTCTCCAAAGTAACTATCTACGTGTGGACTTGCTGATTCATAGGGTTTATATATCTTCTGCTTTGTTTTGTACTTCCAGATATTCTTCCAATTAGTTGAACCAATTAATGCTGCCATCAGCAACGATTGTGAGTTCCAGTTGCTCCCTACCTTCATCAATGCTTGATGTTATCAGTGTTTCTAATTTTGGCCATCCTGTAGGGTGCTTTTCAGGAGCATTTCCCTGACTACCAGTGAAAGGCAGTGCCTTTTCATTTTGTCTGTTTGCTAGTTGGGTACTCTGTGAAGTGCTTGTCAATTCCACACATAGGGGTTTTGATTTGCAGTGTACTGAACTAATAAATTAGTCTGGAGTGAACTGTCAACTTTATAACATCTTTTCATTGACTTTTCTTACTTATCTTTAAAACTTTATTTTTCTCCATTGAGTTCTGACACACCATTTGTTGGATTTATTCTGATACCGTTCCTGATAATTTTTAGTACTATTATTATTTTCAAATATTCATGTCACATCCTTTTGTTATTGGAATAGAGAAATACAATTGATATGATACAACCTTGAGTTGGAAAAGCCTCCTACTAATTTTTATAATTCAGGTATAGGCTGTTTTGGATTTTTCATGCACACAATCATATCATCTCCAAAACATAACAGTTTTTACCTCTTTCCATCTCCAGCCTTTACCTCACTAACCCTGTACATACTCTTCAGGTCAGAGCCTGTTTGTCGTTTTCACAGAGCGGTCTTCTCTGACCCTCCTGTATAATTCTGTGCTTCTCACTGTTTTCTCACTGCACCTGTTCTTTGGTATTAAATATAATCTGGCTTGTTTCAGTGATGTCCCACTCTTTTAGTAACACCTTGAAGGAAGGAACTGTATCTGTGTCACTCATTGATACACACCCAAGCCCGGGACAGTGCCTGGCACATTGTGGATACAGAAATATATTTCTTGAATAAATGAACAGAGGGGTTTGTTGAAACAAATTTTGAGATCTGCTGCTAAATTCACTTCAAAAACTCTGGTTAGTTCTTTGATTTGAATCTCATTATATTTTTAGTTAATTTTGAGGAGCTATAATAAAAGGAGAAGTCCAAGAGCTATAGTAATGATGAAATTATATGCATGTTAACAGCATAGGGTTAAAATAAAAAGGACACACGTGGGAAGGATTAGGAGGAAAACTGGTATAAGCCCAGCATCTCACTAACAGTGCACAGGACTAAGAAACTTCTTTTAGCATTGGACCAACCAGACAAAAACTTGGAGAAGCAATTAAGTTTTTGATGTTACAGACACAGGGATGTTTACATTCTCCACGTAGGAAGTCATATCCTTTTCTTTACCCAAACTACATTTACAATAATTGGTCAGGAGCCATGGAACAAAAGAGACCCGTTACAATTCCAAAGAATTGTAAATACACATAAAGCGTTCTCTGCTTTTACGATAATACATTTGGAATCTGGAAATAAAGAGATGTAAGAAAAAGAATGCTCTGATGATTGGAAACTAAACTGTAATTCGTGGTAATTATAAAGTACTTAGAAATTTATATCCCTGGCATCCAGAAGGATGCCTGATGCATAGTTGGTGCTCAGTGAATCTATGTTGGATGGATAAATAGTAATGTTCGCATTAGATAGGAAACCCTATAGGATGTAGCAAAGTCATTTCTTGCAGTAGATTTGGTGCTAGTGCATATATTAGACTCAAGAAAAAAGAGTTGTAAGTAAATATTGTGGGTTAGATACCTACATTTTCCTCTCTTCCGTCTGTACATTCCCCCAGCCTCATTGGTACTGATTCTGGAGGTTCGGGTCAAACAGTGAGATGCCATTTTACACCCAGAAGACCAGAAGTACTTGATAAGGCTAAGTGTGGGTACAGACATGGTGAGGGGACAGTATTTTTGGGTGTGAGCCCCTACAACCACCTGCAGAGCAGTGTGGCGATTTCTAGGGACCGTGGACGGGCGTTACCCCCGGCGTCCCCTCTCTGGGCGCTTGCAGCCTAAGATGTGCACAGTGTTTCTGGCTGCAGCCTTGTTTGTAGCAATAAATCTGGAAAACAATCTAAATGTCCATTGACAGCAGAACTAATACAGACAGCAGAATTGACAGCAGAATTACTACGGGCCATTGGTGCACTTATGATATAGATTACTATACTCTACAGAAATAACAATGATTGAACCCAATCAACAGTGTATTAATTTGACAGATCATAAAAGCAGTAAATTGAATAAAAAAAGCAAGTTGTAGAATGAAAGCGGAGTTTGTCATTTGTATGTTCTTTAAAAAAAACCACACAAACTCTATATTGTTTGCAGGTTTATGGCTATCTGTAGTTAAGACAGTAAGACATGAACAAAAGGATAAACATAAAATTCCTATTTGTTGTTGCCTATGGGAAGACGGGGAAAGGAATGGGACCAGGGAGCATTACAGAGGGGATTTTATTATATCTGTATTTTGTCTCACACTGGATTTTCTAGAGTAGCAGGAAATCAGAGAGGGAGAACGGGAGAGAAGGGGGATCTGCAGGACTTCTGTGGTGACTGCTCCTGGGGTCATGACCATGGCCAAGGGAGAAGTGAGCTGTGATGTGAGCCCAGCAAAGACCCAGATGCCTCCTGGGGCATCGTTGGAACTGGGACACTCTCCAGAGTTGCCCTGAGTATGGTCTTTTTATCCCCTCATCATCAGCCATTGGCTGTGGGCTTTCCCGGGAAGGAGGTGCGACCCAGGGACTGGGCAGTTCTCTTCAGGTGAGGCAACGCCCCCCCCCGCCCCCAGAGCTGAGAGCTGAGGGTGGTCTTCGAGCAGTCCTGCTATCAATCCTGGATTCCTGAAAGGGTATTGTCCTAAAACAAGAAACAAAGAAGAAACAGGGAATATTCTAAAATTGTGGGTGGCAGTTCATGGATATTTTTGCCATATTATTTTTCATAACTTTTATGTATTTGTAAAGATTTACAAATATTTACAAAAAGGGGGGACTGCATGATGGTCGCAGAGAACAAACTTTGGCCCCCCGGGGAGACAGCCTGTGCCTGGCAGGGGTTCTGCTGTGCAGTCTTTGGTCTGGGGGAGATTCTGAGTTTCCGAATTGTGGGGCAGTGACCTTCCAGCCATTCCATGGGGGTTGGGGGTGAAGTCTGCTCCTGTTGTGAGGAAAAGTTGGGCGAACTTTTCTTGTAGGACATCTTCCCATAGGAGAGCCAGGAAACTCCCCAGCCTGACTTTTCCTGTCCTTCTGGGCACTCATCGCTTTGTCCTTAAGATTATTTCAGGAGGAATCGAAGGGTGGGTTGCATCTGCGGCTTCTCTCCAGTTGCCCTCTTAAACCCAAAGACTAAGAAATTCAGCTTAGTGAGCACAGCTCCCAAGGCAGGCAAGTCCTCTGTCCTCATGAAGCTCAAAGGCCACATGGAGTGGGCCTTCTCGTATGGGATGAGAATTTTTCTAAAAGGCTCTTACTGCTTCCAGCAGCCCACTTTTCATCATACCCTCAAGCCTGTGTCCATTTAGGACCACACGAAACTCCTTTGGCAGATCTTTAGAAGCATTCACACATTCTTCTCTTCTTTCTTTGTTTGATTTCATTTATTTTTGATAAATTAATTAAAGATTCAGGACTCAAAGGATTCGAAGGGCTATCCAGTGAAATGTCCCCAACCCCCTCTCCCAGTCGGTTTCTTTTGTAAACTTTCTGGAGGTCATCGAACGCCACACGAACAAACTTGACCTTCACCCCTTGGGAAGTAGGAGCTGGGGGGGCATATTTGTGCTGGGGAGAACCATTGAGTATGCTTGGGGTGAGAAGGTTGGGGAGTGTGGAGGTGGGTTGGATGGAAGGGGCAGGAAGCTGTGACATCATGTGTCAGACTCGTCTGTGGTCTGGGCGAGGGTGATCAGGGAGGCCCTTGTCCTTGGGCCCCAGGGGTCCGCCGGGTGGAGATGCGTGTGCAGAACCCGGCGTGGTGATGGGTATGTGCTAATGCTGGTGTCACTCTCTTGTCTTCACACAACACGCTGTGCTGGATTTGGAACTGCTTTGCTCTTGCACCACCATTCGAAAAATGTATCTGCAGAAGCCCATTTCTGGGGCGCCTGGGTGGCTCAGTCGTTGAGCATCTGCCTTCCGCTTCATGATCCCAGGGTCCTGGGCTCCCTGCTGGGGGGGGGGTGGAGCCTGTTCTCCCTCTCCCCCTCCCCCTGCTTGTGTTCCCTCTCTTGCTGTGTCTCTCAATGTCAAATAAATAAATAAAATCTTAAAAAAAAAGAAAAGCCCATTTCTCAGGGTACTGCTCAAGCTCTCTGACTTTCCTGAGATGCTATTAAGCCAATGAGATCTGTGGGTTCTTCTGGGAAAACCTGGGGTATAAATTGCCAAGTAAATCCCATTTAATTATAGAAGCGAAATACAGCACCGTTAGAATGAATTGATGGGGCGCATTCATTATAAATGAGGTTGTTCACTGGCTGATAGGGAGGAAAACATCCTTCCTTTTAGCTTTCACCACCACTGCAGTGAAATAACCAGCTGTGTACTTGCTTGTTTACTGTCCAGCGCCTTTGCCAGGCTGGAAACTCCGTGAGAGCAGGGCCCCGGGATTGTCTTAGTCAATGTTTCATTGCATGACCCAGCAGAGCGCCGAAATGTCGGGGCACGTGAAACAACAGATAGACGGAATGTGGGTAAGAACACGAGGACCCCTGAGATAGGATGAGCGTGTGCATGTGTGAGAGTGTATGTGTGTCTACGTGTGCACACGCGCGTGGGCATGGGGCGGGGTGGAGGGACTCGGAAACAGTCATGTCCAAGACGTGAGTCACCTTAAAGGAAGCCGGAAGCTCCCAACCAACCCTTTAAAATAAGATATAAAATCCACGTGAGTGTGTTTCACTGGGCCAAGGAGAATAGAGAGCTTATTTATCTCCGAGAAGACATGGCCAACAGTGGATGATTTAAATTTCCATGAAAATATTACCCGGGAGGAGGATGATTCAGCCTTTTCACTGCTGCTGATGACAGAATAAAAAGAAATGTCTGCAGGCGGCTGAGAGGAGGCAGCGTCTGAGAGGGAGGGCCGGGGGGCGGCTGGGGCTCCCGTGGGGCGCGGGGCACGGCAGGTGCCGGCAAGCCCTCTCTGCAGGCAGATTTGCTCTTTCTTTCATGGTCGAGCACGAACGTTCCTGGAGACAAGGGGGCGGAAGAGGCCAGCGTTCTTCCGGAATGAAGCTGAGTTCTGTGACTCGTCCATGTTTTGTACACATTCTGGGCCAAGTTGGGGGGGAAATGGCGGTGGGAAGAATTTGGGGAGATGACAGGAGGAACAGTGCCAGGCCGTGTTCAGGGAGGACTGGGGGCCCGGGGGTAAAAGAGTGTTTCCCCGCCATTTGCCCTGTAGACAGACCTTGGTCACACCTCATTATGCCTGTGGACGTATTCACCAGGTGTTTGTCCCCAAGTCTCTCCATGCTCTCCAGAGAAGCAGACAGTCTTGGGGGGCACACCCTTGCCGGGGCATTAGCACTATGGGCCACACTGTGGCCTGGTGAAGATGAGGGACCCCCACCACGATGTCCACCTGCTGTGAGGCCCAGGAGCCTTGTGGCTCTTGCCTTGGGGCCAGGATAAAACTGTGGTGGTTGTTGCTGGAGAGACTGGCAAGGGTAGGGGAGCCCCAGCTTGAAGCTGCACCTGCCACGCTCTGAAGTGGGGGGATGCAAGCAGGGCTGTGTGGGGCGCCAGGTCCCTGGAGGGAGCTGGCCGTTCCTCAGAAGCCCCTCTTGGCCTCTGGCTGGCTGGCCTCCCTCTGGAACAGAGAGCCAGCTCTTGTGCCTACTCATTCATCATGGGGTCATTCACTCTGTCATCCGTCCCTCTCTCTGTCCTCTCACTGCTGGCCTGGTGCCAGCCCTGGGGTTCCAGCCCACTCGTATGGGCCTGTAGGTTCTCCAGGGGCCATGGTCTTGGCCACCACTGCAAGCAGGTGCCATGCTGAGCTGCCCCATCTACAGGTCATGAGCTCCTTAAAATGCTGTTTCTTTCTTTCTTCCTTTCGCTTCTGCTCATCAGGCTGTGTCTCAGGCTGCTGTCAGGTACCTGAGCTGAGCTCCAGGCAATGCCTTGTCCTCTCGCTGCCTCAGTCCCTTTCATCCTGACACTCGGGGCTGGTCGTAGGCACCGGGGACCAATTTCTGCCCATCACCTGCGTGTCAGCCGAGTGTGGGCTGCCGGCGCCAGGGAGCCCTTCAAACCAGCTTGTTTGCTGTGATTGCTGTCACCTCCGTGGGCACAGGGCCCTCATTTGTAACTTTTTTGTGTGTGCATTTGCTTTATTCTTTGAAGGCAGTGAAGACACTTGGAACACCTAAATAAAGGGGTATTGCGTTTTGGTTTTAACATTCCCATTTATTCACAATGGGAAAACATGACTTGTAGCCAAGGGAACGTAGATTGGAGGGGACCCTCCGGGGCTCCAGACCCATGCCATCCCAGGGTTCAGCACATTTTATCATGAATCCCATTTTATTATTTCAGAAAAAGCCTTCCTCTGTTGTTCAGTGAGTCCTACCATAGCCCCTCATTTCTTTCCCTTTTGAAATCATGAAGATATAAAACTGCATCTCCCCATGATACACACGTCTTAGAGCAGTGTAGAAGTACCGTTAGCATCCCTCTGCAAACTCGACCCAGAATAGAAGATGAACTATCTCTTCCACTTAAACATTTCATACTTATTTGCCATGATTTACGACACTTTCTGGCATGGCAGACAAAAAACGGTCTTCTAGAGGCAAAAGTCCAGCAACATGGGAGTGTCTGCGTCCATCAGCAAACTGGTCTGAGGTGGGAGCTGCCCCTTACCCCGCCTGTCCCCAGGCCCTGGCTCCCCCCTTCCTGCCCTACGACCTCTCCCCTATCCATGGGCCAGTCCTCTCTGGATCCACCTTCCCCCAGAAGGAAGAATGTCTGTGCACCTGTGTGAGCCCGTGTAGACCCGTAGACATCCCTTTTGTTATTACCATCCATACACATCTTCCCTGAGTGTCTGGTGATTTTCTTAACTGTTGACTTATCTGTAAGTATTTACTTCCAGTTTCTACTATTACAGAGCCAGGGCACTGACGACTTTGCTTTTTTTTTTTTTTTGGCTTTAGCCCAGATGTTCAAAAATGGGCTTTCGCCATTAGGTTAAAAGTTAGGATCACTTTGAAGGCATTTGATGAGTATCTTCAAATTGATTTCCAAATGGGTTGTGGGAAGTTTTATACGTGACATCCATGGATGGGAGGGCCAGTTTTGTGCCCACGGTGTTCATGGCACTGGCTCTCATGGCCCCCAGAGCCAGTGTCTCCCCGACCCATCTTTACGGGGTTACCCTGGAAGCTTGAGCCTGGTCGTGGTGGGGGTATTTACACCGTGCGAATCAGCACAGCCAGACACCAGGCTATCCCCCGCCCCTCTGCCTGCACAACCCAGAACTGTGTGTTAAACTTCTGCCCCCATATCACTGCGGTTGATAATTGAACAAAGAAACAACACAAAACCAGTTTGGAAAGGTTTAATCAATGGACACCGTCTCTCCCTGGGAGCCGAGTCGGGAGAGGGGGGCCAGGCGGCTCTACCAGGCCCTGTCTGCTTCCCATGGGCCCCTCGTCCTCGGTGCCACATGGATGGTGCTCAGCAGCCCGGGCCAGAGTGTAAGCGTCTGCTGTCCTGTGGCCTTTCGGCCTCTTGGGAGACTGGCTGCCCGTCAGCCTGTGTCCCCTGTGGCCCCAGCACGAGGCCTGGCATCCTGTGGTGAAGGCACCAGCTGGCTTGTGATGGGGAAGCCCTGCAGACCCTCCTAGGCAGCCTCCTGCCCCCATTGCTGGGAGGGAGGTCAGGGTCCCTTCTGCTGCAGCGCCCGCAGGAGGACACGGGGCGGTGGCCCTGCCTCCACGCTGCGGGCTGCGTTTCACTCCGGCAGCCTCCAGTCTCATCCCTGCGAAGGCTGACGCTCCAGATGGTGCGGCTTTCCCTCGGAGTGGAGGAGGGCACTCCCTGCCTCTGGAGAGCTGCTCCAGCCGCTCTGGCCCCCCAGCCCAGCGACCTGTTCCTTTCCTCCCCCTGCGAAGTTACTGACCGGTCAAGGCCGCCGAGGTGCCCGGGGCTGTCTGTGCCTGCGGCCCTGCTCCATACACGGTCCTGCGGCCCGTCCTGAGCATGGTCCTGCCGAACCCCCCGCGCACACCAAAGCAGAGATGGACACAGCAAACTGGAGTGTGCCTGTAATTACAGCGGGAATACGGATGTTTCTATAAAGAGTAATGCGTGCTTAATGAAAAGGTCTCAAAAAGTAAGGAAAATGGAAGGACAAAAATGAGTGTGAGCACCAGTCAGAGAGAAACAGTGTCAACATTTCCATGTGTTCCCTTCCTTTTCCATGTGCATTTTCTAGATAATTTCATTCTGATTTTTGGCAACATATCAAAAGCATTGCCATGTGTCACTATCCCGTTAACGCTGAGCCAGACTGAACCACAGGACACGTTCCAGTTGATTAACCATCGTGCTACTGTTGCACGTTTAAGTTGGCCCTGCTTTTCTGGAGTTGGCTTTGCTAACAGAGTGTGAAACCTCAGGGGTCTTTCCACCTCTCTGCTCTTCTGTCCCCCACCCTAACCCCTATGTGTGGGAATCAAGGGCAGACCCTGCTACCCCAGCAGAGCGTGGGTCACTTCTATGATGTAAGGTCACACTCAGAAGACGCCGCTTGGGGTCCTGGTGCATGTGTGGTTTGCCCTGTCTGGGACCCCATGCTTATACCCATGCGGTACGGCCCGCAGGCTCTGTGCCCGCTGGGTGCGAGTCCACACATCTCTCCCCATCTCTCACCTGCTGGTGTAGGAGGTGCGTCCTTTCCCGCTTGGAGACAGGTCGAGTCAAGACCAGCTCTGCTCCAACCCACAGGTCAAGGGAGTTTTCTCTTTCTCTTTCCTCCCTCACGGCTCAGCATGGAGAGACCCTGGGCTTGAGGACATAAGGCCAGGTCTTTCCGTTCTGCCCCAGATTCCCAGTCCATGTATAATGTTGTAGGTATGGCTTGAAATCATATTCTAAATGAACGTGTTTCCAATAGCTGACCGCTTGCTTCTGCATCTCGCCGTAAGTGCTTCTCTGCCCAGGCACCTGTATTGAGTTATGTTACACCACCCTGAATCACACGAAGACCATTGGAGGATCTTTTCATGGGATTAAGCTTGGTTGGGGGCCTATATGATACATTCAATTTTGGTAATTTTACAATGATTTTAGAATTACACAGGGCAGTGTTTGTGCTCAGAATTTTCTTTGTTGTTACTGTGTTTTTCTTCCACTCCTTAGAATAATTTTGAGGCAAAGAACCCCCCCCCCCCAAAAAAAACCCATGTTGAGATTTTGCCTGAAATTGGCCTCAGTTGATCTGACCTCCTCCTGTTTGCGTGCACGCTGCCTGGGTTTGAGCCCCACATTTGCCAGCTTCCGGGACATGAATGCAGGCAGGTGGCTGGCCCCCTGCAACTCTGACTCCTTGCACTTAAAAGGGAAAAGGTACCTACTTCACAGGCTTTGTTAGAAGCATGATCTATTTGCGTCTTTTCTAAGAAATCCTTGACCACCACAGGATGGCAAAGATGTTCTCCTGCGCTCTTTTCTAGAAGTTTTAGGACATGAGTTTTTACTTTATAGGTGCTGTGAGCACTTGCAAGCTAATTTTGGTGCATGATGTGACTTTTTACCCCTATAAAGACAAGCAATTTTTCCAGTGCCATTTGTTGAAAATACAGTCCTTTCTCTATTGAATTGCATGGGCACCTTTGTCAAAAATCAATGGAAGATATATGCGCAGGTCCATCTCTGTGCTCTCTATTCTGTTCCATTGATCTATATACCTATCCTTCTGTCAACACTACACCGTTCCGACTCCTGTAGGTTTATGGTAAGTCTTGAAATCGATAGTATAAGTGCGGCCATAGGGATGTGGCTCGGGGGTCTCCAGCCATGGGAAAGTGATCGACCGAGGGTCCCAGCTGTGCTCTGAAACCCACACTGCCCCTACCACGTGCTCCCAGATGATGCTGGGTGACTCAGAAACACAGAGGTAGGCTCTCTACTGGAAGGCCTAGGATGCGTCTCAAGGATCCCCCCAGGCCTTGCACAACTTCTGAGACATCACAGCAGCCTCAGGTGGTTCCATCAGCTGTCCTTCCTTCTGCTTCCCCTGGGTCCTTCTTGTTCCACATCCAGTTGTCCCCCAGCTCGGCTTCCAAATTTCCCATCGTCTGCCTCCCTGTTCTCCCTCCCGTGGGCATTTCCCCCAATAACATGCTCGCACTGACTTCTCAGAGCCCGTGGACAAACACAGTCAACTGTCAAATTAGTTTAACTTTTTATAAATGTTATTTTAATCCTTTGTGTCTTCATACACATTTCTGAGTCATCTTACAAATTTCTACAATAAAAACTTGATGGAATTTTGACTAAGGTTGGGCTGAATAGAAAAACCAATTAAGGAGAATTAGTATCTTTCCTTGAGTGAATCTACCGATTGATTAATACCTTATGTCTCTCTATTTCTTTACGAGTTAATGTCTTTAGGGAAAGTTTTGTAGTATTCAGTGTATGAGTCTTACACATATTTTATTTAATTTACCCTTAATTACCTCATATTTGTGCATGCTATTATAAATTAAATTGTAAATTAAATTTTTACTTCATTTCCAATAGTTTGTTGCCAGTATACAGAAATACAATGGTTTTTTCTATACTAACCTTGTTTTAAAGAGCAGTGCTAAATTCACTTACTTCCAGTAGCTATTAGATACATTCCTTAGTGTTTTCCACTTATACAATGAAGTCATCTGTGAAAAAACACAGCTTCAGTTCTTCTTTTCCAATCTGCACACCTTTTATTTTGTTTTCTTGACTTGTGGCATCAGTTACGTTAACCCTAACCCTAACCCTAAATTTAACCCTAGCCCTAACCCTATAACCCTGTAACCCTAACTCCATAACCCTATAATCCTAACCCTAATCCTATAACCCTAACATCGGTCTTTCCAGGATGATGTTAGCTGTGGGTTTTGCACAGGTTGTTCTTAACTGAGTGAACTTTCTTTCTTTCCCCAGTTTGCTGAGATTTTTTTAAATTGTGAATGGCTTTGTTTCATCAAGTAGTCTTTTCTGCATCTATTGAGATAATCATGTATGGTTTTCCCTTTCATTTTTTAATATGGTACATTTTATAATTTGCAAAAAGTAATCTTGCATTGCTGGGACAAACACTAATTGGCATGTGTTATCCTTGTTACATATTGTTGGATTCAGTTTGCTAATGTTTTATTAAGAGTTTTCATGTGCCTGGTTCCGAGGGCTACTTGCTGGTGCTCCCTTTGCAGTGTCTCTGGTTCTGTTGTCAGAGGGAAAGCGTTCCCATCAAACCCACTGAGCAGTATGTCCTCCTCCTCCTGTTTTCTGAAAGAGTTTCTGCAGGGTTGGGGTTATTTTTTCTTTAATGTTTCATAGAATCTGGCAGTGACATGTTCTTGGTGTGGAGTTCCCTTTGTAGGTAGGTTTTTCATTTTCTTGGTAGATGCAGGCAGAAATTCAGATGTTTTGTGACTTCCTGGGTCACTATGGGTCACTTTTGTCTCTTCTGGTGCTGGTTTTGGTCTTAGGTCAGAGATATCTTTCAGTCTAAGGTGTCAGGTTTATTGGAATAACCTAATTACCATTTTAGTATCTGTAGAGCTCGTGACAGTCCCCCTTGTTGTTCCTGATTCCTGTAATTGGATTCCGATTTACTTGTGCAGATTGTTCAACTTTGTAGATCTTTGCAAAGAACCAACTGTCCTTTCCTTGATCTATTCATTTTCACTCTTTATTATTAAATTCCTTTACACGTTTGTCAGACTCATCGATGTCTATTTATCTGTAGACAGCGTAACCAGTGCTTTCTCTCGGACACCAGTCTGCTACTGAGTCCTGAGAATGGCTTTTAGGACCTGCTGCTGGCCTTGCCAGTGCTGGAAAAGAAGCTCCACTTCTTGTTGAGACTTGCTGTCTCCTGTTAGTAAGGCCCCCTTCCCTTTTCCCCTTTAATTCTCTTTGCAAGAGCTCTCTGAAGCCCTTGCTTGCCTAATCCAATACTGGGGCCACCTGTGGTCGGTTCCCAGTGGCTGACTTTCTTTGTGTGGACAGATTACACATTTCTGTTTATTTGTGTGTCTACTAATTTGGGTTTAGAAGCTAGACATTGTAGGTAGTATGATACAGTGATTCTGGAGTCTGCTGTGTTCTGAGTGTTTATTTTTCTTGTTCTCACATGTAGTTCAGTTGTGTGGCCTCAAATAGCAAACTTTGCTTTCTGTGTTTTATGCAGCTACTGAAATCTCTATTCTGTTTTTGTGTATTCCAGGTGCGATTATGTAGCCTACTTTTGTACATTGAACTTGCTGGTAATTATATTTCCTTGTAATCTTTTAAAGCCAATTCTTCACAATCTTAACGTATTTGGACAATTAGCCTGTGCCGTGATAGTTTAGCAGCCCATCAAAGATTTGGCCTGAGATTATATTCAGCCTTGGGGGCTCAGCTTCTGCAAAGTTTCCTTGCTCCTAGGGGTTCCCCCCACCCCCCCAGCTTCCAGCAGCTCTGCAGTCTGAGGCTCTGTCCTCTGACATGGCAAGCCCAGGAGGTGTTATCTTTCTGCTCCTTGAATTGCGCATTTGGGGAACACGCTGAGTTAGTTAGCAAAGCAGCAAACACACGAGCACATTGGTACAGCTCTGATTTCACGAATGATCCCTCCTCGTCTCTGCAGCATGTCTGTTGAGTCCTTTGCGGTATTCTGGCTGTGCAGAGTTTTCTGGCAGCCAGTGATCTGGGTGTGGGTCATATTTATTCTGTGTCTCACTCCTGCAGTGCTCTGACTTGCAGGATTTCCCTTGGAAATTCCAGCCACTCTTCCATGCTGACTTGTGTCTCCTGCACCTCAAGGTGGCCAGGCTGCCACTGCTGTGGCCATAGCCATGCTGCTGGAAAGCTCCTTGGGCCCCAAATGCCACAAACTCATATTCTCACTTTTCTCGGTTGCTTTTTTTGGTTTGTTTTTAAGAACATGAACCCTTCCCTGACTTTTGTCCATTCCTTTCTGCTTTCTCAATGTCTTTAAGTTTTTGTTCTCAGTATTTCGTCTAGGTTTTATAATTTCATTTGTGGGAGAGTTTACAAGAACATTTCACTATGCTGCAGATTTTACCTCCCTCTGATTAAAAAGAATCCTCTCCCTTTAAAGTAAATATACTTTGTTTTTTTTTCTGTTTCATGATTTAGTACACAGGCCTCCTGTTCCTTCTGAAAGAATTTAAGTAATTATGGTAAGAGCAAATGTACTGGTTTTTCCTTATCCTTACTAGAACACTTTTAGTCTTTCATTGTTAATTATGATTCTGTATGTAGTAGAAGTATCTGAATATGCCTAGTTTTCAAAAAAATTTTTTTTTGGTAAATCAGAAATGGGCATCCAATTGTATCCAATGCATTGTGAGCATTGATTTTTATTTTTATATGTACATTATTTGACTTACTGTTTTTATTAGTAGATTAAAAACATGTGAGCCCGATCTGCTTTGTAACTTGAGTTTTGCACTGTTGTTATAGTTTACATTTCCTTGACTGTTCTTGAGAGTGAATGTTTTTCTTTTTCTTTTTTTTTTTTTTAAAGATTTTATTTATTTATTTGACAGAGAGAGACACAGCTTCAGAAAGGGAACACAAGCAGGAGGAGTGGGAGAGGGAGAAGCAGGCTTCCCGCGGAGCAGGGAGCCCGATGCGGGGCTCGATCCCAGGACTCTGGGATCATGACCTGAGCTGAAGGCAGACGCTTAACGACTGAGCCACCCAGGCGCCCCAAGAGTGAATGTTTTTCATATGTGCAGGAGCTGTGCAAAATTCCTCTTTTGTGAGTTGATTTTGCAGAGGTTCCTATTTCACAGTAATATTTTTCTGTGGATTTGCTGTAACTTTTATGCATTAGGGTTGCAAACCTTTGCCATACGTGCATCAGGATCTTCCCCAAGGCTTCCTTACTTTCTAATTTTGTTTATGGTCCTTGTAGAGTTCTATATTTTTATGTAGTCAAATATAACATTTTTTTTTCTTTCATCTGGTATTACATTTAAAATGACCTTTCGCCTACACACTAGGGTCATCTGCATTGTCTTTCAATGTGATTCTGGCTTACTCTGCATTTACTTTTCAGCTCACCAGAGATGTATTTTGAACTGAAGGTTGGAAAAGCAAGATCTAAATACTATTTCCACCCAGTTTCCCATTTTCCTCACGTCATTTTTTTCAGATGTCATCTTTTCCCCACTTTGAAATCTCAATTTTATATTTTAAGTAGCTGCCTGTACTTGGACTTGTTTCTAAGCTATTTTTATTGTGATCCTCTGCCTTCATGTGTCTGTGTGACCTTTGTGTTATTCTAATGAATATACCAGCAATGTGTGTTTTATATTTTATAGGGTAAGCATCTTTATGACTCTATTTTATCTTTTTTTCCCTCTAATTTCTTATACATGTTCCTTTACAAAATAATTTTAGAAACATTTTGTCAAGTCCAACTACCTATTTGTGGTTTCTATTAAGATTACATGACATCTGTTGAGTAAATGGGGGGGAACTATGACATCCTTACAAGTATTGGAAGGTCTCGTATGGAAACATGGCACAACTTCATTTGTTTAAGTTTTATGACTTTCATAATCTGTACAGTTTTCTTTCTGCAGATCTTACCACTTTGGGATATTTTTGTCCCTAGTTTTGTTGCTATCATAAATGGGGTCTTTTGTATTTTTACATTACACTTGGTTGTTATTGGCTATCATAAAGTTACCAGGTTTGGTGTCTACTAAAATTATAAACATTAAAACACTTTGTTCTAATACGTTTTGATTTGATTCCCTAAGTCAGATGAACTATACAAATTTACAATAAAAATTCTTTGTTATACTATGCCCTATTTTTAAGATTTGCATTGACTTCAGAAATAATATCTGAGAATTTTTGCTTTAACAGGAAGGGCTAATAATTTGAGATAAATCTTTTTTATTTTATTTTAAAATACTCTTAAATATTCTTCTACCCTTATTTTATTAATAATTTATAAAAATCAAGAACTAATGCTGAATTTGGCTAAATGGATTTTAAACATTTATTACAATAATCATGTAGTTTGTTTTTATTGGAACTACCTTGGTAAATTATATTAATAAATGTACTAATTTTGTCTAGAATTATACATATTTGGTCTTTTTCTGTTATTTTAGATATATTGATAGATTGGACAGATTTGCAACTCACTCGGAATTTTCAAATATTTATCCATAGCTAAGATTATTGTATAGTTTTATTTTTGTGCTTCTAAAAAGATTTTTGGCCCCAGAGTTATGTGCAATGAACTGGGAAGTTTTCCACATTTCTATGTGCTGAAATAATTTAAATAGCATAAGAATGATCTCTTTTTGAGTTTTGAGATAACCTACTCATACAAATGCCTGGCCTTGACATATTTTATGAAGTTAGTTCTTGGGCAACTTTAGACATTTCATCTTTTAAATTAATTTCTAACTATGAGCCATATATGGATAACTTTTGTTATATATAAATCTTTACAGATACAGATAGAGCAAAAGCCTCTTTTAATAATTCCCATGCTGCTCTTCCTGTCCCCATCATCTGGGTGTGGATCCTTCCATATTTTCTTCTGTGTATTTAAAGGCATATAAAGCACTTTCCCTCTCTACTTTATTTTCAGAGAAATTCAATAATTCTGAATGTATAACTTATCTGTTTCTTTTAATAATCTTAGCAATCTTTGCTGTGAACATTATGTGGCAGCTCCATCTCCTTCTGTATTTTACTACTGCCTTTGGTGTTATCTCATGCAGTTATTGTTTGTTTATGTTTTCTGGCATTTCCTTAAACGAGTTTGGAAATACTTGTTTTCCTAAGATATCTTCTATTTCAAGATTCACTTCCTTCTTTTCTCCCTCCACTTACTAAATAGTACATTCATTCATTCAACAAATATCTACTGAATGCTTGCTGTGTGCCTGGCACTTTTCTAGAGGCTTAACATATATTTGTGGATGGAACAGATGCAAATCCTTGACCTCATGCTGCTATTTATGATGCATATTTTATTTATTTATTTATTTTTTTAAAGAAGATTTATTTTAGAGAGAGAGAGCAGGGGGCAGGGCAGAGGTAGAGGGAGAGAGAATTCTCAAGCAGACTCCCCACTGAGCAAAGAACCTGAGCAGGACTTGATCTCACAACCCTGAGATCATGACCTGAGCAAAAGGAAATCAAGTGTTGGGCACTTCACCAACTGAGCCACCAAGGCACCCCTGTGATGCATGTTTTAAAATTACAGGTTTGGATTTACTAGAATTATAAACATTAAAATAATTATTGCAACTTTTATAGGGTATTTTCTTACAATTATCCACTTCTGTGAAGTTTACTTCCTGTTTGGGATTATCTCTGTTTTTATTCCCTTTTACCCTGCTTGATTAGAATGCATGTGTTTTTCTAATTCATGTATCTTTCTTTATTATCAGTTTTTGTCATGATGATGAGGAGCCCACAAACAAAATTTATGAGATTTACTACTTTAAAGGGACTTATTTCTTCATTTATCTTTTTAACTGTGTTGATTTCTCTTTAATTTAACTGGTTTCCCCCCTAAATTCTCAGATTAGATGCTTAGTTCATTTACTTTGTTTCTTTGTTGTTTAAAAACAAAGGTGTTTCAGGCATTGTGTGCTCCTGTGAAGAAGCACTGGCATTGACCATGTTTGTTTCTGATGGTTGGTGGCAAATACATCTGTACTGTCCGGGGTGGTTCACGCTCACCTGCTCTTCTGTCATACTCACAATGGCCCAGGAATCAGTGGAAACCATGGTGAGCCTTCTCCATGTTCTTCCATCGATGAGGAGGCATGTGGCTGAGGACAGGCAGCAAAGACATGGCCTTAGGAGTTGGCCCATCAGGCACGTGGCATGGGGGGGGACCACGTGGCCTTCTAACTTCAGTCAGGGAGGGCAAGAGAAGAGATGTATTGCCCCCATGAGGAAGAGGAAAAGTCTGAAACCAACGTACTCTTACTCTTTTCTAGTTAAACCATGTATCTGGTTAGAATATTTATAGTAGCTTTATCATGAGTCTCACACTTCAGAAATTTTATGTTACGAAATGTGCATCTCTTTCCCAGTTTTCCACAGTAATTGTTGGACTTTTCTGACATTAATAAAAGCTCTTATTTACCATGCGCTTAGTACATGCCACACAATGTACTGAGGACTCTCTACTTCTTCTGTGCTTGGAACATGTCCTTCACAAGCAACTCTGCAATTTGATGGTGTAGACGGAGATCTGCAGGTGGTGAGCTCGCAGGATGCGGGGATAGTCAGCAGTGTGTCTCTACTTGAACTCCGGGGGCTGCCACTACAAAGCCTGCACTTTTCACCACTTAGTTTTTAGAGCACATAGGCATTTTATTTTAGTTTCTATTTTACTTCGGCTGCTCTCTTTCTCCCTTTTATCAACAGTCGAGGGAGAAATTCTCCAGCTGGTCATCTAATTCGCAGATGAGATTTTCTCCTGTTCCATTCTGTTCTCTCCCTCCATTGTCCTCTTAAAAATTCAGCAGTCTTGTTTTTTTCAACTGAAAGCAGTATTGCTGATTGCAGAGTGTGCTGTCATCTGAAATTTCATTTAAAAAATTAAAATAGGGAAATAAAAAGTTTTCTTTTGGATAGATATTGCAGTAAGTTCCCTACATAGGAGGACATTTCTGACTACACGGATTATTGCTTTTCTTTTAACTACTACATCATTGTGCAGATTTCTCGTTGTTCATATGGTTATTGGATTTGAGTCAGGTTCTTGCACAGCTTCTCTGGGATTCTGATTCATGTCTTTCAGAATGAGGGAAAAGCTGGCTTTGCTCTTATTTTAGTTTGCCAAATCGAGGGTCAGTTTGTTGAGGGGAGGGCAGGGCCACTGTGGGCAGCAGTGAGCCTCATCGTGGTTTGGATGCTTTCTGCTGGTTTGTTGTTTCTCCATATTGAGTCTGCTGCCCTCAGATGCCTCAGCCACCAGCTCCCCCTGAATAACAGGGACAACCTTTCTCTTAGGACCTGCCCAGGGTACCTGTTCTCATGGCATTCACCTCACCGCTAGGGAAGAGTCCGCACTCAAGTGGGCTGTTTTTACCCATGTACTGTGTGCCAATATTCAGAAATATGCAATTTCTGTGTCTGTGACCCTGAGATTGGCCCCACTCTGCCTGGTTTGTGTGTCAGGATTGGCAATGGCCCCAAAGATATGGGGGCCACTTGGGGACTGTGCACGACACATGCATGCTCCTGCAGTCAGAGGATGCTTGAAAGGTTCCACACATCGCCCACGCCAACCTTCTCCATAGCCACGTTTGAAGTCCCTTTGTCACATGGCGTGGGCCACCGTGCCACCGGGACTGAGCCCACATGTCACATGAAGGGCCCCATTGTGATTCTGGCATTTTCTCGTCCCAGGAGAGGGTCCAGGTAAACGTGTCTCCCACCATTTCCTGTTCGTCTGGTCCCCAACCACTCATTCTCCTCATTCCAGGCCGAGACTACCCAAAAGCTTGTGAGGAGGGGGCAGCAGGCTCATTCTAAATGGCTCCCAAGAGCAGGGATTTCAAGACTGAGAGGCAGACTTCATGGGGAAATAGATTTTAATTATTTTGAGGAGAAGATTAAGGGTAGAAAATGCCAGAACCATTCCTGTGAGGTGGCTGACCTTGGCCTCCTCTCACCCCTGGGTGCCGTGCCAAGCTCCCCAAGGGTCTTCTCTGCTCATGCTAGGCCTCAAGCGTCGGGATTGGGCTTGGCTCTGTCGCTGCCTCTTCTTGCTGCGGACATCCAGCCACTCCCATGCTGCAGGTGAACTCTCTGCACACCTCATCTTTGTCTGTTCAGGCTGACGGAACAAAATCCATGGACTGGGTGGCTTCGAAGGGTGGCAGAATATACCAGCCCAAAATAGGCCACTCTGCCATAATGCTCATTTTGAGCTGAAGACACTTGAGAAACAGCCGGACAAGAAGGACACTGACCCCCCCCTTTTCTTCCTGAAAACAGAAGATAACACTCCCATGTGGAAGATACCCTCCCTGCCCCTGGAGGGAAGGAACACTCTTATCACCAGAGACGCGGAGAGTCGGGGCCGAGAGAAGCATGCACACGCAGACCCCGATCAAAGAGCTCTCACCTCCGAGTCCTCTCACCCTTGTCCCCGTCTCTCCTGCGGCTGCCGCTCTTTGTCCACGGGCACTCAGGCCTGTCTGCTCTCTGAGTCTTCCTTTGCCCGGGCCACATGCACCTGCTTTCTCCTGTGAGTCTGTCTGAGGCCCCGCTGGCTGCTGGTGACCTAAGAGGATGGAGGCAGGGTTTTGCCTCCCCTATAGCTTGAACCACAGGAATTTATTTCTCACAGCCCGGAGGCAGGAAGTCCAATGTCAAGGTGTTGGCAGGTGGGTTCTGTTCTGAGCCTCTTGGCTCCTAGGCAGCTGCCTTCTTGCTGTGTGCTCATGTGGCCTGCCTTCGGGAAGCAGGGAGAGAGTGTCAGCTCTCTGGCATCTTGTCTCTTAAGGACACAAATCCTGTCATGTGAGGGCTCTACCCTCATGACTCATTTAGCATTAATTACATCCACAGGCACCTTATCTCCATTACAGCCTTGCTGTGGGGAGGGGAGAGGTTTGGGAGGCGAGCCTTCTGTCCACAGCACAGATGAAGCACACATTTCATTTCTATGTTCATCCCGGGTTTTCTCCTGTCCCAGGTGTGTCTCCAGCTACCCAGGGTCCTCCCACATGGGTGTCCCATGGGCATCTTGAACACACCTGTGCCAGCCTGAACTAGTTCTCCCTACTGCTGCCCTCGACATCCTCCTTCACCTGCGGTCTCAGAGCCTGTTGTCTCCCTCTGCCCACTGCCTGCCCTGGAAGCTCCAGCCTCCCTCTGTTGACTTCCCAGAGCCTCGTGGTCACCTTCTGCTTCCTGGTGGTCAGCTTCTGAGCCTGTCCCTCAGAATCCCCCTCCACCCTACGCTCTGGCTAAGAGACCCTTTCACAGTCTCCAAACAGACCATACTCTCTTTTTGTCTCTAGAATTTAGCATATGACTTTTTCCTCTAGAATAACCCATCAAAAGAGGATTGGAGATTTAAGAGTATAGGGGAAAATCCAGAAAATGAACCTAAAGAGCTAAGGATGCAGAGGGAATTTCAGAGCTCCTTATCAGGAACCAGGATCCCAAGTTTCCAAAACAGTAAGAGACATGATGCACATCACAGCCTCATTTTAACCAAATGGCCCTGTTGGTCAGCTGGTGCTTGGTCCCAGGGCTTCCCCCACCAGCCTCCCTCCTGCCCTCCACCACCCCAGTGACTGGCTCTCCTCCTTCTCCAGCACCGAGCTCAAATATCACTCATGTTCATGCACAGCCCATGGTTTGCCATCTTGCTCAGCTGTGCACGGCACAGGCAGGGGTGCCCATGGCAGTGATGGGGGCCGCTGGTGCGGGTTAGTGAGTGATAGCGGAAACACTGATGCTCCACCCAGCATGAACTAGCGGTGTTCTCTCTCTTGAGGCAAGTCACAGTGTCACACCGTCACCGCCCGGGTGTAGGGGCACGGACTCCACCAAATCCTAGTAAATAATTAAGGAAGAAAAAAATGACAACCATACACACATTTTCAGAACACAGTAGATAGGAGAACAATTCTCCAGTCATTTTAAGAGCCTAGGATAGCCCTGAGATCAAAACCAGGCAAGGGCATTAAAAGAAAATAAAACTGTAGAACAATATCCCTATGAATCTAGACACAGATGTTCATAACAAAAGATTAGCAAAGCAAATCCAGCATCGTGCGCACACACACACACACATTATACATACATACATACTACACATACACACAATAAATACTACATACCTACGTATGTGATGCATACACATGTGTGCACACATACATCATGGTCAAGCACAGCATATCCCAAAGATGCAAAGTTAGCATTCGTAAATTGATTAACAATAAGTCACCATATTAACAGGGAAAAAAGGAAAAGGAAAAAAGGAAAAGGAAAAAAGGAAAAAAGGAAAATTCAGTACTGCAATCATTTCAATAGATGAAAAAATAGCATTTGACGGAATTTAATACCTGTTAATGTTGGGAGTTCTCAGCAAACTCAGAATAGAGAGAAACTTCCTCAATCTGATAAAAGACATCCTCAAAAAACACTGTAGCGAATATCACACTTAATGCTGAACAACTCAACGCTCTATCCCAAGATCAGGAACAAGGGAAGGATGTCTGTTGTGGGCACCTTGATTCACCACTGGCCTATCCCGTCCCATCCAGGGCACTATGGCAAGAAAAGTAGATGAGAAAATAATAAAGCTCCTCAGTGAACTGACAAACAAAAGAGAGACAAAAGACCAGAAAACAATGGCATGAAAATAATAGCTAAGCCAGCAAACCGGTCTTTCAAGGATGAAGATTAAGTGGATTCCAGGCAAACATCCCCGAAGGCATGCCCCACAGATGCACAGTGAAAGCAGTACTAAAGGGCACTTGTAGTGATATCCGCGTGAGAGAGACGAGCAAGAATGAACGGAGAAGCAGTATATGTGGGAGAATCTAATGAATACTCTCTGTGGGGGAATAATGTGGGCCATCTTCATGGCTGGTTAACATATGACAAAAGCTTATTAGACCCTGGGAGGAGGGCGAGCTCATTCCCCACCTTCCTCTGCTCTGCGCTGTCGGCATCTCGAGGACACCAAGATGGGGCAAAGCATTCTTGAAAACGAGGAACAAGGTAGAAACCCTGCTTTTCCAGATATCAAGACTCCAGTAATTGAGTCCAGGTTGTATTTGCACAAGGATGGACATATAACAAATGTCACAAAATGGGAGTCCAGCAATAAAAGATTTAGTTCCATCATCACTTGATTGATAGTAAGGCTGTGCTGCAAAGTTGGCTCTCGCTATAAAAGGAGGTAAGGATGGTGTTTACAAAAATGTTTGGCATTAGGCTCATCCTAATTAAAACCACAATGGGATACTGATGCCCAATGGCTAAAACGTAACACTAGAAAATACTTAGTGTTGACAAGGAGAAGCAGTGGAGACTCTAATGTGCTCATGGATATGAAAGTTGATGGGAGCAACACTTTGGAAAACCGTTCAGCATATCTGTGTGAGATGAACATGCTCAGGCTCCAGCGATCCCACCCTTTAGTAAATACCCAAAGGAAATTCATGCCCTCATGCACTTGGAGAATATATATAAATAAGAATGCCCAGGCCTCTGGTCATTTGCAATAGCTAAAAACTGGGAGCAGGGCAAACGTCGAATTGATGTGTAAACTAAGAAAGTACATCTAGAATGGATAAAGAAGATGTGGTATATATATATACAATGGAATATTATGCAGCCATCAAAAGGAATGAGATCTTGCCATTTGCAACGACGTATATAGAACTGGAGGGTATTACGCTGAGTGAAATAAGTCAAACAGAGAAAGACACGTATCATATGACCTCACTGATATGAGGAATTCTTAATCTCAGGAAACAAACTGAGGGTTGCTGGAGTGGAGGGTGGGGTGGGAGGGATGGGGTGACTGGGTGATAGACACTGCGGAGGGTATGTGCTCTGGTAAGCGCTGTGAATTGCGCAAGACTGTTGAATCTCAGATCTGTACCTCTGAAACAAATAATGCAATATATGTTAAGAAAAAAAAAAAAAAAGAAGAAGAAGAAGGTAGCGGGAGGGGAAGAATGAAGCGGGGGAAATCAGAGGGGTAGACGAACCATGAGAGACGATGGACTCTGAAAAACAAACTGAGGGTTCTAGAGGGGAGGGGGGTGGGAGGATGGGTTAGCCTGGTGGTGGGTATTGAGGAGGGCACATTCTGCATGGAGCACTGGGTGTTATGCACAAACAATGAATCCTTTCTTGATCAAAACTCTTCAAAGTATAGGGATAGAGGGTACATACCTCAATATCATAAAAGCCATCTATGAAAAACCCACAGCGAATATCATTCTCAATGGGGAAAAACTGAGAGCTTTCCCCCTAAGGTCAGGAATGCGGCAGGGATGTTCACTATCACCACTGCTATTCAACATAGTATTAGAAGTCCCAGCCACAGCAATCAGACAACAAAAAGAAATAAAAGGCATCCGAATCAGCAAAGAAGAAGTCAAACACTCACTGTTTGCAGATGATATGATACTTTATGTGGAAAACCCCAAAGACTCCACCCCAACACTGCTAGAACTCATACAGGAATTCAGTAAAGTGGCAGGATATAAGATCAATGCACAGAAATCAGTGGCATTCCTATACACCAACAACAAGACAGCAGAATGAGAAATTAAAAAGTCGATCCCATTTACAATTGCACCCAAAATCATAAGATACCTAGGAATAAATCTAACCAAAGAGGCAAAGGATCTGTACTCAGAAAACTATAAAATACTCATGAAAGAAATTGAGGAAGACACAAAGAAATGGAAAGACGTTCCATGCTCATGGATTGGAAGAACAAATATTGTGAAGATGTCAATGCTACCTAGAGCAATCTACACATTCAATCCAATCCCTATCAAAATACCATCCACTTTTTTCAAAAAAATGGAGCAAATAATCCTAAAATTTGTATGGAACCAGAAAAGACCCCGCATAGCCAGAGGAATGTTGAAAAAGAAAAGCAAAAGCGGCGGCATCACAATTCCAGACTTCAAGCTCTATTACAAAGCTGTCATCATCAAGAAAGCATGGTACTGGCACAAAAACAGACACATAGATCAATGGAACAGAATAGAGAGCCCAGAAATGGACCCTCAACTCTATGGTCAACTAATCTTCGACAAAGAAGGAAAGAATGTCCAATGGAAACAAGACAGTCTCTTCAACAAATGGTGTTGGGAAAATTGGACAGCCACATGCAGAAGAATGAAACTGGACCATTTCCTTACACCACACACAAAAATAGGTTCAAAATGGTTGAAAGACCTAAATGTGAGACAGGAATCCATCAAAATCCTAGGAGAACAGAGGCAGCAACCTCTTTGACCTCAGCCGCAGCACTTCTTCCTACACACATTGCCAAAGACAAGGGAAGCAAAGGCAAAAATGAACTATTGGGACTTCATCAAGATAAAAAGCTTTTGCACAGAAAAGGAAACAGTCAGCAAAACCAAAAGACAACCGACAGAATGGGAGAAGATATTTGCAAATGACATATCAGTTAAGGGTTAGTATCCAAAATCTATAAAGAACTTATTAAACTCAACACCCAGAGAACAAATAATCCAATCAAGAAATGGGCAGAAGACATGAACAGAGATTTTTCCAAAGAAGACATCCAAATGGCCAACAGACACATGAAAAAGTGCCCAACATCTCTTGGCATCAGGGAAATCCAAATCAAAACCTCAATAAGATACCACCTCACACCAGTCAGAATGGCTAAAATTAACAAGTCAGGAAACGACAGATGTTGGCAGGGATGCGGAGAAATGGGAACCCTCCTATACTGTTGGTGGGAATGCAAGCTGGTGCAGCCACTCTGGAAAACAGTATGGAGGTTCCTCAAAAAGTTGAAAATAGAGCTACCCTATGACCCAGCAATTGCACTAATGGGTATTTACCCCAAAGATACAAATGTAGGGATCAGAAGGGGTATGTGAACCCAGTTGTTTATAGCAGCAATGTCCACAATAGCCAAACTATGGAGAGAGTGAAGATGTCCATCGACAGATGAATGGATAAAGAAGATGTGGTATATATATATACAATGGAATATTATTCAGCCATCGAAAGGAATGAGATCTTGCCATTTGCAACAACGTGGATGGAACTGGAGGGTATTATGCTGAGCGAAATAAGTCAATCAGAGAAAGACATGTATCATATGACCTCACTGATATGAGAAATTCTTTTTTTTTTAAAGATTTTTTATTTATTTATTTGAGACAGAGAGAATGAGAGAGAGAGAGCACATGAGAGCGGGGAGGGTCAGAGGGAGAAGCAGGCACCCTGCCGAGCAGGGAGCCCGATGCGGGACTCGATCCCGGGACTCCAGGATCATGACCTGAGCCGAAGGCAGTCGCTTAACCAACTGAGCCACCCAGGCGCCCAATATGAGAAATTCTTAATCTCAGGAAACAAACTGAGGGTTGCTGGAGTGGTGGGGGGTGGGAGGGATGGGGTGGCTGGGTGATAGACATTGGGGAGGGTATGTGCTATGGTGAGCACTGTGAATTGTGTAAGACTGTTGAATCACAGACCTGTACCTCTGAAACAAATAATACAGTATATATTAAAAAAAAAAAAAAGAAAGAAGAAGAAGATAGCAGGAGGGGAAGAATGAAGGGGGGG